>NC_092151.1:67350052-67667094 GCF_045791955.1 Oncorhynchus clarkii lewisi | reverse complement strand
TCACTACAGACACCCTGGTTCAGCGGTCTAAGGCTCTGCATCTCAGTGCATCACTACAGACACCCTGGTTCAGCGGTCTAAGGCTCTGCATCTCAGTGCATCACTACAGACACCCTGGTTCAGCAGTCTAAGACTGCATCTCAGTGCATCACTGCAGACAGCCTGGTTCAGCGGTCTAAGGCACTGCATCTCTGTGCTAGAGGCGTCACTACAGACACCCTGGTTCCATTCCAGGCTGTATCATAACCGGCTGTAATTGGGAGTCCCATAGGGCGGCGCACAATTGGCCCAGCATCGTCTGGGTTTGGCCAGTGTAGGTCGTCATTGTAAATAAGAATTTGTTCTTCACTAACTTGCCTAGTGAATAAAATAGAAGTGTGTATGGTCTTGTGAGTGTGCATAGAGACTGTGCAAAAATAATAATAAAATACAAGGGTCAACTCAGAGAGTCTGTGTAGCTATTTAGCAGGATGGGTTACTACTGAAGTTGTAAGGTCAGAGGACCACAGAGGTTGGGGTGAAAAGGGAGAGCACCAAGCGGAGGGAAAGGTTACTGCCCATGAATAGGTATTAAGAAATAGTTCAATATGGCATTCGCTATGAGCTTAATGGGAATGGAAGAAAGACAAGAGAGATGGAAAGAAAGGGCTGAAATAATTCTGAATAATGTATCGCTGGCCTCTAATGCCTTCTGTTTAGGACTCGCCTAAATCCCTCAACTTCTCGTAAAACTTCAACAATTTCGCAGTCGAGTAATCTTCAGATTTAATAACCTTAAGCTTCCCTAGCTCCATAAATCTGACGTTCCTACGCCCCCTCCCTTCCTCCTTCCCTTGTTCAGAGCGTCTGTGCATTTTATCTCCATAATAACACAAAGCCTCGTTCACAGCCTCGGTGGGCGAGATAACGGAAATTCCTGCCCATATTTTAATAGCTTCTCTCAGCTATCTCTGGCTCCCAACTCCTCAGGACCGAGCGCACTCACCTTGGAAGCGGTGCCTGGAGAAGATTCCCTGAGAAAGGCGTGACTAGCGTGCGTGAGCACACAGGAAGAATCTTAATGTCATGGCAACTCTGTCTCCTCTCTGTTACCTCTCACTGACCGCTCCCTATTGGTAGTCACTGCCTCAGCAGAGAAAAACACAAAGACGGTTGGAAAGGAGAACATTTCTGTGGTTCTAAAACACACACTATGGCAAAACTGAAAGAACACCAAGACTCCATTGACCAGCAAGTGTCGGTATGAACCGATGATAGGCAACTCTGTCTTCAAGATGGATAATGTGGATGTCATATACACTACATTACCAAAAGTATGTGGACACCTGCTTGTCGAACATCTCATTCCAAAATCCATGGGCATTAATATGGAATTGGTGAGGGGCTGAATACGAATGGTGAGGGGCTGAAGCTTATTGGTTGAAACTCAAATTGCTAGGGGGCTGGCCCACGTGGAGTTAAATGTATGTAAAATGGCGCCACAAATCTTCCAGAAAACTATCTTTCAAACTAAGAATTTTGTGGCTAATTGAGGTAAGACTCATAGATTATTCATGTATGAACTACACATTGACACATCCAGCCCAAAGTGGGAGGTTTAAAAAATATTTACTAGTCGCCAAAGTACCAGAGCACGTCTTTAATTTATGATTTTTATGTAAAGAAAAATGCCACAGAACCAGTGGTCTCATTATACTGATTATATGTCAGGTACACTACATGACCAAAAGTATGTGGACACCTGCTCGTTGAACATCTCATTCCAAAATCATGGGCATTAATATGGAGTTGGTCCCCCCTTTGCTGCTATAACAGCCTCCACTCTTCTGGGAACTCTTTCCACTAGATGTTGGAACATTGCTGCGTAGACTTGCACTGAAGTTGGGTGATTAGGCCTGGCTCGCAGTCGGCATTCCAATTCATCCCAAAGGTGTTCGATGAGGTTGAGGTCAGGGGTCTGTGCAGGCCAGTCAAGTTCTTCCACACCAATCTCGACTAGCCATACCTGTATGGACCTCATGCTGAAACAGGAAAGGGCCTTCCCCAAACCGTTGCCACAAAGTTGGAAGCAAAGAATCGTGTAATATGTCATTGTAGACTTTAGCATTAAGATTTCCCTTCACTGGAACTAAGGGGCCTCATTCAATCCATTAAAAACAGTCCCATAACATTATTCCTCCTCCACCAAACTTTACAGTTGGCACTATGCATTGGGGCAGGTAGCATCTCCTGGCATCCGCTAAACCCAGATTTGTCCATCGAACTGCCAGATGATGAAGCATGATTCATCACTCCAGAGAATGTTTTTCCCCTGCTCCAGAGTCCAATGGAAGCGAGTTTTACACTACTCCAGCCAACACTTGACATTGCACATGGTGATTTTAGGCTTGTGTGCAGTTGCTCAGCCATGGAAATGCATTTCATGAAGCTCCCGACGAACAGTTATTGTGCTGAAGTTGCTTCCAGAGGCAGTTTGGAACGTTCTGTGAGCTTGTGTGGCCTACCACTTCACGGCTGAGCCGGGGCAACGTGGCAACCTATGACGGTGCCAAGTTGAAAATACTGAGCTCTTCAGTAAGGCCATTCTACTGCCAATGTTTTTCAATGAAGATTGCATGACTGTGTGCTCGATTTTACACACCTGTCATGCCCGGGTGTGGCTGACATAGCCAAATCCACTAATTTGAAGGGCTGTCCACACACTTTTGTATATATAATGTACAAAGAGTGATTATTAAGATTACAAAAGCCCCTGAACACGATGAGTAGCCTTGAACAATGTGACTTTATAAGTGGGAATTTAGAAAGGGTGTTCTCACAGTGCAACCAGGGCATGTAGAATTAATCATACAACTGAGTCTGACCTCAGACTGTGAACTCCTGCTCTGCTAAATAATACCTCTAAATAATAATACATTATCTGGCAAACCTATCCTACTGGTGCTTAAATAATATTTTCAGCATATGCCATGTGTTTATTCTTTATATTCGTACTGATGTTGTTTGGCCATAGTTGTGCCTGCTTGAGGTGGTCCAATGAACCTGGTAAAAACTGAATACATGGCTTCATTTTATCTCGTTACCAACCCAACTAGGACAGCTCCCCGATGACGCTGCATTTCATTGTCTCAAATCTCAATATAATTTCTTGGTCTACGTCCTCCAGAAATTAGCTCAACATGTAAATAAACATGTTCTGCTGCCTTTTAATTCATCTGAGTCAATGCTGAGGTATTTATGAACACCTGCTGCCATCAACTCCTGAGGGAAATATAGATTCAGCTGTGTAAAAAAAGGAAAGTACAATTCCATCATACCAGGAAGGAGGCTGCAGAGGCCTGATAGGATGTGTGCCAACTGGGCAGAGCACGGTGCTACACACATCACGGGGCAATACATGTCATGGTGTTACTAACTATATACATCATGGTGTTGCTAACTATACACATCATGGTGTTACTAACTATATACATCATGGTGTTACTTACTATATACATCATGGTGTTACTACCTAGATACATCATGGTGTTACTAACTATATACATCATGGTGTTACTAACTACACACATCATGCATCAACTATCTACACACATCATGCTGCTACTAACTACACACATTGTGGTGCTAATAATTATATACATCATGGTGTTACTAACTATATACATCATGGTGTTACTAACTATTTACATCATGGTGTTACTAACTATATACATCATGGTGTTACTAACTATATACATCATGGTGTTACTAACAATATACATCATGGTGTTACTAACTATATACATCATGGTGTTACTAACAATATGCATCATGGTGTTACTAACTATATACATCACGGTGCTACTAACTATATACATCATGGTGTTAATAACAATATGCATCATGGTGTTACTAACTATATACATCATGGTGTTACTAACTATACACATCATGGTGTTACTAACTATATACATCATGGCGTTACTAACAATATACATCATGGTGTTACTAACTATATACATCATGGTGTTGCTAACTATATACATCACGGTGTTACTAACTATATGCTTCATGGGGTGACTTACTACATACATCGTGGTGTTACTAACTATATACATCATTGTGTTACTAACTATATACATCATGGTGCTGCTAACTACATACATCATGGTGTTTCTAGCTACACACATTGTGGTGCTACTAACTACACACATCATGCTTCTACTACCTACACACATCATACTGCTACTAACTACACACATTGTGGTGTTAAGAACTATATACATCATGCTGTCACTAACTATATACATCATGGTGTTACTAACTATATACATCATGGTGCTACTATCTATATACATCATGGTGTTACTAACAATATACATCATGGTGTTACTAACTATATACATCATGGTGTTACTAACTATATACATCATGGTGTTACTAACAATATACATCATGGTGTTACTATCTATATACATCATGGTGTTACCAACAATATATATCATGGTGTTACTAACTATATACATCATGGTGTTACTAACTATATACATCATGGTGTTACTAACTATATACATTGGGTTTTACTAACAATATGCATCACGGTGTTACTAACTATATGCATCATGGTGTTTCTAACTGTATACATCATGGTGTTACTAACTATATACATCATGGTGTTTCAAACTACACACAATGTGGTGCTACTAACTACACACATCATGCTTCTACTAACTACACACATCATGCTGCTACTAACTATATACATCATGGTGTTACTAACAATATACATCATGGTGTTACTAACTATACACATCATGGTGTTACTAACTATACACATCATGGTGTTACTAACTACATGCATCATGGCATTACTAACAATATACATCATGGTGTTACTAACTATATACATCATGGTGTTACTAACTATATACATCACGGTGTTACTAACTATATGCATCATGGGGTGACTTACTACATACATTGTGGTGTTACTAACTATATACATCATTGTGTTACTAACTATATACATCATGGTGCTGCTAACTACATACATCATGGTGTTTCTAGCTACACACATTGTGGTGCTACTAACTACACACATCATACTGCTACTAACTACACACATTGTGGTGTTACGAACTATATACATCATGGTGTTACTAACAATATACATCATGGTGTTACTAACTATATACATCATGGTGTTACTAACTATATACATCATGGTGTTACTAACAATATGCATCATGGTGTTACCTGCTAAATACATTATGGTGTTACTAACTATATACATCATGGTGTTACTAACTATTTACATCATGGTGTTACTAACTATACACATTATGGTGTTACTAACTATACAAATCATGGTGTTACTAGCTATATACATCATGGTGCTACTAACTATATACATCAACGTGTTTCTAACTACACACATTGTGGTGCTACTAACTACACACATCATGCTTCTCCTAACTACACACATTGTGGTGTTACTAACTATATACATCATGGTGTTACTAACTGTATACATCATGGTGCTACTAACTATATACATCATTGTGTTACTAACTATATACATCATGGTGCTGCTAACTACATACATCATGGTGTTTCTAGCTACACACATTGTGGTGCTACTAACTACACACATCATGCTTCTACTACCTACACACATCATACTGCTACTAACTACACACATTGTGGTGTTAAGAACTATATACAACATGCTGTCACTAACTATATACATCATGGTGTTACTAACTATATACATCATGGTGCTACTATCTATATACATCATGGTGTTACTAACAATATATATCATGGTGTTACTAACTATATACATCATGGTGTTACTAACAATATGCATCACGGTGTTACTAACTATATACATCATGGTGTTTCTAACTGTATACATCATTATGTTACTAACTATATACATCATGGTGTTTCAAACTACACACAATGTGGTGCTACTAACTACACACATCATGGTTCTACTAACTACACACATCATGCTGCTACTAACTATATACATCATGGTGTTACTAACAATATACATCATGGTGTTACTAACTATATACATCATGGTGTTACTAACTATACACATCATGGTGTTACTAACTATATACATCATGGCATTACTAACAATATACATCATGGTGTTACTAACTATATGCATCATGGGGTGACTTACTACATACATCGTGGTGTTACTAACTATATACATCATAGTGTTACTAACAATATACATCATGGTGTTTCTAACTATATGCATCATGGTGTTACTAACTATATACATCATGGTGTTACTAACTATATACATCATGGTCTTACTAACTATATATATCATGGTGTTGCTAACTATATACATCATGGTGTTACTAACAATACACATCATGATGTTACTAACTATATACATCATGGTGTTACTAACTATATACATCATGGTGTTACTAACTATATACATCATGGTGCTACTAACTATATACATCATGGTGTTACTAACTATATACATCATGGTGTTACTAACTATATACATGATGGTGTTACGAACTATATACATGATGGTGTTACGAACTACATACCTCATGGTGCTACTAACTATTTACATCATGGTGTTACTAACTATTTACATCATCGTGTTACTAACTATATACATCATGGTGTTACGAACTATTTACATCATGGTGTTACTAACTATATACATCATGGTGTCACTAACTATTTACATCATGGTGTTACTAACTATATACATCATGGTGTTACTAACTATATACATCATGGTGTCACTAACTATTTACATCATGGTGTTACTAACTATATACATATCGGTGCTACTAACTATATAAATCATGGAGTTACTAACAACATACATCATTGTGTTACTAACTATATTCATCACAATGTTACTAACTATATGCATAATGCTAATACTAACTATATACATCAAGGTGTTTCTAACTATATACATCATGGTGTTACTAACAATATACATCATGGTGTTACTAACTATATACATCATGGTGTTACTAACAATATGCATTACGGTGTTACTAACTATATGCATCATGGTGTTTCTAACTATATACATCATGGTGTTACTAACAATATACATCATGGTGTTACTATCTATATACATCATGGTGTTACTAACTATATACATCATGGTGTTACTAACAATATACACCATGATGTTACTAACTATATACATCATGGTGTTACTAAAAATATACACCATGCTGTTACTAACTATATACATCATGGTGTTACTAACTATATACATCATGGTGCTTCTAACTACACACAATGTGGTGCTACTAACTACACACATCATGCTTCTACTAACTACACACATCATGCTGCTACTAACTATATACATCATGGTGTTACTAACAATATACATCATGGTGTTACTAACTATATACATCATGGTGTTACTAACTATACACATCATGGTGTTACAAACTACATACATCATGGCGTTACTAACAATATACATCATGGTGTTACTAACTATATACATCATAGTGTTACTAACTATATACATCACGGTGTTACTAACTATATGCATCATGGGGTGACTTACTACTACATCGTGGTGTTACTAACTATATACATCATTGTGTTACTAACTATATACATCATGGTGTTTCTAGCTACACACATTGTGGTGCTACTAACTACACACATCATGCCTCCACTAACTACACACATTGTGGTGTTACGAACTATACACAGCAAGGTGTTACTAACTATACACATCATGGTGTTACTAGCTATATATATCATGGTGCTACTAACTATATACATCAACGTGTTTCTAACTACACACATTGTGGTGCTACTAACTACACACATCATGCTTCTCCTAACTACACACATCATGCTGCTACTAACTACACACATTGTGGTGTTACTAACTATATACATCATGGTGTTACGAACTATATACATCATGGTGCTACTAACTATATACATCATGGTGTTACTAACTATTTACATCATGGTGTTACTAACTATATGCATCATGTTGTTACTAACTATATACATCATAGTGTTACTAACAATATACATCATGGTGTTACTAACTATATACATCACAATGTTACTAACTATATGCATCATGCTGCTACTAACTATATACATCATTGTGTTTCTAACTATATACATCATGGTGTTACTAACTATATACATCATGGTTGTTACTAACTATATACATCATTGTGTTACTAACTATATTCATCACAATGTTACTAACTATATGCATCATGCTGCTACTAACTATATACATCATGGTGTTTCTAACTATGTACATCATGGTGTTACTAACTATATACATCATGGTGTTACTAACTATTTACATCATGGTCTTACTAACTATATACATCATGGTGTTACTAATTATATGCAAAATGGTGTTACTAACTATATACATCATGGTGTTACTAACTATATACATCATGGTGTTACTAACTATATACATCTCGGTGCTACTAACTATTTAAATCATGGTGTTACTAACAACATACATCATGGTGTTACTAACTATATACATCATGGTGTTACTAACTATTTACATCATGGTCTTACTAACTATATGCATCATGCTGCTACTAACTATATACATCATTGTGTTTCTAACTATATACATCATGGTGTTACTAACTATATACATCATGGTTGTTACTAACTATATACATCATTGTGTTACTAACTATATTCATCACAATGTTACTAACTATATGCATCATGCTGCTACTAACTATATACATCATGGTGTTTCTAACTATGTACATCATGGTGTTACTAACTATATACATCATGGTGTTACTAACTATTTACATCATGGTCTTACTAACTATATACATCATGGTGTTACTAACTATATACATCATGGTGTTACTAACTATATACATCTCGGTGCTACTAACTATTTAAATCATGGTGTTACTAACAACATACATCATTGTGTTACTAACTATATTCATCACAATGTTACTAACTATATGCAACATGCTGCTACTAACTATATACATCATGGTGTTTCTAACTATATACATCATGGTGTTAGTAACTATATACATCATGGTGTTACTAACTATTTACATCATGGTCTTACTAACTATATACATCATGGTGTCACTAATTATATGCAACATGGTGTTACTAACTATATACATCATGGTGTTACTAACTATATACATCATGGTGTTACTAACTATATACATCATGGTGCTACTAACTATATACATCATGGTGTTACTAACTATTGACATCATGGTGTTACTAACTATATACATTATGGTGTTACGAACTGTATACCTCATGGTGCTACTAACTATAACATCATGGTGTCACTAACTATTTACATCATGGTGCTACTAACTATTTACATCATGGTGTTACTAACTATTTACATCATGGTGTTACTAACTATTTACCTCATGGTGCTACTAACTATTTACATCATGGTGTTACTAACTATTTACATCATCGTGTTACTAACTATTTACATCATGGTGTTACTAACTATATACATCATGGTGTTACCAACTATATACATCATGGTGTCACTAACTATTTACATCATGGTGTTACTAACTATATAAATCATGGTGTTACTAACTATTTACATCATGGTGTTACTAACTATATACATCATGGTTTCACTAACTATTTCCATCATGGTGTTACTTACTATATACATCATGGTGTTATTAACTATACGGTGCTACTAACTATATAAATCATGGTGTTACTAACAACATACATCATTGTGTTACTAACTATATTCATCACAATGTTACTAACTATATGCATCATGCTGCTACTAACTATATACATCATGGTGTTTCTAACTATATACATCATGGTGTTACTAACTATATACATCATGGTGTTACTAACTATTTACATCAAGGTGTTACTAATTATATGCAACATGGTGTTACTAACTTTATACATCATGGTGTTACTAACTATATACATCATGGTGTTACTAACTATGTACATCATGGTGTTACTAACTATATACATTATGGTGTTACAACCTATATACCTCATGGTGCTACTAACTATTTACATCATGGTGTTACTAACTATTTACATCATGGTGTTACTAACTATATACATCATGGTGTTACTAACTATTTACATCATGGTGTTACTAACTATATACATCATGGTGTCACTAACTATTGACATCATGGTGTTACTAACTATATACATTATGGTGTTACGAACTATATACCTCATGGTGCTACTAACTATAACATCATGGTGTCACTAACTATTTACATCATGGTGCTACTAACTATTTACATCATGGTGTTACTAACTATTTACATCATGGTGTTACTAACTATTTACCTCATGGTGCTACTAACTATTTACATCATGGTGTCACTAACTATCGACATCCTGGTGTTACTAACTATATACATCATGGTGTTACTAACCATTGACATCATGGTGCTACTAACTATAACATCATGGTGTCACTAACTATTTACATCATGGTGCTACTAACTATTTACATCATGGTGTTACTAACTATTTACATCATGGTGTTACTAACTATTTACCTCATGGTGCTACTAACTATTTACATCATGGTGTTACTAACTATTTACATCATCGTGTTACTAACTATATACATCATGGTGTCACTAACTATTTACATCATGGTGTTACTAACTATATACATCATGGTGTTACCAACTATATACATCATGGTGTCACGAACTATTTACATCATGGTGCTACTAACTATATACATCATGGTGTTACTAACTATATACATGTCGGTGCTACTAACTATATAAATCATGGTGTTACTAACAACATACATCATTGTGTTACTAACTATATTCATCACAATGTTACTAACTATATGCATCATGCTGCTACTAACTATATACATCATGGTGTTTCTAACTATATACATCATGGTGTTACTAACTATATACATCATGGTGTTACTAACTATTTACATCATGGTCTTACTAACTATATACATCATGGTGTTACTAATTATATGCAACATGGTGTTACTAACTATATACATCATGGTCTTACTAACTATATACATCATGGTGTTACTAATTATATGCAACATGGTGTTACGAACTATATACATCATGGTGTTACTAACTATATACATCTCAGTGCTACTAACTATATAAATCATGCTGTTACTAACTATATACATTATGGTGTTACTAACTATTTACATCATGGTCTTACTATCTATGTACATCATGGTGCTACTAACTATATACATCATGGTGTTTCAAACTACAAACAATGTTGTCGTACTAACTACACACATCATTCTTCTACTAACTACACATATCACGCTGCTACTAACTACACACATTGTGGTGTTAATAACTATATACATCATGGTGTTACTAACTATATACATCATGGTGCTACTAACTACACACATTATGGTGCTACTATCTATGTATATCATGGTGTTACTAACTATATACATCATGGTGCTACTAACTATATACATCATGGCGCTACTAACTACACACATTGTGGTGTTACTAACTATATATATCATGGTGTTAATAACTATATACATCATGGTGTTACTAACTATATACATCATGGTGTTACTAACTATATGCATCACGGTGTTACTAACAATATGCATCACGGTGTTACTAACTATATGCATCATGGTGTTACTGACTATATACATCATGGTGTTATTAACTATGTACATCATGGTGTTACTAACTATATATATCATGGTGTTTCTAACTATATACATCATGTTGTTACTAACTATATGCATCATGTTGTTACTAACTATATACATCATGGTGTTACTAACTATATACGTCATGGTGTTACTAACAACATACATCATGGTGTTACTAACTATATACATCATGGTCTTACTAACTATATACATCATGGTGTTACTAATTATATGCAACATGGTGTTACTAACTATATACATCATGGTGTTACTAACTATATACATCATGGTGTTACTAACTGTATACATCTCGGTGCTACTAACTATATAAATCATGGTGTTACTAACAACATACATCATTGTGCTACTAACTATATACATCACGATGTTACTAACAATATGCATCATGGTGCTACTAACTATATACATCATGGTGTTACTAACTATATACATGTCGGTGTTACCAACTATATACATAATGGTGTCACTAACTATTTACATCATGGTGTTACTAACTATATAAAAATTGGTGTTACTAACAACATACATCATTGTGTTACTAACTATATTCATCACAATGTTACTAACTATATGCATCATGCTGCTACTAACTATATACATCATGGTGTTTCTAACTATATACATAATGGTGTTACTAACTATATACATCATGGTGTTACTAACTATTTACATCATGGTCTTACTAACTATATACATCATGGTGTTACTAATTATATGCAACATGGTGTTACTAACTATATACATCATGGTCTTACTAACTATATACATCATGGTGTTACTAATTATATGCAACATGGTGTTACTAACTATATACATCATGGTGTTACTAACTATATACATCATGGTGTTACTAACTATATACATCTCGGTGCTACTAACTATATAAATCATGGTGTTACTAACTATATACATTATGGTGTTAATAACTATTTACATCATGGTCTTACTATCTATGTACATCATGGTGTTTCAAACTACAAACAATGTTGTCGTACTAACTACACACATCATTCTTCTACTAACTACACATATCACGCTGCTACTAACAACACACATTGTGGTGTTAATAACTATATACATCATGGTGTTACTAACTATATACATCATGGTGTTACTAACAATATGCATCATGGTGTTACTAACTATATACATCATGGTGTTACTAACAATATGCATCATGGTGCTACTAACTATATAAATCATGGTGTTACTAACAACATACATCATGGTGATACTGACTATATTCATCACAATGTTACTAACTATCTGCATCATGCTGCTACTAACTATATACATCATGGTGTTTCTAATTATATACATCATGGTGTTACTAACTATATACATCATGGTGTTACTAACTATATGCATCATGCTGCTACTAACTATATACATCATGGCGTTTCTAATTATATACATCATGGTGTTACTAACTATATACATCATGGTGTTACTAACTATATACATCATGGTGATACTGACTATATTCATCACAATGTTACTAACTATCTGCATCATGCTGCTACCAACTATATACATCATGGTGTTTCTAATTATATACATCATGGTGTTACTAACTATATACATCATGGTGTTACTAACTATATGCATCATGCTGCTACTAACTATATACATCATGGTGTTTCTAATTATATACATCATGGTGTTACTAACTATATACATCATGGTGTTACTAACTATATACATCGTGGTGTTACTAACTATATACATCATGGTTGTTACTAACTATATACATCAGGTTGTTATTAACTATATACATCATGGTGTTACTAACTATTTACATCATGGTGCTACTAACTATATACATCATTGCGCTACTAACTACACACATTGTAGTGTTACTAACTATATATATCATGGTGTTAATAACTATATACATCATGGTGTTACTAACTATATACATCATGGTGTTACTAACAATATGCATCACGGTGTTACTAACAATATGCATCACGGTGTTACTAACTATATGCATCATGGTGTTACTGACTATATACATCATGGTGTTATTAACTATGTACATCATGGTGTTACTAACTATATATATCATGGTGTTACTAACAACATACATCATGGTGTTACTAACTATATATATCATGGTGTTACTAACAATATGCATCATGGTGTTACTAACTAAATAAATCATGGTGTTACTAACAACATACATCATGGTGTTACTAACTATATTCATCACAATGTTACTAACTATATGCATCATGCTGCTACTAACTATATACATCATGGTGTTACTAACTATATACATCATGGTGTTACTAACTATATGCATCATGCTGCTACTAACTATATACATCATGGTGTTTCTAATTATATACATCATGGTGTTACTAACTATATACATCATGGTGTTACTAACAATATGCATCATGGTGTTACTAACTATATATATCATGGTGTTACTAACAATATGCATCATGGTGTTACTAACTAAATAAATCATGGTGTTACTAACAACATACATCATGGTGTTACTAACTATATTCATCACAATGTTACTAACTATATGCATCATGCTGCTACTAACTATATACATCATGGTGTTACTAACTATATGCATCATGCTGCTACTAACTATATACATCATGGTGTTTCTAATTATATACATCATGGTGTTACTAACTATGTACATCATGGTGTTACTAACTATATACATCATTGTGTTACCAACTACATACATCATGGTTGTTACGAACTATATACATCATGGTGTTATTAACTATATACATCACGGTGTTACGAACTATATACATCTTGGTGCTACTAACTATATACATCATGGTGTTTCTAACTACACACATTGTGGTGCTACTAACTACACACATCAAGCTTCTACTAACTACACACATCATGCTGCTACTAACTACACACATTGTGGTGTTAATAACTATGTACATCATGGTGTTACTAACTATATACATCACAATGTTACTAACTATATGCATCATGCTGCTACTAACTATATACATCATGGTGTTTCTAACTATATGCATCATGCTGCTACTAACTACGTACATCATGGTGTTACTAACAATATGCATCATGGTGTTACTAACTATATAAATCATGGTGTTACTAACAACATACATCATGGTGATACTGACTATATTCATCACAATGTTACTAACTATCTGCATCATGCTGCTACTAACTATATACATCATGGTGTTTCTAATTATATACATCATGGTGTTACTAACTATATACATCATGGTGTTACTAACTATATACATCGTGGTGTTACTAACTTTATACATCATGGTTGTTACTAACTATATACATCAGGTTGTTATTAACTATATACATCATGGTGTTACTAACTATTTACATCATGGTGCTACTAACTATATACATCATTGCGCTACTAACTACACACATTGTAGTGTTACTAACTATATATATCATGGTGTTAGTAACTATATACATCATGGTGTTACTAACTATATACATCATGGTGTTACTAACAATATGCATCACGGTGTTACTAACAATATGCATCACGGTGTTACTAACTGTATGCATCATGGTGTTACTGACTATATACATCATGGTGTTATTAACTATGTACATCATGGTGTTACTAACTATATATATCATGGTGTTTCTAACTATATACATCATGTTGTTACTAACTATATGCATCATGTTGTTACTAACTATATACATCATGGTGTTACTAACTATATACATCATGGTGTTACTAACAACATACATCATGGTGTTACTAACTATATACATCATGGTGTTACTAACTATATACATCATGGTTGTTACTAACTATATACATCATGGTGTTATTAACTATATACATCACAGTGTTACTAACAATATGCATCATGGTGCTACTAACTATATACATTATGGTGTTATTAACTATATACATCACAATGTTACTAACTATATACATCATGTTGCTACTAACTATATACATTATGGTGTTACTAACTATTTACATCATGGTCTTACTATCTATGTACATCATGGTGCTACTAACTATATACATCATGGTGTTTCAAACTACAAACAATGTTGTCGTACTAACTACACACATCATTCTTCTACTAACTACACATATCACGCTGCTACTAACTACACACATTGTGGTGTTAATAACTATATACATCATGGTGTTACTAACTATATACATCATGGTGTTACTAACAATATGCATCATGGTGTTACTAACTATATATATCATGGTGTTACTAACAATATGCATCATGGTGTTACTAACTAAATAAATCATGGTGTTACTAACAACATACATCATGGTGTTACTAACTATATTCATCACAATGTTACTAACTATATGCATCATGCTGCTACTAACTATATACATCATGGTGTTACTAACTATATACATCATGGTGTTACTAACTATATGCATCATGCTGCTACTAACTATATACATCATGGTGTTTCTAATTATATACATCATGGTGTTACTAACTATATACATCATGGTGTTACTAACTATATACATCATTGTGTTACCAACTACATACATCATGGTTGTTACGAACTATATACATCATGGTGTTATTAACTATATACATCACGGTGTTACGAACTATATACATCTTGGTGCTACTAACTATATACATCATGGTGTTTCTAACTACACACATTGTGGTGCTACTAACTACACACATCAAGCTTCTACTAACTACACACATCATGCTGCTACTAACTACACACATTGTGGTGTTAATAACTATGTACATCATGGTGTTACTAACTATATACATCATGGTGCTACTAACTATATACATCATGGCGCTACTAACTACACACTTTGTGGTGTTACTAACTATATATATCATGGTGTTAATAACTATATACATCATGGTGCTACTAACTATATACATCATGATGTTACTAACTATATGCATCACGGTGTTACTAACAATATGCATCACGGTGTTACTAACTATATGCATCATGGTGTTACTGACTATATACATCATGGTGTTATTAACTATGTACATCATGGTGTTACTAACTATATACATCATGGTGTTTCTAACTATATACATCATGTTGTTACTAACTATATACATCATGGTGTTACTAACTATATACATCATGTTGTTACTAACTATATACATCATGGTGTTTCTAACTATATACAGTGGGGCAAAAAAGTATTTAGTCAGCCACCAATTGTGCAAGTTCTCCCACTTAAAAAGATGAGAGAGTCCTGTAATTTTCATCATAGGTACACTTCAACAATGACAGACAAAATGAGAAAAAAAAATCCAGAAAATCACATTGTTGGATTTTTAATGAATTTATTTGCAAATGATGGTGGAAAATAAGTATTTGGTCACCTACACACATCATCTTTGTATATGTCCAATTATGGCGTCTGGGACAGCAGGGGAAGCGCCATTGAGGCTATCTCCCTTCTAAAGTAGTCAATTTCTTATTCTACTACTTCTATGAGTTAGTAAACAAACTGAAAGGGTGCATACTCACCTCAATGGCGCTGGCAATGCTAAAATGGGCTTTGGGGCACGAGAGTCAAAGATAAAACTCTGTGCTAGAGTTGTCTATGTTCCAACTTTGCTTCATTGGCATAAATGTACCACTTGAGCTGGTCTGGAATTGGTGAGAAAATTGGAATTTGATTCAAAGGAAGAGTGAATCTGAGACCGGAAATGTTGTTGTACAATACGCTAAGAGACAGTTTTGCAAACAGGCAAGTCTTCAGAGATTATTGTTTTATTTCTCTGAAAGAGAGAGAGAGAGAGAGCTAGGAAGCAGCTCTGTAGAGGGAGCGGTGTGTAGTGAGTGTGGAGAAAGGGGCAGCTGGTATAGGATTAAATGCTGACATTCTGCATTTCTCATTTCTCCAACCCAAAAATACCCCCCTACTTCAGGGAAAGCCTGCCCTGAGGTTTGGCAGCAGGCTCTCGCAGTTATGGGCAGAAAGGATTTGCTTCTAAGTCACTCAGCTTTATGTAATAGCCTCCCGTATGCTCCATTCCAGGGAGGCATCTGTGGAGAAGTGACAGCATTTAGCTGTTGTGGCTTTGCTGGCTGCCAACACTAATGTCAGAGAAAGGTCCCTCAGAAGGGTGGGGGTGTAAAGGGGGGATAAGGGGGGAGGGAGAGAGAAAATATGGAGGAAGAAAGTTGATTGATCATCACAATGCCATATTATGGCTGGAAGGTGACACTGAATCTCACCAATATGTCCAATGCCATAAGTCTGATCTGAGGATGGGAGACGTGTCCCACAGCTTGAGGAACGAAACCTCACTGCCAGAGTTGTAAATCCAGAGGAGATCAGTGCAGGGAGATACGCAAAGAGAAGTTCTGGTTGTATGAAAAACATAATTGAAATTTATGTTGATATTTTAAATTTAACAGTATTAGTAGCGCAAGTCCATTTTGATTCCTCCCCTCAATTCAGAGGTTGAACATAATATGTATAGAATTTGTATAGCATGTGTAGGACGGAGTTTACATACATTAGTTTAGGTTTCAACCTTAAATGTGGATGGGAGAACTCTCAACTTTAGATTCCCTCTGACTTATAAACTGTTCATGAACTCAATCAGTGGTTTGTCTGACTGTCTGTCTGCCTGGTTAATTACTGGTTAATTATTTCTTCAGACACAGGTCGCCATGGCAAGTATTAGCTGTAACATCCTTAGCTGACAGGGACTGAACCCCTGGAGAATTTGTTTCCTTGCTGAACTTTTTCAAAGTGTAAATTTCAACAGATTCTGTCTGAGAGTTTCCCACAGTGGGTTAGTGGGGAGCGCTTGTGAAAGAGTGAGATAGGGGAGGTAACTTCCTTATTTAAAGGATTCATCCAAAGGACACTTCAGTGTGACACATCTGCTTGTATTGACAGCTCTCTGTTATGTCGGCATAAATAAGATGAATAGCACCAAATAAAATGAAAATAATACATATAAAAGCTTAGTGTGCGCATATGGTCCATTAAGCATTTTCCTGTTGTTTTTATTGCTGGTTTAATCTTTTTTAATCTGTCAGAAAATCAATTTTTCATGTTGCTGCCAAGTTGCTGAGTAGGACACTCCATCATATTTACAGTGTCTGTCTGAGGATGACTGGACTAGGCCTCATACTTTGCTTACCACTCATCGGACGTGCCATAGGCCACCACTTCAAAGACTGATGATGTGGGAGTAGTGTATGATTTATTGTTCTTCTTCACAGTTTTGAAGCCATCAGTTTAATCAGTGATACGTTAACACAACATCAATTCCATCATGGATTGTTTTCCTTTGTCATCACTGTGTTGCACTTTCTATCTCTTCACAGTGGAGGACTGCATGATTTTGCATTAATATGTGCAGTTGGATTGTCCTGTACGAATATACTAGTCTTGTTAGTGTATGAAAATGTACACTGATGTCCTCTGGGGCTCCTGATGATACCTTTCTAATAAAGTGCCATTATATTGTAATATATATGTTTCTCTGGATGACATGACACCGCACATGTTCTATCTAGTGCTGGAGAATCTCTTATAGCTAAATAACCCTTGTCATGTTTTCTGAACATGTGGTGATTTCTGTTGAGGGTTGTCTCTGGGGTCTAGAGAGAGACAGACGGGGTTACGTGTTTTCAATGTATAATATGTGTTTTCAATGTATAATACATGTTTTGAATGTGTTTAACCTGAAATGCAAGTTGAATGGTAAGCTAATTCCCTTGAATATTCATTCATATCCTTATTTCCATCAATTATACATTGCCATGAATCTGATCCAAACCAGACCTGGCATATGTTCACAGAGAATCCTACGTGTAAAGTCTCCTGGTACTTACTAGTTCTAATCTGTGTATGACTGCAGGGGAATTAATCACATTCTGTGGCTGAAAGAGAAGGTGAGAATTTCCTCTGACATCAGATCAGTCAGTGTGGGGGAACAAAACTCTCTGGGTTTTCCTTCTAAACCCACAGTGAAACCCACAGTGAAACCATGATTATCTGCATTCAGCAAAAATGAAATGTCTATAATTCCAGTGGGGGCAGGATGCTAAAATACCTCATTTGACAGAACAAGTATAACTATAAAATGTATTTATATATTCATCAAGGGATTTAGCTGAGAACCTAGGCTACCTGGAATAAAGTGGGTTTACTGAATCCATTACTGCTGTAGGGATTATTAACATCGCCACCAGTTGCAACGACTGATACATTCACATTAAGACATTGCAGGGCATTGAAATATGTCATTTTTATTCACAGCCGCAGTGCCTCCGAAGCAGAAACTATTAATATTGTAAGCAATTTATTTGTCAGCTTAAAAAAAAAGCTCTGTTTTGTAGAAACCTTTTTTGCGAGGCTATTTTCCCCTTGAGCTCACTGGCTTATTAGAGAGACACAGAGCGTTATTTGCTTATGCAGTGAAGCCTAAAACAGTGGAGCAGCAGTATTTAAAGCCGCTTCGCCCCTCCATTTCCCTGAATGATTACCTCTGTCAAGGCTCCAGCAGACCCCAGAGCCCCCGACCACAGATACTGTATATCACCATGAGAGCCGTACAACACCTGTCTCTTAAAACGCTCCAGAAAACCTGACGGGCCTTTTTGACACACCTCAGTGTGCATTAACTGTAGCAGAAGGCATCTTTAAATGCCTGCCCATGAAACCAGTAAGGGAGTGAGAGGTAGGGGTCTGAACCATTAGATGACTACTATTGGCACCGGGATGTAGCTGCACACCAGATAGAAACCATGATCCAACCATTACTCTCACATCCTTAGACAGTGTACATTTCAAGAATCTTCCAAAGAGTGTGTGTTCTCCAAATTGCACATGTCATGGTATGGGTGTTGAGTGGCCTAGGACTGCACCAAAGAGATATCAGATCAATCAAGGCTAATGCAGAGTGGGCAATGTTGGCTCCCCATGACCTTACAGCGAGAGGATGGGGTGTTGTAAAAGGGTGAGGTTAAGGGAGAGGTCATGTGTTGCACTGTCCAATGCCCAAATGTAAGGCCCTCAGTGCAATGTTCAGGGCCAGCGAAGTGTTAAGCCCTGTGATGGATTAGGGCTAAATGAGAGTGCTTACTGGATGCTGTCACGCTTGGACTGTTTCTACCTCTCACTCCCAGACACAGGAGAAAGAGAGAGGGGGGGTGGAGTATGTCTGCAAAATTGTAATTTCCTCTCCCCTTTATGTTAATGGACTCAGGGGGGAAAACCAACTGTCCTTTAAGAAAGGTGGAATGAAATGCGCTGTAAATGCCAGTGAATGACAGATCAGAGAGATAGTGCGGACGAGAGAGCGAGGGATGAGGCGAGCGCTTTCTCCACCCAGTCCTTCTCCTCCCACCGCAGACCTCCCCTCACCCTTCCATCTCTCTTCTCACCTATCTGTAACCAGGCATAAAACTACATTTTTACTGCTTAATAATGGAGGAAATATAAAACCTCCGTGAATATGAGTAGGTGAGGGCATTCTGCAATACATCTCCTTTAATTAAAAAGAAGACGGAATGACAAAAGGGAAAGAACCTGGGGACTTGTTCCTTATTTTCTCTCTCTTCTTTTTAGGACTTTTACGGTCTCTACAAAATATTTTATTCCTTTGCAATTACATGTACGGGTGCTTTAACAGCAGAGGCCATAACGACCTGGTCCCTGGGCAGTCGTGTCATGGTAGAGGCTTCAGTGTTGGAGTAGGAGTCATTTATCTCCATGGCTGATGGGCTTTTACCACAGACATAGATTGAGATATAATTTTCATATATGTCAAATTATGGCATCGGTGAGTGCACAGGCAGCGCCATTGAGCAATCTCCATTTTGAAGTTGTCCATTTTCTTCTTCTACTACTTCTACGAGTTGGCAGACAAACTGAAAGGGTGCATACTTCCACCTAGCTCACAGGTATAATTCATTGGCTGAATCATGTGATCCTTAACCCATAGGAAGTCCCACCCAGTTGTCTACTTTAAAATGGTGGAAGCCCTCAATGGCAATGTCCACACCAAAACGGGGTTTATCCATCTAGAGTTCTCTATCTAACTCTATAGCTTTTACACACTGTTATTAGGGTAACTATCAAACAAAATGCAATGGTTGTGGCCTTTTTAAATAAATGTAAACTTTCAAAGTGTTTGGGCAGGTTGAAATAAAAAACACTCCCACTCTTTTATGTAGTTGTTCATATACCCATTTGATTTTTAAACTCATGAGTTATGGAAACAAAATATGGATAGTCTTTTCAAATGTTAGACCATTTCAAATGTGTTATTTCTACCTCCATTAATTAATGTGTTGTTTGCTTTGTTTTGCAGGGCATGTTTAATGAATGTACTGATTTCCCTTGAAGTCGACTATGCCATATGCACGAAAATAAATCAAAGGCCTTTTTGGTGAAAGAAAGGAAATCAAATGCTTGCAGGATTCCGAGGGCCAAAATAGCCAATCAATATCCGTCAAATGGAATTAGCTTTTTCTCCAGGAGTGGGCAGGCCTTTCTAGATGACTCATCCGTGCTTTCCCCTCTCTCAGTTATGGAGATGTTTCCTCCTCACCACAACAGTCATGTTGTTCCACTGTTCTCTACCCACCACAGATCTATTCAAGAATGTACAATGTGATTCGCTCTCATCCCTGGCTTGTACAAACCCTTCATTCAAAAGGAGGTGTACAAAAGAATCCTGTTGAAAATGTATCAGACCAAAGTGCTCTTCTGAATCAAGCAGCTCTCCTACGACATGACCTTTGCTCTGATACTAAGCGTGACCTGTCAGCTAAGGGGCAAATCAGGAGAGGTTTGTGAGCTATACAAGATGCAGGCAAATCATTGAACATATTAAGTTACTGCCCACCACATACTTCCTACTTAATTATCTGTTCTGGTCACAGAGGTACAGCGCATTCGGAAAGTATTCAGACCTTTAGAACTTTTCCACACCTGTTGTATTCGGCGCATGTGACAAATTCAATTTGATTTGATTTGATTTGAGACTCAAAATTGAGCTCAGGTGCATCCTATTTCCACTGAGCATCCTTGAGATGTTAATACAACTTGATTAGAGTCCACCTGTGGTAAATCCAATTGATTGAACATGATTTGGAAAGGCACTCACCTGTCTATATAAGGTCCCACATTTGACAATGCATGTCAGAGCAAAAACCAAGCCATGAAGTTGAAGGAATAGTCCGTAGAGCTCCGAGACAGGATTGTGTCAAGGCACAGATCTGGAGAAGGGTACCAAATAATTTATGCAGCATTGAAGGTCCCCAAGAACACAGTGGCCTCCATCATTCTTAAATGGAAGAAGTTTGGAACCACCAAGATTCTTCCTAGAGCTGGCCGCCCAGCCAAACTGAGCAATCGGGGGAGAAGGGCCTTGGTCAGGGAGGTGACCAAGAACCCACTGGTCACTCTGACAGAGCTTCAGAGTTCCTCTGTGGAGATGGGAGAACCTTCCAGAAGGACAACCATCTCTGCAACACCAATCAGGCCTTTATGGTAGAGTGACCAGACGGAAGCCACTCCTCAGTAAAAGGCAAATGACAGCCTGCTTGGAGTTTGCCTAAAGGCACCTAAAGATCTCAGACCGTGAGAAACAAGATTCTCTGGTCTGATGAAACCAAGATTGAACTCTTTGACCTGAACGCCAAGTATCACGTCTGGAGGAAACCTGGCACCATCCCTACGGTGAAGCGTGGTGGCAGCATCATGCTGTGGGGATGTTTTTCAGCGGCAGGAACTGGGAGACTAGTCAGGATTGAGGGAAAGATGAACGGAGCAAAGTACAGAGAGAGATCCTTGATGAAAACCTGCCTGAGGACCTCAGATTGGGACGAAGGTTCACCTTCCAACAGGACAACAACCCTAAGCACACAGCCAAGACAACGCAGGAGTGGCTTCGGGACAAGTCTCTGAATATCCTTGAGTGGCCCAGCCAGAGCCTGGACTTGAACCCAATCTAACATCTCTGGAGAGACCTGAAAATAACTGTGCAGCGACACTCCCCATCCAATCTGACAGAGCTTGAGAGGATTTGCAGAGAAGAATGGGAGAAACTCCCCAAATATAGGTGTGCCAAGCTTGTAGTGTCATGCCCAAGAAGACTCAAGGCTGTAATCTCTATCAAAGCTGCTTCAACAAAGTACTGATTAAAGGGTCTGAATACTTATGTAAATGTGATATTTCTGTTTTTAATTTTTTATCAATTAGAAAAAATGTCTATAAAACTGTTTTTGCTTTGTCATTATGGGGGATTGTGTGTAGATTGATTTAATAATCAATCTACACACAATCTACACATAATAATTTTGGGACAAGGCTGTAACCTAACTAAATGTGGGAAAAGTTGAGGAGTCTGAGTACTTTCCGAAGGCACTGTATGTTTCCCATGCCAATAAAACCCTTTGAATTGAATCGAGAGAGAGAGAGAGAGAGAGAGAGAGAGAGAGAGAGAGAGAGAGAGAGAGAAAAAACAGAGAGAGAGAGAGAGAGAGAGAGAGAGAGAGAGAGAGAGAAACAGAGAGAGCGAGAGAGAGAGAGACAAAAACAGAGAGAGAGAGCGAGAGAGAGAGACAAAAACAGAGAGAGAGAGCGAGAGAGAGAGACAAAAACAGAGAGAGAGAGCGAGAGAGAAAGAGCATATTGTGCCTACAAACTTGTTTGGAAGTAGGAAGTTTAAGCCACTGAAACGTGTTATTGTTAATCAGTGTTATCATAGCAACAGCAATAAAAGCTTTATTTGTGTTTATATAATTAATCTCTACTTGTTCTGAGTAGTTTTCAAATGTATGTACTGACTGTTGTAGTGAAACCTAGTTAGGTTAAGATTGTAATGAAATTATAGTATAATTTGTATGGTTTTGCTAAGACATCAAGGAGACCCTTTATCAGAGAGAAAATGGGGGAATGGGACAATTAAGAGGGAAAAATAGACCAAACATATCAGCTCTTTTCCTGAGATGGCCTCACTTGGAGGATTCACCATTTCTGTTGCCGTTGTAATGTGAGATCTTTTTAAAGGCAGAAGTGTGAGTGAAAGTAACATTAGTGGGAGTATAATGATGGATAAAATGGCATTTGAGATTCATTAGTACCTCCCCGACAAACTCTCTCTCTCCCTGCTGTGATACACATTTAATTTAGTCTTCAAACAAAGTCTAATTTCTGAGCGAATCGGTCTTGGGCAGCTTTTTGATCTAACATAGATAACCATCATGTTGTCACTATGTCATTCTACCCACTGTCACTGGACTACCTCTGATACCAGGGGACTGTAGTCCTGAGAACTGGGTTTGACATTGATGACTCTGTTAGGGCCATGTGTTTTAGCAGAACACCTTCTTTACAAAGATACATTGTATCCCTGTGGCCCAGAGGCGAGGGGAGGTTTGTGTGCTGTGTGTTTTGCCCTTCAGATCCGGTATGTAGAGAAGCAAAGACATCAGAGATGGATTTATGTAATGTATTTCCTAAAGAGCAAACCCAATGTTGTTTTGACTTGATTTAAACATTAATATATAGACTGTTATTTTATCACGTTTCAGGTAAGACCAAGATGCAGTCAATGTCAAATTAACTAAAGTTTAATACTAGTACAGGTGCAGGCAAAACGACAGAGGTCAGTAATACAGGTAGGGTGCAAAAGGTCCAGAACGGCAGGCAGTCTCAGCGCCAGAGCAGGCAGGGGTCAATAATCCAGTGTGGTGTGGCAAAGTACAGAACGGCAGGCAGGCTCAGGGTCAGGACAGGCAGAATGTTAAAAACCGGGGAAAACTAGAAAACAGGAACAGGAACAGACAGGAGCAAGGGGGAAAACGCTGGTAGGTTTCACAAAACAAAACAAACTGGCAACAGACAAACAGAGAACACAGGTATAAATACACTTGGGATAATGGGGAAGATTGGCAACACCTGGAGGGGGTGGAGACAAGCACAAAGACAGGTGAAACAGATCAGGGTGTGACATATTTATCTAATTAACTAACTATGTTTAATTGTTACCCGATTAAATTAATCATGTAACAATTAACTCATTAGGATCTGGGGCACCACAAGAGCGGTTCTTTAAATAGTTATCATCTCCCGAATTAAACTCTGAAAGATCTTTACCTATCACATCTATAAACAGTCAATTTATTAATCATAACCCTGTATCATATCATCATTCTGAGCAGTCGTAACTCCTTGCATCTGCAAAAACCCAAACCTTACTTATGATTCAGTACTACACAAATTGGTTTCATTATTTATTTACCATCTAATTAAATGTGAACACAGGATAAACATACACACTTTGCGCCTGTTATTGACTGGAGACGTAATACGCTGAAAACAGGTCCCTAGCGGAATGATAACAACATTGATGCTTGTTAAAGAAAAGATGGAGAGGGAGAGAGAGAGGGACAGAGACACTTACATTGTTCCATTCAGAAACTACTCTCACCTACAGTAACCATATACTTTGCACACGAACCGCCACTCGCTTTGAGTAAGAAATCATGAATTTATTTATGTGAAATGCATGGGCTCGCCAGGGATCTGTCGGTGAACAGGGCAGCCTTGGAAAGGGGGTTGGGCCTTTTCGCAGCACGCTTGTAAGGCTCTGATTGTCCTGAACAGAACTACAGAGTTGACTTTCCTTCCATTCACTCTTGAAGATGCTTCTTTGAAGATAGGCTAACCAACTGTATCGATGGTTTCCCAGTGGGGTGATGAGAGTAGCGTAATACGTTGGTTTGAGCAGAGTAACAGGATGGTCCTTCTTAAATTAGCTTTCAAAGATTCTTTACTTAGGACAGCTAGTCAGCCGTACTAGTGATTGTCCGGGAGGTGAGTTTATCGTCTCCACCTTGTGTTGAGATTCAAAGTTCAAACCACTTTAAACGTGCAGCTGCAGCTTCACGTCTTTCTGGTCTGATGTGTTTTTTTCTTAATCCATCATTTATACAGTTTGCTCAAAAGGGGCGTTTCCGGCAGGCTGGCACGCTCCCTGACCTCACTCCGTGCGGTAACTACTCACTGTGCAAAGTTTATGGAAAACAATTATCTCTTATAACTTCTGAAATCACATCCCTCTCTTAACAAAAACACTTTCAGAATTGTTCATATTACATTCGTAATATGGAAAATTTGTGTATGTACAGTAGTGGGTATACTTTCCAAGTTACAGTATTTCTTTATAGCATTTTTAATGACATCACAAAATAACATTAGTGTTCTATAGGTTGCCTCTGACCATTCCCCACATTCTATGTTAGAAATATTTTTCCAGTATTCGCTTTGAACGTGTTAGAGTTTCAGCGGGAAAAAGTCTGCTGAAACAAAGTACATTCCTTTGGTGAATCTTGAGAGCACAGGGCTGGATCTTCTCCCCTGATTTACAACAGGACATGAGTTGTTAGCCCCCACTAGTTATCCCCCCCCCTCTATGGGAGAGAGGGGGTCTGATTGAAGTTATTCATTGCAAACCTAATCTGACCTATTTGGATTCTCATGGACTTTCATGACAATGTACAGCATGCCATCTAGAATTCTGATGAATTGCTTGACTTATTGATTTACTGATTGTTTGGTTGACCTACATGGCTGTCTACAATGTTAACATTTGGATGCTGTTGGACATGTCACACTTCACAAAATAACCTGTCTCACATATTTTCATACCAATCAATTTAATCCTGATTAATATACCAACTGTTAAAGCTATTAGGAGTATATGGGTGTTAGGTTGGAAATGTGGTTACCTACAAAGGCTAACTCTAATATAATTAGCTAGAGTTTTAACAATCAGGAAATGGGATGCTCATGTTTTTATAGCGTTCATCTTAAACGTTCCCCCGTCAAAAATAAAAGAGACATTTGAATAGGGAAAAAGACTTCCTCAAATATAGCTATTTTATTTGAGTCAGATTACCAAGTAATCAGAAAGGATTAAAAAAGTTATCATTTTTTTTCTAAAGAAAAGCATTATATTGTGAGTTGAGAGTAATGAAGATAATTTGCAAGGGAACAGATGGTGGGTGTTGATGTTCTCGTTGACAGGTAGCATGTTGTCAGTGCTTGGTGTTGTTATCATACAGAGAACAGCAGCTTTGAGTCCTAATTGGGACCCAGAAGGATTTTGCTTCAGAGCTGGGAGTGGAGGAAGAGAGAGGAGCAGAGACAGGAGAGAGCAGCCAGAGCTTGGTATTAAAGAGAAACGCACATCAAAAAACACACCAGCTGGCCCATCATTTTCCTGAAAAGAGAAGAGGGTTGAAATGGTGGAAATTCTTTCTAAGGGGCATATGAATACATAAAGAGACAGATCTGTTTTCAGTCAGTGTGTTGATAAAAATAGATTATGTTTGTTTATTTATTTACTGTTTGGTGCAGTGCATGGCTAATGTAACATAAAATCATTTTTTGTCGATATCCAAAACCTACTTTTAGAATTTTAAGCCCATATTCACGGTTCTCCAACCTTGTGACAATACCATGTTGTATAGAGCAGGGGTATTCAACTCTTACGAGTTCTGGAGCCTGGTGGTTTTCTGTTCTACTTTATAATTAATTTCACCCACCTGGTGTCCCAGATCTACAGTAAATCAGTCCCTGAATAGAGGGCAACAATGAAGAAAACGCAGTGGAACTGGCTTCGAGGTCCAGAGTTGAGTTTGAGGGTTATAGAGGTAGATACCTGAGAGAATGAAAGGTTAGGGTTTAGGGTTAGGTCTTGGGTTACAGCTAGGGCTAGGGTTGATTAGTGGTGTGGACATGAATTTACAGATAGGGTTATGTTTTGAATAAAATTAGGGTTTGGGTTATGGACCAAGGATAGGATTAACCCTAAACCTAACACTTAATCCTATTTTTAGATCTTGAACCTTGGATCTAAATGGAATATAACACAAGTATATATCCGCTCTGGAAACACAGCATTTTCATAAGCATCTTTCAGTTTCTCAAGTACATACCTCTACAACATGTTGCTTGTCAGATGGTTGAAAAATAGTGGATACAGTGCATTCGGAAAAAAAGGTTACAACCTTATTTGTCACGCACTGATCTTTTTCACCTGTCCTTGTGATTGTCTCCACCCCCTCCAGATGTTGCTTATTTTCCCAGGTGTATTTATCCCTGTGTTTCCTGTCTCTCTGTGCCAGTTCGTCTTGTCTTGTCAAGTCAACCAGCGTGTTTTTCCCGTGCTCCTTCTTTTTCTTATCTCTCTTTTGCTAGTCCTCCCGGTTTTGACCCTAGCCTGCCCTGACTCTGAACCCACCTGTCTGACCATACTGCCTGCCCTGACCTCGAGCCTGCCTGCAACTCTGTACCTCCTGGACTCTGACCTTGTGATGATATTTTTGCCTGTCCACAACCATTCTCTTGCCTGCCCCTTGGATTATAATAAATATCAGAGACTCTAACCATCTACCTCCTGTGTCTGCATCTGGGTCTCGTCCTGTGCCCTTATAGTATGAACTGGTCATGACAGACCCAGCAGACTTGGACCAGCTCGCCACGCTGTCTCCCTGCAGGGAGCCACCATTGGGAGGCAGGAGGAGCTACTACTGGACCTTTTGGAAGGGCTTCGTTCCCTGACGGAACGCCACGACCAAGGGTTTAAGGCTATTATGGATCAAATCAGGGAGTTAGCTCATAGGCAGCCTGCCACCTCAAGCCCCCAACCACCCAGTAACCTTTTTTCTATTAGTGGTGAGTTTGTACAGCCTACCCCGGCTCCCAGAGAACCCCGCTCCTCCGGAGCAATATTCTGGGGATCCTGGAACCTGCCGGGGGTTTCTATCTCAGTTTCTTTCTTTTCTTTCTTCCCTTATTTTTGAGCTACAGCCCTCTTCGCTCCCTTCGGACCGATCATATATTATTACGCTAATGTCGGGAAGGGAGCTTTCCTGGGCTATGGCAGTTTGGGAGCAACAATCCTCCATTTGTTGTCATCTAGAGCATTTCTTGGCAGAGGTGAGGAAGATGTTCGATTCTCCGGTATCTGGGAGAGGCGGCCTGAAAACTATTTGAATTATGTAGTGTGGCAGACTCCCGTAGTGTGGCAGACTACGCTGTAGACTTTCGCACGTTGGTTGCCGAGAGTGCCTGGAATCCGGAGTCCCTTTTCGATACCTTCCTCCACGGATTATCAGCAGTAATAAAAGGTGAGCTAGCTGCTTGGGAATTACCGGTTGACCTCGATTCCCTCATCGCTCTCACCATTAGGATTGATGGACGTCGGATTACGGGAACGCAGGAGTGAGAGGAGGTCTGGCCAAGGTCACACTCGTCATCCACTGTGGCTCGCTCACCTCAGAGGGAATCCGGAAGTCCCCAAAGACTGTTTTTCAAGAGGATCTGAAGCCACCCATTACTAGGTACAAGTACACTGGTGAGCCAGACTGGGAATCATCTAATTCCTATTACCCGTACCCCTTTTGCTGTTATCCTGCTGTGGGGAGCTCATTGACTCTGGGGCTGATGAGAGTTTCATGGACGCTACCCTGGTATCCGAACTAGGTATTCCCACTCAACTCCTCTACATTCCCATGGATGCCAGAGCACTGGACGGCTGTTCCATAGGTACAGCACAGTTCCCATTAATCTGCGGATATCTGGTAATCCCAGTGAGTCAATACAGCTTCTCCTCATTGAGTCTCCTCACATCCCTGTTGTTTTGGGATTATCTTGGCTCCAGAAGCACAATCCCGATAACAATCCCAATATTGACTGGACCACGGGTTCAATCCTGGGTTGGAGCCCATTCTGCCATTCTCACTGCCGAAAGGCGGCGCAGCCTTCCCCAGAACATCTGCCTCGGGGTTAAGTACGGCTTCGGATCTCTCTGCCGTTCCCGCAGAGTATCATGTCCTCCGGGAGTTTTTCAGTAAGGCTCATGCTATCTCCCTTCTTCCACATCATCCTTACGATTGTGCTATTGACCTCCTCCAGGGCACCATACTGCCTCGAGGCCGGCTATATTCCCTGTCTGGACCTGAGACCAAGGCCATGGAGGAGTACATTGAGAACTCTCTGGCTGCTTGAAGAGCATTCGCCCTTCTGCCTCTCCTGCGTCCATGTATTGATTACCGGGGCCTCAATGACATCATGATCAAGAATAGGTACTCGCTACCAATCCTCTCCTCGGCTTTCAAACCATCCAGGGGGCAACCCCCTCTCCAGGGGGCAACCAACTATGACATTGGCAACCGGGAACTCCTAGCGGTTAAGATGGCTCTGGAGGAATGGAGGCATTGGCTGGAACGGGCGGAGCATTTTTGGTTTGGACTGACCATAAGAATTTAGAATCTCTGAACAGCAGGAGGGGGCTTCAAAGGCTGCGAGAGACTCCTGCCACTTGGTGGACCCAAAGGCATATCGCTGCAGAATGCTGTGGTAGCCATGCTGGTTAAGTTTGCCTTGAATTCTAAATAAATCATAGACAGTGTCACCAGCAAAGCACCCCACACCATCACACCTCCCCCTCCATGCTTTACGGTGGAAAATACACATGCAGAGATTGTCCGTTCACCCACACCGTGTCTCACAAAGACATGGATGTTGGAACCAAAAATCTGAAATTTTGACTCCAGACCAAAGGAAAATTTCCACAGGACTAATGTTCATTGCTCGTGTTTCTTGGCCCAAGCAAGTCTCTTCTTCTTATTGGTGTCCTTTAGTAGTGGTTTCTTCGCAGAAATTCGACCATGAAGGCCTGATTCACACAGTCTCCTCTGAACAGCTGATTTTGAGATGTTTCTGTTACTTGAACTCTGTGAAGCAATTTTTTGGGCTGCAATTTCTGAGGCTGGTAACTCTAATGAACTTATCCTCTGCATCAGTGGTATCTCTGGGTCTTCCTTTCCTGTGGCAGTCTTCATGAGAGCCATGACCTTCATGTCTTAAAGTAATGATGGACTGTTGTTTCTCTTTGCTTATTTAAGCTGTCCATAATATGGACTTTGTCTTTTACCAAATAGGTCTATCTTCTGTATATCCCCCCTACCTTGTCACAACACAACTGATTGGCTCAAATGCATTAAGAAGGAAAGAAATTCCACAAATTAACTTTTAAGAAGGCACACCTGTTAATTGGTATGGGTTCCAGGAGACTATATCATGAAGCTGGTTGAGAGAATGTCAAGAGTGTGCAAAGGGTGACTACTTTGAAAAATCTCAAATATAAAACATGAAAAAAATCAAGGGGTCTGAATACTTTCCAAAGGCACTGTAAGGTCCCACAGTTGACACTGCATGTCAATGCAAAAATCAAGCCATGAGTTTGAAGGAATTGTCCATTGAGCGCCGAGACAGGATTTGCACGAGGCACAGATCTGGGGAAGGGTACCAAAATATTTATGCAGCATTGAAGGTCCCCAAGAACACAATGGCCTCCATCATTCTTAAATGGAAGAAGTTTGGAACCACCAAGACTCTTCCTAGAGCTGGCAGCCCGGCCAAACTGAGCAATCGGGGGAGAAGGGCCTTGGTCAGGGAGGTGACCAAGAACATGATGGTCTCTCTGACAGAGCTCCAGTGTTCCTCTGTGGAGATGGGAGAACCTTCCAGAAAGACAACCATCTCTGCAACCCTCAACCAATCAGGCCTTTATGGTAGAGTGGCCAGACGTAAGCCACTCCTCAGTAAAGGGCACATGACAGCTTGCTCGGCGTTTGCCAAAAGGCACCTAAAGGACTCTCAAACCATGAGAAACAAGATTCTCTGGTCGGATGAAGCCAAGGTTGAACTCTTTGGCCTGAATGCCAAGCGTCACATCTGGAGGAAACCTGGCACCATCACTACGGTGAAGCATGGTGGTGGCAGCATCATAATGTGGGGATGTTTTTCAGAGGCAGGGACTGGGAGGACTAGTCAGGATCGAGGGAAAGTTTAATGGAGCAAAGTCCAGAGCGCTCAGGACCTCAGACTGGGGCGAAGGTTCACCTTCCAAAAGGACAGCAACACTAAGAACACAACCAAGACAACGCAGAAGTGGCTTCAGGACAAGTCTCTGAATGTCCTTGAGTGGCCCACCCAGAGCCCGGACTTGAACCTGATCGAACATCCCTGAGAGACCTGAAAATTGCTGTGCAGCGACGCTCCCCACCCAGCCTGACAGAGCTTGAGAGGATCTGCAGAAACTCCCCAAATACAGGTGCCAAGCTTGTAGCGTCATATCCAAGAAGACTCAAGGCTGTAATCGCTGCCAAAGGTGCTTCTACAAAGTACTGAGTAAAGGGTCTGAATATTTATGTAAATGTTATATTTTCGTTTATTTTTATACATTTGCAAACATTTCTAAAAACCTGTTTTTCATTTGTCATTATGGGGTATTGCTAATCATTTTTAGAAAAAGGCTGGAACTTAAAAGGGGTCTGGATACTTTCCCAATGCACTGTATGGGCTTAAAATGATAAAATCAGGTTTTAGATATGGACTAGAAAGATATTTGATGTTAATTGAGAATTGCATTGCCCCAAGTAAAAAATTAATAAACATATTGGTAAGATTAAGGTAGGGATTCAAAATAATTTACACTTGTGCAGACATACGTAGCATTTAGCATGAACTTGATCTCCACAAAAGTCGAAGAGAATTCCTTTAAAAGTTGCATTATTGGCTGAATAGCATCCTGCGCTATAACACCCCTTCAATTGAATCTCGGCCCAAGTTCAAAACCCTCAAGTCAACTTTCATGCGTTCACAAAAAAAAGGATGACAGCAGGTTATTAACCTTTTCTCACAAGTTAGAGAACTACAGCTGCAAACACGGATACTTCATCTGTCTTTCTTCAACTCAAGAGAAAGCATCTCGTGACCTTATTTTTGGGAGAAAATGAGTCATTTTTGTTTGTTTTCTGGCCATATGGCTCCTTTAGTGTGTAATGACTTCCGAGCCCCCCAGGACATTTAACACAGCCTCCAGTGGCCATTTACATTATATAGTCTATCATGCACCAGTTGGCATGTGCCAGTTTGCATGCGTGCGTGCGTGTGTGTGTTTGGCATAGGCTTGCGAGTATGTGCAAGAATATGAAATTGAAGTTTATGTATTTGAAAACTTTATGACGATGACAAGGGTTGGTGAATGAGAGTGCCTAAAAGCTTTTGAAACAAAGTACAGCAGAGTGCAATAAACAGATTACATTACTGTACATTAATTACATCCTTACATTTCTCCAGCCCCATCACTCAGCTTTTTACCAAAACAGTGGCAGTGTCCACTTTGCTATTCTTTGAATTGCAGATTGCCGCTTTAAGGAAAAGGCAAAATAGTGAGGACATACTAGAGAATTTGCATAGTCACAAAGTTTTCTTCAATCCCAGTATTTTCAATATAGAGTTATTATCAACGCTATTTAGCAGATTTGGTTGATTTTGTGGTCTCAAACCAATGAGCGTAACATTGTTCATCAAGAATATGGTCAAACTGGAATTATTGACAATGAAAAAGGTGGAACTGTTGTTCCCTTGTCATATAATTGGTACATTTAATATCAATATTGGATCACGACTGAGACCTGGTTCAATTTGGGTCCCGTGGCAAAACCTGTTGAGAACCACTGCTATGTATGACTTAGTGGTGCAGCTGCATGGTAAAGAGGAATGAGAATGAGAATCTATCTGACTTCTGGTAGTTTCCCCACTGTGTTGATAAAAGGAGGACCAGGGACTTCAGGATATACAGTGTCTTCAAAAAGTATTCATATCTCTTGACTTATTCAACATTTTGTTGTGTTCCAGCCTGAATTCAAAATTGATTCAAAATCTGTTTTCTTGTCGTCCATCTACACACAATACCCTGTAATGACAAAGTGAAAATGTGTTTTTAGACATTTTCGCCATTTTTACTGGAAATGAAATATCTAATTTACTTAAGTATTCACACACCTTTGCTATGGCACTCCAAATTGAGCTCAGGTGAATCCAATTTCATTTGATCATCCTTGAGATGTCACTATCACTTTATTGTAGTCCACCTGTGGCCAATTAAATTGTTTGGACATGTTTGGAAAGAAACACACCTCTTTACAGTGCCTTCAGAAAGTATTCATTCACCTTGACTTATTCCACATTTTGTTGTGTTGAGTTGGTCCCCCCTTTGCTGCTTTAATAGCCTCCACTCTTCTGGGACTTGCTTACGGGCACTGATGTTGGGCGATTAGGCCTGGCTCGCTGTCGGTGTTCCAATTCATCCTAAAGGTGTTCGATGGAGTTGAGGTCAGGGCTCTGTGCAGGCCAATCATGTTCTTCCACAACGATCTCAACAAACCATTTCTGTGTGGACCTCGCTTTGTGCATGGGGGCATTGTCATGTTGAAACAGGAAAGGGTCTTACCCAAACTGTTGCAACAAAGTTGGAAGCATAGAATTGTCTAGAATGTCATTGTAGGCTGTAGCGTTAAGATTTCCCTTCACTGGAACTAAGGGGCCTAGCCCGAACAGTGAAAAACTGCCCCAGAACATTATTCCCCTCCACCAAACTTTACAGTTGGCACTATGCATTGGGGCAGGTAGTGTTCTCCTGGCATCCGCTGAACCCAGATTCATCCATCAGACTGCCAGATGGTGAAGCGCGATTCATCACTCCAGAGAACGCGTTTCTACTGCTCCAGAGTCCAATGTCGGTGAGCTTTACACCACTGCGCATTGCGTATGGTGATCTTAGGCTTGTGTACGGCTGCTCAGCCATGGAAATCCATTTCATGAAGAACCCGACAAACAGTTATTGTGCTGACGTTGCTTCCCGAAGCAGTTTGGAACTCAGAGTATTGCAACCGAGGATATCACTTTGCGGTCCTGTTTTGTGAGCTTGTGTGTCCTACCACTTCACGGCTGAGCCGTTGTTGCTCCTTGACGTTTCCACTTCACAATAACAGCACTTACAGTTAACTGGGGCAGCTCTAGCAGGGCAGAAATTTGATTAACTGACTTGTGACTAACATCCTATGCCGGTGCCACTGAGCTCTTCAGTAAGGCCATTCTACTGCCAATGTTTGTCTATGGAGATTGCATGGCTGTGTGCTCGATTTTATACACCTGTCAGCAAAGGGTGTGGCTGAAATGTCTGAATGCCCTTATTTGAAGTGGTGTCCACGTACTTTTGTATATATAGTGTAGAATACACAACAAATAAAATACAATCCAATACAAAATACAATATGAAATACATAAAATGTATGTGTGTCTCTTCTATGTTATAGCTGACTTTTCTCATTCCTGATTAATTTAGGATTTTAGACAAACTGATAGATTTGACCAAATTTCTGGACACATCTTTTAGGAATCACAGTTTTGAGAGAAGTCACAGAGGGCTATTGCAAGAAACTATTGTGTATAAGATCATTTTCCAGTTCATATCCATAATTGTCTTTTTTATATATTTTATTTTTTGACACGTTTTTGGAGAGTTTGAAATTGGGAGAGTTATGAAATATCTCCGGACAAGGTTCTTTCCAGGCATAGAGCCGACATGTAACTTCGTAATATTGAAATACATGAACACTTAAAAAACAAAGATTTTCTTTATAAAATTCCCGTAAATGTACATTTTAAGCTCAAATAATACAAATACATATATTCTTTTTTTTTCTTCTTTTTTTTGTATAAAGCTTCCCTGCCGGACAAGGATTGTCCTGACTTTCAAGAATTCCTGAGCTAATTTCCTATAATTCCACACATTTTGCCATGAGGCTGTGAGACATTTTTGCAGTTTTAAATCTAATTTCCTGTAATTCTAAAAGTAATAATTCATGGCTTAGGACGTGTTCATTTGCTATCTGGGGGGCCCAACCTCCAGGGGGACCCCAACCCCAAATGCTAGTGCCATGTATTCTATCTTCTGCTAATTAGCTGGCAAGATGCAGTGCAGGGTCTGCTGCTAGGGAGAATAATGTGGATGGATTTATCTCCTTATTGTTTGATAACTAGTAATAAAAAAACAGAGTAAAACTCTGATAGATTAATACATCAAAGACGAACTTCGCTGACCACCTCCAAATCAGTATGGCTGTAATGTCACTGATGACAAAATCAATGTATAAAAGATACAGATATACTGTACTACTTCATCAAACAGTACAGGGGTTCAGATGAAGCCACCATGTTTTACTGCTATGCTTCTTGGTTGTAGACATCCATCTGACTTTCCATCCCACGTTATTTCTATGCAGTTGATGTTAAGTTAATAAGGAAGACCTGGAATTAAAAAGGGAGATAATTCCTGGGCTGATGGCTACATGGAGCGAATGGGAGGTTGATGAGGGCGGTTTGTTGGCCCATTGTCTACTAGTGGGGTTGCCCTATGATTAGTCAGACAGTATTCTGACTAGAGGGAGACCCCCCGCCTGCCTGCTTTGACTCAGGGAAGCCCATCACATCATTACGCTCAGTTGTTGTGTTACTGAGGTAGACTCACCCTCTCGTCACAGCCATGCATTCACACAAAAAACCCACTCCAGGAGACCCTGTCGGTCTGTCTGTCTTTATGTCTGATCTTGACTACCAGTCTGGAGGTGAAGAGCTCTCCACACTTCCAGACAAATAGTGCATTTTGATGTCCCCTTTCCTTGTTATGGTTACAGACCATCTTACTTTCTGACAGGATCTTGAGGTTTCAAGCTTTTTTTGCATTTACTTAGGAACTAATGCCCTTGTTATATGCTTAATTTCCTGAAAGTTTTACATAGGAGGTTGTCAGTTTGTGATCTGTCACTGTTTTCATCCCCTATCATTTCTGCTTCAATTATCTCAGCACTCTGGCTGTCTTCTCCAGCACTTCTTGCACTTGAGTTACTTCACAGAGGATGTATGCCCTTGAATAAACATTAGACTGACGGGATGATATTCATTAGCTGCCATTCCTCAGCTGTCTGTATCTCTGCTCTGCACTCTGTCCCATGGAGCAGCATCTAGACACCAGACACACCAGACCCTCAACATCAACACAGATTCCTTCCTCGGACATCATTGCACACACACCGCTGTCATCGCTGAGCTCTACAGGCGTATAAGCCCTGAGCTTATTTGAGCTCCAACATGGATCACATAGCAGGACTCCTTCTGCCTGCTGCAGCCTGCCGGGGCCCTGGCACACTGGTTACGCTGGCCCATGGGGAGGCCTGTCCCTGGACCTTGACAGTGACTGCTGCTGCCTGGCCCTGCTGATGGAGTATGCCTGGCCAGCTGTTGTTTCACGCCAGATTAGCCCTCCTGTGGTCAATTTGCTTTTCCTAATGTCAGGTCCCCTCTGCTGCTAGATCGCCTGTCGCCTAGCAACACTGGCTGCAGTCAAGAAGCTCAGCCATGCATGTGAAATTCCACCTGCACGGTAGAGGGCGGGAGGTCCTGTGTGAACTGCCTCCAAATGATGTGTGGTGTGCACACATTCTACTGCAGGAACACAGAGGAGGCCAGGAAATCACTGGCAACCAGGGATCTCTCTCTCCAAGGCTCTTCCACTGGACCCACTGGTCCTGCCTCCAGACTAGCAGAGCTGATTTAGTGGCTGTAGGGCTGGTGGTGTTTCTCTCTAGCTGGTGCAGTAATGCTGTCTGTATCTCTCCCCCAGTCTCTAGGCTCAGAGCTGTAGGCTCTGACTCAGTCTCTCTTATAGAGTGTACTTCTGGGGAGGTTTGATGGGGTGGTGGGTTATACGTCTTCCCTGGATGTACAGTACATGCCAGAATGGTTTTTCCGGGGAATGGCATCGAGAGCTGCACTTGATTACATTTGCAAGGCATGAGCACACAGAAGGTCAGTGAATCAGATACCAGCTCAATACTGCACACTTTAATGCAGGACCTATGCGGTAGTCGGCCAGGATGAATGCAGACGAAGCGTTTTCTTTGTGTTAAGAATTTTGACCATGCCAATGCATAAGAGCTGACTCTGAGAACTGGCAACAGTCCCACTCATTTCCTAAAGAGGAAACTTTGTTACTGAGCAGATGTCAAAGCAGGGAGGGACCATAATAAATACCCAGTCACTGTTATTTGGCTGCACTAGCAGACATCTTTCTCTGCTCTTGTAAACGAAGGACATTTAGTGGACTTAACTGATAGACTGTATACTGTATATTATATCTTACTTGTATTTGGGCAGTGCTTCAGGATTTTCTCTCCCTGTTTCCTACCTATTACACCATTGGTGGACAGTGTGATCAAGAGGGTCAAGATTTTATTGTACTCCAGCGCTGTGCATTATCCCCGTAATTGACCCAATGCCTGAGAGTGGAACCCTCTGTAAAATGTACTAGCGGCTAATTGTGAGTACTCCACCAGGAGAGCAGTTCATATCCATTACCACTTCCCCTGGTCTTGGCCAGAAGAGGACTAACAGCACTGGTGGTCTGACAGCTCTCTGCTCCGCCTGGTGGAGTGGGCTGTTGAATCTGGTGACCAGTGCCAGCACTCACTCTGCTTTTCATCACCAAGAGTATCCATTTCAGGATTTTTCCTAAAGCCAGATTATTAAAAACCCTCTACTTCAATGATCTCCCACAGATGTCATTAAATTCACTGTGTTTAATGTCACTATGTCCGTAGCACGGAAAATATGAGGTGATTTCAATGTCCACCACATCAATAAACACCAAACAAAGCAATACCAAAACTTAAGTGAGGGTTGAAGATCACTGTACATTTAAACCACATCATCTAAATCCCTGTAGATTAGTGATGTGGCCAGGCCAGAGTATGGGAGGGGGGGTTACAGTACATGGTATGTATGGCTAATTAGACCTGGAGGTGAAACTGAGGTGAGAGGGTGTTGAGTCTATTGACCTGGAAGAGAAGCATTCACAACAGACAGACAGTGGTGACAGCAGGAAGGACGAGGGTGCCCGCCAGGCACCAGGTGAACCACTACTTGCCTGGCTGCCTGTGTGTGTGTGTGCGTGCGTGCGTGCGTGTGTGCGATTCTCACAACAACATCCTATTCCACGGACCAAGGGCCAAATTAAATCCACACTGTGCCTGACCCACTGATTTCAAATTATACGCACAGTGCTGATGATAGGTTCCTCTTAGGCCTGAGGCAAGAGCCAGTACCTGCCAGGCAACTGGATATGTGCAGTGTTTTAATCTAATCATAGCCTGTGGCTGGTGTTTGGATGTTTTTATGCCTAGCTGCTTTAGACAGTTGGCACCATATTTGGTCATCTCAAACAGGTCACCCATTTCCAGAGCTGTTTTCAGTGTAAAGGTTCTAAGCTGGACCTGTGATGACAGGTGTTAAAACATAGTGAACAAGTGGGGTGAGACCTCAGACAGAAAGGCCCGTGTACTGTGTGCTCCATCAGACTGTAACTAGAACTTGCTGTCCATTGGCTTTTTGAACTCTATCTTTAATCATTTCAAATGCAGCATAAAGTCAGTGGATCACGGTATATCTGTTTCAAGGGTTCATTATCACTTACATTCTCCTCAACATTTGAAGAAAGGACAGGATTATGGCACACTTATATTTCGAGGTTTATTAAATCCTCTCTTCATGACCACCATTTGAAATTGGTCTGTTCTGCAACCTGATGGGCCTCAGGGATTTAGAACCAAGGCAAGCAGTACAGTATTTGACTCTAACCTGTCTCGACCCTCTTCAAAAGTTCAGTGTGCACATGCATGGTTCAGAATCCAGTGAGATATACCACACTGACTATACCCTATTGTTGAGAAATCAGCAAAGTTATATCCATCATGTTATGGAACTCAGCATTGTTTTATCTTTACTGGCTGTGGATTATGGAACCTTTTCTCATTGTTTTTCCAACAGCTGATCAGGAGTGTATTTTTAGCAGCGTTGCTATTTGTCTGATAGCATAGCATGGTATCTCTCTTTGGACTTGTGGTGAGTAAGTAATTGTTGTAGAAACCAAAGTTACATCAATGGCAGTCGAAAGTCATGTTTTGAAAGCAGGGTCTGTGTGTGTGCAAGGTGTGGCTGGTGTGTATGCTGACAGATACATGTGTCATAGTTTGTCATTGTCTGTCTATGAATGCGAACCTGGCATTGGGTTGTGTCCCAGCCTGCTGTTGGAATGCGGAGCGAGAATTCTAGGGGTCTTGGAATGAGATGATTGGCTTTTGAACATGGCCGCCCTCTGTGACAGATGGTTGGATGCTGTGGTTGCTGAGCCGAGATATACAGATCTATGGGACATTTCTGGCCACTGTCATTCCTTGCTTTGGGAAAGGATAAATTATATTTGATGATGGAACTACTGGCATATGACGAGCTATGTTTTTCAAAGTTTCTGCAGCACTTTCTTATCAGACCATCATAAACTGTATCTCTGGATCTTGGGTATATCTTCAGGTTGGGAGCACAACAGTGTAATTTGCCATGCAGTGCACTCTTGTAATGTTCCACTTTATCGTTGGGAGGATGAAAGCCAAACAGAAGAAGAGAGAGAGAGAATCCAGCATGTGCTGCTTGGTGCCAGGGCCAGTGTGAGGGGCTTTAGCAGAGGCCTGGAGCTGAGAACTGAACACAGTGGAGTCACACCGTCTGTCTCTAAACAAACAGGCAGTATAGGGCGCCCAGTGCTGGTGCCAGCCACCATGCCGCTACGCAGCGCAGAGAAAGACGTCTGCTGCCTGGGGAGGTGACAGAGGGGCGAGGGGAGAAGAGGGGCGCAGCCACACTGCCATATGGATTTATATTTGGTGCAGAAAAAAAAAACTCATGTCAAAACGTGTCTCCTACTGAGGCAGCTTCAGGCTTTTCTTTTGGCAGCTTTGCTCTCTATTGCACCAGCGCAGGATGCTGACATTCACACGACGTAACAAGTGTGATCAGAGGTTTATATAAAACTGAGAATCACAATCATATGTCACCACCACCAATCAGAGTCCAAGCTGGAGGGGATGAGGGATATCTAGGGAAGTTACCCTTACAGTGCCTTTGTTCTCGTTACAAGTTAGTTTGTTTGAGAAACGGGTCAGTGCTAAACTTCAGTCAGGTCACCCATGGTACAAGTCAGCATTCTACGTCCATCCATGATTGGGGATGTTGGGAGATGATGTTGAAACTGTCCACTAGGGGCATCAGTGAGCACTGTTACCTTCAAGTAGGTTTTGCTAGGGCGTTGTGTACAGGAATGGCAAATGGGCGCAGGGGATGGCGGATGGGCGTAAGCATCTGCCTTTGATTCCAAAGGTTGCAAGTTTGAATCCAGTAATAGAATGTTGTTTTTGAGAGTTTTGTTTTAAGCTTATCCCAAACCTTAACCCTTACCTTAATCATTCGGAGTTAATGCCTAAGTTTCAGATTTTGGAGTTAGTGCTTAAAATTAACCCTAACCTTAAATATTTGGAGTTAATGCCTTAACTTAAACACTTGGAAATTTGATGTTTGCAACAACTTTGAAATTTGACATTTGAGGAACATAGAAGAATTCTGACGTGAGACTGTGAGAGCTAGTTAGTAAATGTAATGGTCAGATTATTCCAAAAGTATGCTGAAGGCAGAGACTGAAGGCTGGTTTGAAGGGGACTCCAGAGCAATGGAACAGTGACTCGTTCTCAGAACCCGGCCTTGATGGGATTCCTGCCTCATTAAACCATTAACAACAGGAAAACACAAAGCTGGATGGACAGCACATTTTATATCCATAATCTCCTCAGCATCCATAATGGCCTTTGTTTTTATTTAAGTGATTATTGTGGCAGGAAAATGTCTCACATGAACAGACAAGATTGGGCTATATTTCAGTAGCTAGGTTTTCATCCAATAGGCAACAGATTTTTCTGCATAAATATGTGCATTTTCCCACCAGAGATGTGTTTCCATTAAATGTACTTGTTGCAAATAAAAGACTGTGGGTGATGGATGACGTAGTGCACACGAAATATAGGTCTATTTTTATGCTTACATTTCCATGTACAGAATACAACATCTAAAGTTTGATTTCCATCCATGTTTCCATCGCATTTTCAACTCTACCGATAGTTGCGTTGAATAGCAAATGTGCCTACTCTGGTTTTAGCACATGCACTCGAGACAATATCTCGCAGATACAGTGCAGGTAGGCTGTGCTGATAGGCTAGTCTACATGATGAGAATATTATGGATAAAAGCGAGAATAGTTTATTTGTCAAACAACTGTCAAGCATCGATCATCATGTCACCAGAATAAGACCCTCAATATTTATTGGAAAGGAGCATCAAGATCATTGTGCACTTTGACCTGTGAAGTTCATCATCATTTATTTCATCTGTTGCCTAATAAACTGCATGGTCCCCCAAGTCATAGTGGGAGGCAGGGGCGCAACTTTGGGTTTAGAAGTGTGGAGGGGGATATAACTTGGTGGGGGGTCTGGGGGTCCTCCCATTTTTGTGGGCATCTTAAGCTCATTTCCTGCATTTCTACAAATCTAATATGACCCATGGCCCTTCTTGCCGTCTCTGTTTAGAACAACATAAAGTAAGCAAGAATGCTCAGTCATCAAGCTAGGTAAGAGATCATTGTTAAATATGTTTAAGTGATTGATAAGACTGAACTAGATCAATGATAATTAAATAATCAATATTGTGTTGCACCTTTAACCAATTGCCTAACAAAATGAACACACCAATAAAGTACAAAGACTTTCGATTGTCTTTATTAACACTGTCAGCCAGACCACCAAGCCAGCCCGAGCTGCCTGCACACCTGACCACCACCAGTCTCTCCCCAACACAACTTCCTCCCCATAATTTTTTTTTATGTCTTAAGGAAAGGTTTGGAAAACTACAGTTTTAGAAAAACACATACACCTACACATTAACACACAGAAACAGTACACCCGCCATATAATTCATATCATAGGTCTACTAGTACTGTAGAGCTCTTTTTACTTGCACACAATATAGCTGGGTCACCCCGTCCTGTCCCTAGGGGTCCACAGCACTGCAGCGCCCCAAACCAACACACCCCACTCAGCTTTACGATCTTAGTCAAACATTCATCAACCAACAATATGGCAGACCTCCAGGGCCAGGACTGAGCAGCCCAACAGCTAGGGATTGACTAAATAGGTATCTCCCCTGACGTGGGCATGTTTTCAATATAGACTCCTTTTGTCGTACTGTATTCTGTATAAGGCATCCAGACCTTATGAAAGTTGCACAGTATACCCTTCATTTTGTAATAAATATAATCTAGTGATACATATGTTTACATTTCTTCCATCCATTGTGGGAGAATAACCAACCTTCCAATTAATGGCAATGCATTTGTTTGACGCTATGAATGCTAGGTTACACAGTTGCTTCTGATAACAGTCTCCAGTATCAACATTTCCAAGCAAACATGAACAGAGAGAAGGGAGAATCTGTAGACATGCTGAGATAAAAGAACACACTCTTTGCTAGAATTCCTCCAGCCTTCACAAGACCCTAACATATGCAAATATCTCCCCTTTTGTGTTTTACACCTCCAGCAGAATAATTACATTTATGAGTGCATGATATTCAGTTTCACCTGCATATAATATGTTCTATGGATGGTCTTAAACTGCAGTAATTTATGTCTGAGATTATATGAACATGACTGGGCTTTCTAACATACTGTATCTGTACCATTCATCATCATCAATAGCGTCTCCTAGCTCTTCCTCACATTTTTGTTTTACACGTGTGTCATCAGGAAAAGCCTCGATCAACCCTTGCTACATTTTGGAAATCAACTTTAGAGGTCTGTCAGGCTGCCTTAAAATAGTTTCCATCTTTGAAGCTTCTTGCTTGTCCAGTGTTTGCTGCACAGAGAAAAATAAAGTGTTGTATCTGCAAAAATTCACCCCAGCTCTGTCACAGACTGGTCTTCCCTGGCTGCCTGACCTCAGCTCTGTCACAGACTGGTCTTCCCTGGCTGCCTGACCTCAGCTCTGTCACAGACTGGTCTTCCCTGGCTGCCTGACCTCAGCTCTGTCACAGACTGGTCTTCCCTGGCTGCCTGACCTCAGCTCTGTCACAGACTGGTCTTCCCTGGCTGCCTGACCTCAGCTCTGTCACAGACTGGTCTTCCCTGGCTGCCTGACCTCAGCTCTGTCACAGACTGGTCTTCCCTGGCTGCCTGACCTCAGCTCTGTCACAGACTGGTCTTCCCTGGCTGCCTGACCTCAGCTCTGTCACAGACTGGTCTTCCCTGGCTGCCTGACCTCAGCTCTGTCACAGACTGGTCTTCCCTGGCTGCCTGACCTCATCTCTGTCACAGACTGGTCTTCCCTGGCTGCCTGACCTCAGCTCTGTCACAGACTGGTCTTCCCTGGCTGCCTGACCTCAGCTCTGTCACAGACTGGTCTTCCCTGGCTGCCTGACCTCATCTCTGTCACAGACTGGTCTTCCCTGGCTGCCTGACCTCAGCTCTGTCACAGACTGGTCTTCCCTGGCTGCCTGACCTCAGCTCTGTCACAGACTGGTCTTCCCTGGCTGCCTGACCTCATCTCTGTCACAGACTGGTCTTCCCTGGCTGCCTGACCTCAGCTCTGTCACAGACTGGTCTTCCCTGGCTGCCTGACCTCATCTCTGTCACAGACTGGTCTTCCCTGGCTGCCTGACCTCAGCTCTGTCACAGACTGGTCTTCCCTGGCTGCCTGACCTCAGCTCTGTCACAGACTGGTCTTCCCTGGCTGCCTGACCTCCGCTCCGTCACAGACTGGTCTTCCCTGGCTGCCTGACCTCAGCTCTGTCACAGACTGGTCTTCCCTGGCTGCCTGACCTCAGCTCTGTCACAGACTGGTCTTCCCTGGCTGCCTGACCTCATCTCTGTCACAGACTGGTCTTCCCTGGCTGCCTGACCTCAGCTCTGTCACAGACTGGTCTTCCCTGGCTGCCTGACCTCCGCTCCGTCACAGACTGGTCTTCCCTGGCTGCCTGACCTCAGCTCTGTCACAGACTGGTCTTCCCTGGCTGCCTGACCTCAGCTCTGTCACAGACTGGTCTTCCCTGGCTGCCTGACCTCAGCTCTGTCACAGACTGGTCTTCCCTGGCTGCCTGACCTCAGCTCTGTCACAGACTGGTCTTCCCTGGCTGCCTGACCTCAGCTCTGTCACAGACTGGTCTTCCCTGGCTGCCTGACCTCAGCTCTGTCACAGACTGGTCTTCCCTGGCTGCCTGACCTCAGCTCTGTCACAGACTGGTCTTCCCTGGCTGCCTGACCTCAGCTCTGTCACAGACTGGTCTTCCCTGGCTGCCTGACCTCAGCTCTGTCACAGACTGGTCTTCCCTGGCTGCCTGACCTCAGCTCTGTCACAGACTGGTCTTCCCTGGCTGCCTGACCTCAGCTCTGTCACAGACTGGTCTTCCCTGGCTGCCTGACCTCAGCTCTGTCACAGACTGGTCTTCCCTGGCTGCCTGACCTCAGCTCTGTCACAGACTGGTCTTCCCTGGCTGCCTGACCTCAGCTCTGTCACAGACTGGTCTTCCCTGGCTGCCTGACCTCAGCTCTGTCACAGACTGGTCTTCCCTGGCTGCCTGACCTCATCTCTGTCACAGACTGGTCTTCCCTGGCTGCCTGACCTCAGCTCTGTCACAGACTGGTCTTCCCTGGCTGCCTGACCTCAGCTCTGTCACAGACTGGTCTTCCCTGGCTGCCTGACCTCAGCTCTGTCACAGACTGGTCTTCCCTGGCTGCCTGACCTCAGCTCTGTCACAGACTGGTCTTCCCTGGCTGCCTGACCTCAGCTCTGTCACAGACTGGTCTTCCCTGGCTGCCTGACCTCAGCTCTGTCACAGACTGGTCTTCCCTGGCTGCCTGACCTCAGCTCTGTCACAGACTGGTCTTCCCTGGCTGCCTGACCTCATCTCTGTCACAGACTGGTCTTCCCTGGCTGCCTGACCTCAGCTCTGTCACAGACTGGTCTTCCCTGGCTGCCTGACCTCAGCTCTGTCACAGACTGGTCTTCCCTGGCTGCCTGACCTCAGCTCTGTCACAGACTGGTCTTCCCTGGCTGCCTGACCTCAGCTCTGTCACAGACTGGTCTTCCCTGGCTGCCTGACCCTGATAAGACTCCTGTCACCATCTGACCCTGCTCAGATGAAGCATGACAAAGAATTACATTGGTGTACATTAAATGTATACCAATGTAATTCTTTAATACATTATATTATCCATAAATATAATCAATTTTTCAACAATTAAAATTACCATTATTCGAAGATCCCAGACTATAGCCTACCCATCAACTCAAAATTGAACTTTGTATCCATTCAATGATTGTTATAATATACTGCAAAATTTACCTGAGCTCTGTAGACTGGTCTTCCTTGGCTGTCTGACCTTGCAGGGACACCTGTCACCATCTGATCCTTCTAAGACATGATGAGCATTGTGTTGTGTACTGACTGTGCACCATGACAGTGAAGCCTGTAGAGCTGTTTATACAGTGTCAGTGTGAAAAGTAGGGAAGTCGCTAGAGAAACTGACAGATCAATAACTTTACATTGCTATACTGACTAATAAAAGCTCACATTGGGCTGAAAAACATTAGAATATCGGTCTTCAGTCGTTTGGCCGCTGGTTTCATCATTTGATTCAGGTCTCGTGTGATTGAGGCAAAAATAATAGCTAAATTTAGTGCGCTAGCTAGCTAACGTTAGCCAACTTTTGGCTAGCTCTGTTAGCTAATGGTACAATGACACATCATCAAATTTACTTCTGTTGAAACAGGACAAAACTAAGGCTACAAAACATTTCCATACACACAACAGCTGTTAAATACTGCTACCTGACAGATAGCTAGAGGCTAGCTAGAGCTGAACTGCTAATAGTTAATTCACTTAAGTGATGAAACATTAGCTAACGTAGCATGTCATTTACACTACTAGCTCAGCACTGGAGTAAATATTTGTTTTTTTTGTCAAACAGCAGTTACCATGCCAGCTAAATCAGTCAACTAAAGAGTAGTCAGTTTCTGCTCTGCTTGCTTTTACAACTCAGAGAAAAAGCACAACACATACAGCAGCTGCCTCTGTTCATCTCTCCTGTGCTGGTCCTATACGTCAACCTTTCAGAAGCTTTGCCTTCACACAGCCTGTCCGCACGCTGTGTGATGTCTGTGCTCTGTGGTGTTTGTGAGGTCCTAAATGGAGCTGACTGAAACTCGAAAGCAGCCTACCCAACCACTCTGAGGCGTTCGCATGGTCCTAAAGCACACTGGAGCCGTGTTTTGTATCACAGTGCAATGATAAAACTGGGGGTACAAAAATGCCATTTCAGAATGTGGGGGGGTCATGGTCCCCCCGTCCCCAGTGAAGTTATGCCCCTGGTGAGAGGACCACACACCATGTCATCACGTGACTCCACGTTTACTTCGATATAGTGGTTGTTATATCAATATCTGCGCATAAAGGCGTTTCCACTGGAATCTCTCACATTATTAATCTTACCAACACAAAAAGATCCCACCATGTTGAACGTACAGATTTGGATATTTATACAATTGTACCGAAACTTCCTGTTTCCATCACAGCTGTCATGATTTTTTGTTATACAGTATGACTTTACTCACATAAAATGTGTGGATGGAAACGTGGTTAATGTCAACAATGTGAGAGGTGATAATCTCTGATGTTAGAAATAATACTTCAGCAGGGATGCTGGGGGCACTAGTATCTCACAATTTCACTTTTCCACGTGCCACCTGACTGGGTTTTATGTGACTGTCTACAAGACAGAGGACAAATGCCTTTTATCTCATCACTATTACAATTTAGTGTATTTCATGGTGTTAGAAATGCATCAGTTTCGAGTGTTTGAGAAAGATATGAAGCAGTTATGATAGTGAAATATTTTATATTGAGCAGTGAATAATTCTCTATGAAATCTATATTGAAATTGACATTTAGTACTCCCAAGGCAGCAATTGGGTCACAGGTGTCAAACTCATTCGACGGAGGGCCGAGTGTCTGCGGGTTTTTGCTCCTCCCTTGTCCTTGATTGATGAATTAAGGTCACTAATTAGGAAGGAACTACCTGGTTGTCTCTGGCTTAATTGAAAGAAAAAAAGAAAAACCTGCAGAAAATAGGCCCTTCGTGGAATGAGTTTGACACCCCTGAGGAAGCTGAAGCTTCAGAGCAGGAGAAAGCAACTCTTGTCCTGGAGTGCAACAGGGACTTCATGTTTTGGATTTAACCGAACTGGAAGACCAGGTGTGTTGAATTTAGGCAATCACTGAACTGATCCATTAGCTCAGTTGGTTAGGTGTGGTGCCTAGCTGAAACAAAATCCTGAGGTACCTGCAACACTCCAGGAACAGGGTTGCCTGGCTACCCCTGCTTTAGAGATGCACCATTATCCCAGAAACCCTAGACCCACTCCAATTTGCATACCGCCCCAACACATCCACAGATGATGCAATCTCTATTGCATTCAACACTGCCCTTTCCCACCTAGACACAAGGAACACCTATGTGTGAATGCTATTCATTGACTACAGCTCAGCGTTCAGCACCAGAGTGCACTCAAAGCAACAAAAAAAAAAAATATATATATATATATATATTTTTTTTTTCACCTTTATTTAACCAGGTAGGCTAGTTGAGAACAAGTTCTCATTTACAACTGCGACCTGGCCAAGATAAAGCAAAGCAGTTCGACACATACAACAACACAGAATTACACATGGAATTAACAAACATACAATCAAAAATAGAGTAGAAAAATCTATATACAGCATGTGCAAATGAGGTAGGAAAAGAGAGGTAAGCAATAATAGGCCATGGTGGCGAAGTAATTACAATATAGCAATTAAACACTGGAATGGTAGGATGTACAGAAGATGAATGTGCAAGTAGAGATACTGGGGTGCAAAGGAGCAAGATAAATAAATAAATACAGTATGGGGATGAGGTAGATTGGATGGGCTAATTACAGATGAGCTATGTACAGGTGCAGTGATCTGTGAGCTGCTCTGACAGCTTGTGCTTAAAGCTGGTGAGGGAGGTAAGAGTCTCCAGCTTCAGAGATTTTTGCAGTTTGTTCCAGTCATTGGCAGCAGAGAACTGAAGGAGTGGCAGCCAAAGGAGGAATTGGCTTTGGGGGTGACCAGTGAGATATACCTGCTGGAGCGCATGCTACGGGTGGGTGCTGCTATGGTGACCAGTGAGCTGAGATAAGGAGGGGCTTTACCTAACAGAGACTTGTAGATGACATGGAGCCAGTGGGTTTGGCGACGATTATGAAGCGATGGTTAGCCAACGAGAGCGTACAGGTCGCAGTGGTGGGTAATATAGTACATCACCGCCATCCAGGACCTATATACCAGGCGGTGTCAGAGGAAGGCCCTAAAAATTGTCAAAGACTCCAGCCACCCTACTCATAGACTGTTCTCTCTTCTACCACACGGCAAGCTGTACTGGAGCGCCAAGTCTAGGTCCAAAAGGCTTCTTAATCTCATCTACCTCAAAGCCATAAGACTCCTGAACAGCTAATCAAAGGGCTACCCAGACCCCCCTCTTTTACACTGCTGCTACTCTCTGTTTATTATCTATGCCTAGAATTTTATATATTTTTTTACTTAACACGTTTTTCTTCTTAAAACTTCTTAAAGCCTTGTTTGTTAAGGGCTTGTAAGTAAGCATTTCACTGTAAGGTCTACTACACCTGTTGTATTCGGCGCATGTGACAAATAACATTTGATTTGACATCACTCTGGTCTACGGAATCTAGCACCTAATAACCTCAAACTCAACTCTGGACCTCGAAGCCAATCATTTTTTTCATTGTTCCTATCTAATCAGGGACTGATTTAGACCTGGAATAAATGATCAGATAGAACAGAAAATCAACAGGCTCTAGACCTCGTTGGGTAAGAGTTGAAGACCCCTGATCTAATATATTACACTACTTCTAAGATGTGAGTTTGGAGTAAAGCTAAATACCATGTGCAATTGATCACTTAATAACGGCATACAAGAGAATCAACAACAACGCTCTTCAACACCTCATTTTATTGTCCCAACATTCAAAAGTACAAATAATTCAAACACAACAGTTTTATGGAGAAAAAAAAAACATTTACAGCAAGATTTTTTTGTTTCCAGTTTCAGAAATGACCTAAACTAGCAAGGATAACATGAAGTCATTCATCGCAGTAATTGGATTAATAATAAGGATAAGAATACTAAGAATAATAGCAATAATAATAATTGATAATTGATAAGGAATAACATAAATAGGAGAGACCAATTAGGCTCTGAATTTTTTTCTTCTTTTTTGTCTTTAAAGATAGTTTATAGATTTTCAGATAGTAAACAAACACATTTCAGGAGAAAATGAAAAATGACAAGAGCCTTGTTTCTCTCTTAACCTTCCCTCCTACACTACTGGCTGTTGATTTCCTATTGGCAGGCTGCCACTAGAAGGCGCTACAGGGGATGTGTGAGCCATAGGGGTTGGGCATAGACCGAGGTGACACAGCCCCATGTTTCAAACACCCTTACAAACACATACACACACACACACACACACAAACGTGTTCACAAACACACTCATGAGCATGAACACAGTTCAAAAGACATAGGAAATATGTTCACACATCAGAACAACATTCTACTGGGGTCGTTGCATAATTCAAGCTCCAAACAGCTCTGGAGCATGAAAAGGGGTCTGTTGGTGTTCTGAGGTCAGAACTGTATAGTGGTTGGATGATGACAGATGGTCTGCCTAAGATGTGGTTATGAGAGAGTATATATATATATGCATGTGTCTGAGTGTTTACAATTTTCCTACACCTCATGTTTCCTGGCTCAACAAAATCCAATTCAGTACTTCAGGAACCATTCCCTATCTTTACCTTTCAAAATATATATCATATTATAGTATATAAAATATAGAATGGGTATAATCCATTAAATACCTTCAGTATTTTTAAATAGCAACAACTGCCATAAGTATAGTTAGTGTACAATGATCAAGATCTCTTTAAAGAGATGTTCTTTTGTAATTTTCAAACATGATTCTCTAAAAATAAGTTTGACTCTTAGGTGAGTTGACTGATTAGTCCAGTGCAATGAATGACCCTCAAATACAATGGACATTTGCTCATCGAATTCAGGTGCCTGAGCCTCCAAAATTGGATGTTATAAAATGTTTGAAAACTGAAAATTATGCTTCAGACCCACATTTTTGCATAAAGTTTCATCACAAAGCGGTAGTGTGGAGGGAGGGTGCGGAGTGGCTTTAAAACGACACAAACTGATCACAGGTTATATTGAACCAGAACAACTGTTATAACATTATATTAAGACTAAACTGTATTGAAAAAGATTTAAAGATTTTGTTTAACAAGACAAGAAAAAAGCAATAGCAAATTGAACTATCAACTAGGTTATGCATAGCGAGTAACTGTTTCTAGTAATAAGGGAAGAGCGTTTTTAGTTTTCAACTTTTAGATTTTTTTATATTGTAATTTATATCGGTACAATATCGGTACAAAGCACAAACGTACTAAAAGTTCTCAGTGCAGTGGACTAATGGAAGAGCCTCTCCCCTAGTCGCTTTGTTCCCTTTTGCTCAGAAACGTCACCCCTCCCTGTACCAGATTCACGCAAATACACAGACAACAGAACAAATAAATATAAAAATAAATAAATAATCAATATAAATAAATAGTTGAAGCAATGAAACAATCAATCGATCAATAAATAAATGAATAAATAGTTATTTTCTAAGCTTTTGTTCGGTTTCTTTTGCCGCGGCAGATACCAACATTTTTCTCCAAATCTTTTTTACATTTTTTTTTTACAAGCGACATGACAACATATTAAACAGGATTCCTCACGTGTTTTCTAAGTAACTGAACCATCACTTCATAAAGTTGTCATATGAAAAAGACAAGCTCAAACAAAAGACAGTGACAACTTATATAGATATAGATATTGTAAAACAAATGTAGACTATATATTATCTATTTGTACACAACAAATAAAGACACAGTTGTAATAGATCCTTTGAGGAAACAAATATCTAGACTAACAGAACTAGCTAATTATTATTGAATTTTGACAACGCTTCACACTTAGCCAGTAACCTAAAAGTCAGCAAGCCAAAGAAAACTTGTTAAGTGATTCTTACACGGCCCAAAGTCCGTCATCTGGTATTTCAGCAAGAAATAGTCTAACCAGATGGGGGCCAACAACAAAAATAAACAAGAACAGCAGCTCAATTCAATGCCAACATCAAAGTATTTTTTCTCTGAACAACACATAGAACAACAAATGTGGATATTTAAGATATGTGAATCATGTAATATAGCACCTACTGTTGATCGCTAAAGGAAGTTATTTTAAAATTCCACAAAATTATAGCAAAGAAAACAATAGATAATGTATGTTTTCTAAATGGATAGATGTGTATATATTCATTACTGATATCCCATAGGCTGATGACAAAAAGAAAACAAGTGGACAATGGGTCTTCTTGCTTTGGGCGCTCAACTGTGAGGATGGTTAGGCCTTGAAAGACCCCTCTCCCTTCCCTTTTGGGTATCGCTGTTGAATAATTACGCACTATGAAAAATTACAACGATCACCCGCCTCAATTTGCATCCCTTGACAAAACCTTCCATCTACAAAATCATCGCCAATCAATTTCTCCTAAAAACAAACAACCTTTGCTCCTAAAAAGTACCACGGCAGAACGAACAAGACAAGGTGGCGCCCACCCCTCCCCCACCGCCTAATTAGCCAGTCAAAATATTTTTCTATTTTTTCAAATCCAGATTCTTGTAAAAATTCTTCAATAATTATTTTAATTATCATATTATAAAAATAGATTTTCTTCTCTTTATTTTTTATTTTTCTAAACGCATTTCAAGCAAAGAGATTTTCTCTTTGGCAACAGTGTTTTTTAAATCACTTAACCTGTCATCAGGATTCCTAACCCATCCCTTCCCTCTCCCCATCTCCCAAACCCCAGTGAGGAAAGACGTGTTTTGTTTGCAATACAAAACAAACAAGTGTTAGAAATTCTTTTTTCTGCATCAGAGAAAACAGGATTGTGTCATCCCTTAGAATTGTTAGGGGGTTTTAATATACACAAAAAATGAATGAATGGTCACCAATTTAAAAAAGAGCCCCCTCCCTTCTTCTGTCAGGGAGGCATAATTCTAACGACAGTGGATCCGGATTTAAAAAAAATAATAAATCCTCAATCAAGACCAAGAAAGTTAAATCTAAAAAGGACATTCTCTTCTTTGAAATAAGGGGACTGGTTTTTGCTACTGTTTACATAGAAGAGAAAATAGTTTAACAACCACAAGAACAGAAAGGATATACAACAGGAATCCTGTAGAACCACAGGGGTTCCAAATCATGGATATTTTAATCTTTCATTTTGTAATACTTAGGCAACATTGGCTTATAGTTCCAAAGTTATAGTATAAGCCATTTCTAGTTCTTTTTTGTTTGTTTGCTTGCTGTGTTCCTTCTGGAGAGTTGCTGTGTTGGGCGACTGTAAGGTGGTAGTGGTAGTGGTGACAGGGGATTTGGAGTGAGGAAGGGTTCAGGATTTGTGGGTCTTGTTGGTCTTGAACGAGACTTGCAAGACGCGGTCTCCCAACCGGTACCCGTTGAGACTGGCGATGGCCATGGCTGCCTCATCGTAGTTCGTCATGGTGACGAAGCCGAAGCCTTTGCACTTGTTGGTATTGAAGTCGCGGATGACCTTGACGTTGTTGACTGCTCCGAAGGGCCCGAACAGCTGCCATAAGACGCTCTCGTCCGAGTCTGGAGACAGGTTGTAGACAAAGATGCACCAGCCAGTGCCTGTGTGGCCAGGGATGTTCATGCCCACCAGGCTAGTCATGCTGTCAATGGTGATGGGAGAAAACCTGCACCACAAGATAGACAGAGAGAAAGAGAGAGGGAGGGAGAGAAAAAGTACAATGTTAAGTGAAACAAATGCCCAATTGAGAGAAATAGAAAAGCAACTGCGTGTGCATGGATTTACAAGCATTGAGATTGCAGGCCAAGGCATTTCCCTATACACTCAAGTTCCTCTCCAAGTGTCCAAAGTGAACCTCGCCATGACCCCACTCTCTGAGTGTGTCTCAGGGAGAGTTGCGATATGCAAAAAACACATTTCTAATTCACACATGTGTATTAAAACACTTGTACATGTGTGAAATAGGACAAATAAAAGCACCCACCCACATACAGTACCAACCAAACAGTTCTAACATTCCTGACCATCCTACATTGATTATTACATGTGCAACCCAGTGCACATGATGCACTATGACTAAGGGTCTGTCTGTGTACTGTATCCTCCTGCTAGACTATTTCCCCTCTGTGCGCCTCCATATTGACTGAGTGGCCTTTTCTCAAGGCTGACTGCTCTGTGGGGGGCCTGCTGGGAAATGGCTTCAGCAGCATCCGAGGGAGGGAGGGATGCACAGGGGAAGCTTTTCTCCCTCGGTCTTCCTGAGTGCCTCTATTGGGAGCTAAATTACAGGAACTTGCTGAATTAAAAGATTTTGAAATTCATCAGAGATTGAGTATGCAACCAAGTAAATCTGCACTTATTCGCCTTGTAATCTTCTCCCTTTTTGCGATAGAGATTTGAATGCTCAGTTGACTTCACTTAATTGCCTTTCCGCTTAAAGGAAATTTCCACTTTAAATAAAAGGTAAATTGGATAAAAGGTTAATTTCTTATGCCACCTCTCAGAATGACTATAGGCATTATTGGGTATGCTTTAATTGAGATTTCCGCTTTACTGCAGCTGTCTCGGAGAAGCCTCCCTTCTTAAGGAAGGGAGGAAGGAAGGAGCAAACTAAATGGAAAATGGAAACACTTTACAACCCAGTAGTATTAGGAACAAAGTGTATTCCATCCACCCACTCCTGCAGTCATCTGTTGTGGGGCGGATGAGGATGACAGTGATCGATAGTCTTGCTCAGACCACAGAGCCTCTAAGTATCGGCAAGAATCACTCAGACCTTTCATCAGTACTTTGGCCACGACTTGAGCTTTAACATTTTTGCCAACACAATATCCTTTTTGGTTCTTGTTCGTGTCTCATTACAGTCCCTGTGTAAAATGTATATTTTCTAACAGCAAGTCTTCCCTTCACTAGGGTCTTAAAACCTCTAGTCCCGTCAAGGCCTTTTCTAACACGTTCAATTGTATTCGGATCTCTCTGTCTGGGTGAAATAACACCTCCATAGTAATTTCGATGCAAATCCAGGTATGTATGAGTGTGTGAGGGTGAGAGACAATCAGGCTGGCTAACAGAGCCACGGAGGAGACTACAGTGGTGTCTAACAGGGCAGGATCAAACACACTGTGTGGTTCTTCCATAGAAAAGGAAAGGAGTTGCATAGCAACAAGGGCTGACCTGCAGCCATCCCACCCTCCCCTAGCTCCCACCTCCACTGCTCACTTCTAAAGCACACTGACTACTACTACACTTGCCTTTGTTCATTAATCATCACCACTTCAAACCATGTGCCAAGCAAGCAAGAGGCTGTTCTGAAGGCAGGGCTTGTTGGATTTCTGTATTCCAAAACTCTACTGCTTTGACAGTTTGTACATTTTCAATAGTCTTTGCCTTGGTACTGTGTTGTTCAACCAGCAGGCACTGCAGCATATTGGTGAATATTATAAATGTCTTCTCTTCTTTTTGTTGTCATTTTCTTGGCCAGATCTTTTGCATCCCCCTTCAACTGAATTAATTGTTTCCTGCCCCCAGTACAAATAGAGGTATGTTAGACAAACGAGTTGCTGCCTGGGACATTGAGGTAGAGCTATGCGCTAAACAGTCTTTCCCATGCATCATTCTGTCACCGTCTTATAGTTGAGCCTTCACTCTCAGCAGGAATTGCTGCTAATCACTGCTATGGAAACCGAGGAATTCAGTGGATTTGCTCTTTTCACAGAAAAAGCTATTTAATCATTCCATTTAAAAAATTTAAAAAGCAAATGCTTATTTTTTCATGCTACATCTGGGATCACAGCCTTTCTATTCCAGTGAGTGGACATCAAAGGAACTCACTGATTACTCTAACATGCAACAAAATGTCATCAGCTGATATCATGATGTCTCACAGCCGCTTCACTTCATGTTACATCAACAGTAGCAAAAGCAAAAGTTATGAGCAAAAAGAGGTGATCAGAAGTTGAGCTGGCTGCAGTGAAACAGCATTTCCTGCAGGGATCCAGGTGTCTCCAGCCTCTCCCATCTTGCCCCTTACTGACCCCTTAACCCCAACGCCCCATCACTACTGCTTACTGCTGTAATAACATGTTGTAATACATGTATTATTACAACCATTATGGCAAGTCCTATTGAATTGGGTGGTTTGTTATTGTAAGTTCCATTCACTGCTTTGATATTAGTGTTTTCAAACTGAACTTGATCCCAATGTAACATCTAAATCTGGACAGAGGTTAGGCTAGAGTACCTGAATCCGGTAGAAAAACACGCCTAAAAACAAGAGAACAGAAATATACACAGAAACTATCAAAGCAATCGGGATGTAAAAGTCAGCACTCATCATACTCAAAGCAAACTGAACATTAGAAAACAAAATAGCATTGTTTTCCTTTTGGACTAGTGGTTGGTGGATTCAAATGAAACAAGGCTAAAGAAAACCAAAAACATCAAGGCAGAATAACCTTGAACTGATTCGAATGCAAGTGACTTCTAAAAATGAAGAAAACAGGATAGAAATCATTTTGTCAACATGGACATCTGGCATTCGGTGAAGTTTTAATTACCTCTTTACGCCATAGGCCATATTAAGCAAATTGTCCAGCCTGTAAAGAGAAGGAGGGTTCTGGGGTTAATGCCAGGCAGATGGTTGACTCACTCAATGGAACTAATTCTACATCCCTACCTCACTCAAAGAAGAAAGCCATCCAGAGATGGGCCATTACACTGAGGAGCCCCACCAGTCAGGGGTGGTGTCATTCACACAGCAACAAAGCAGCAGGCTAGCAACAGTACTGTACAGTGCTAACACAAGAGGCCACTCTGTGGCCCAATCAGCCAGCACACAGCGACATTTTCTTTTTTTAGCATGAGGCCCTATGGAGAGCACTCTCACGCTCCACATTCTTATGCTGCACGGGGCTTTCAGAGTGGTTCCGTTGTACATCTGTGCTGTTGTGTTGAGGTCAAATCATTTATAAGTCATTTATAATTGTGAGTTAAGCCATAGTATTGATGTCAAAGAAAGTTTTGAAATCTTGTCTTTCTCAAATTCAATGTCGATCCTGACAGCATAACGAAATAATGATTATTTATGTCATAAACTATGAAAACTGCTTTGCATCATTATTCCAATTGCCCCTCAGGTACTTTGGCATTAAGTTTGTCATTTTCAAGAAGGTTGAGAGACAAATTGAACATATATTATACTACTAAATAGTATAATAATTCTAAAAAAAATAGAGTTCTGTCAGTGTAATGGTTTGGCATTTTTTGAGAGATGGTAAAGGTTTTAAGAGAGGAAGATGACAAATCAGGGAATAATGTTGCATGGTTTGGACTAAGTAAACACTACTGAATAGTAACTGACCAAAAAAATGTGCTTTATTTTGACACCTGTCCATGTAGAATGTCAAATGGAATGGTGTTTGTTAGTCAGTTGGTCGGGAGGAAAAATCAGACCGACCGGTCCTGCAGACAGATAGTCACTGTGCTCAGTGGGCCAAGGATGGAAGCCACTCAGCCACATAAATCAGAGGCTTTTTGAGTGAGCCTTGCGTGGCCACGCAATGACCATCATTTGTCACATGGGTCTGCACTGTTTAATGTCTTAGTAAGCCTTTCAGCCTAATGGAAGGGTTGGGAACTTGGGGCCATTCTAAAGTACCTCTCCCTTTCAAAACACTGTCTGTGCTGCAGGTCATCAGTGGGCAGAGATGCCGTCTGTGAACCTGACCAAATAATCTAAACAAAGCACAAAAATGTGTTGACTCATTAAAGCAGCAATTAGGCCATTATGCGGGCTGGGACTGAGCAATCTGCTTTTGTGGGTAAATTAGTCAATTGGACTGGAAGCTCTGAGGAGGCGCTTCAGGCCGCTGTGCTGGAGACATCTGATGGGCTACTGCTGTAAAAAAAAAAAAAAAAAAACCTGCCTTGGATGCCAGCTTTTCACAAACCCTCTCCAAGCCCACAGCATACAAAAGTGGTGCCTCTCAATGCATGTAAATGGGAACCGTCCGTTTAAAAAGTCTGTTAAATTAAAACCTGCTCCTACCTTAAATATAACAAGCCTAATTGACCAATTACTGTCATTAGTAATGTGGAGCATCACTAATAACTGAAATCTACAATATTTTGCTTAAAAGATTATATTGCCTTCTTAGAGGTGGATCAGACAAACAGGCATTATATTGACTGGTGGCAAATGGGCAACATTGACAAGATATGTGATGGATTTCTGTCTGAGTTTGTGGATTAGGTTCAGCCCTGTGGCTGTTGGTTGTAATGCTGAGGAAGTTGAAAGGCTCTGGATCTGCAGTGCTCAGACCCTGGATTCTACTGAAAATCATGTTGTATATTCCTAACTTTGTTGGTCTAACTTTTCATAAATATATATAATTTTTTATTATAATAATTTGCTCCACAATCTTAAATATTTTTTGGGTTCAGATGATCATTTTCATATATTCTCATTGGGACTACAGTCTGGAATCGGTGAGTATCAGGCTAAGTATGTGTTGGGAATGAACAGTGGATGGAAAGAGGGGATGACAGCTGGTTGCATTATGGAATAAGGAGGGTGATGAGGTGATGTGATGGAGACATTGTGAACGACAGAACCCCACTGTCTCTTGTAAATAGTTCTTCTCAGTTATGGGTGAAGCTCCAGGAAACCCACTCTTTGGAACAAAAATGCTTTCTTGGTTGAATGCACAAAGAATCAAACATCGTATTGGTGACTGATGACTTACAAGGTTGTTGATCGTTGCAATTAGACAATAAAATGCCATACTCAACTCTACAGTACATATAACAGTAGAAACATATATTTGAACCAATAGCACAATGGCTGAACCTGACCTCCCGACCCTTGTTGTGAGCCCTAGGTATTTACCTGAACCTCTGGGCCTGGTGGTGCAGGGGGCCTGGGTACCGGCGGTTGGGGGACTGGTACAGCTGGGACAGTAGGGCTTGGCTGGTCTTCTGGCTGGGGTTGTTGGCGAACTTGACGGTGATGGGCTCAGCAGCTCCAGAGGGCTTCTGTCCATTCAGCCCCTTAATGGCCTCCTCAGCCTCTATCCTCTTATCAAAGCGAATGAACCCCACACCCCGCGAACCACCTGTGGGGCCAACACATCACAAACATAGGGGCGTCCTTTTACTTCATGTGGTTCCGGTTAGATTACACACACACACACACACACACACACACACACACACACACACACACACACACACACACACACACACACACACCCTAACAGCCCTTATTATCTCTTTCATACATGGTACAGAGATGTCTGTTGTTGCTTTTAATAACATTGAAAGCAAAGTTTTGTAAAGGGGATACTATGAGATGGTCATTATTTGTATTCCATACAGAGAGGGATTGTGTTATGTGTATAACAGTGTTATTTGAAGAAGACAGTATAGCGCAGAGGGAAAAGCAAAGGCACCACCATGATTTCCTGTGCTGTCAAAGAGAGGAGGCTATAGAGGAGCTGATGCCTGCTGATGCAGAAATGCTGTTGTGTTGTTTGTGTGCTAGCTGCTGTAGTGCTGTGTCTCCTCACAGCTCATTGAGGCTACTCCGTGAGGTGCGTTGGACTCAGCACACACTGCAGCTCTCCTCCTAGCTGATGGCCACACACCCAGGCCTCACGCCATGTTGCTGGCGACATTTGAGTCGTCTCGAGGCAATGTTTTTTGACCGCCACCTGAAAGTAACATTTGGAGAGACGTACTGCCCAGGAGGTCTTTTCTTGGTCTCCATAAACGCGTGCTGCTCGTTTTTAATGAGGCTGGCTGACTGGCCCAGGGGACACTCGCTCAGTGACAGCATGCTGCCACGACTATTTGCATAATACTGTGTGTGCACATCTATACACCACACACAGAAACACTTTTTATTGTCATTTCTCTCTCACAACGCCGCTTGCGCTTATTGATGTTTTTCTGTTCCGCTGTCTCATTTTCTTCTCGAATCAGACTCTTTTGATATGTGCAGCCCTGAACAAACATTTACACACAATCTCTCCAATGCCGAATGCTTTCATTCACTCTAATGCTGAATAATTTAACTTATGGGTTGCTGCAGCTCTTGACAGACTCTCCCAATCCCTCCCTGCCTTCCCTGTACCTGTACATTATAATTAGGTTGTCACTGCTAGAAAATAATAAACACAGTCTGTTATTCCAAAGGGGTTTGAATTGTTGGCATACAGCTCTGGCTCCGATGTGAAACTAGGGTCACTGCTGCTTCGGTAGAAAATAATGTCATACTGATATTCCTAGGTGGTAACAAGTGCATACTGTTTTTGTACATTATGTTGATTTGTTTGCAGGGTTCTACACTAACTTTTTCAGTTGGTGGCACCATCACGATTTGGTTGCACAAAATGTTAAAAACATTTTTTTCAATAATTGATGATGACCTGTCCCATAATGTACCTGCATTCCATACAGAACCAGGCCAATAATGACTAGCTATCTTTTACATTAGCATGCCCTTGTGTTCTTACATTGACTTGGAGAGATTTACTGTAACGGCAAAGAAAAGAGACTGTTACAATAAAGTGCTAAATATATTTTTTGCAGATTTCAAAGTACCATGTTTTCTGCGAAATCCTCTAGAGGGCAGAACTGGAAAAAGGATACTTGATACCAAAATTATATCACAGTAAAAAAAAAGTTACCTTTCCATCTACCTAAAAACGCTTAGGCTATCATTAGCATTGCTAACAGATACACAAAGTGGTAGACTTATAGGCCCTACTCGCACCGCACACAGCAAGGCTTCAGATAAAATTTGCCAGAGGCACACCGGGCTAGTGCCTACTGAAAGCTACTGGACCGAATAAAAAAACACTGTCCCAGGTTAAGATCTGACAGGAAAGCAAATGATGCGTGCATAATTCCAATAGCTGGTGATTTGATCTTTCATTTACGGGCTATCCAAGTAGCCTATACAGCAGGGCTCTCCAATCCTGTTCCTGGAGAGTACTCTCCTATAGGTTTTCGCTCCAACCCCAGGTGTAACTAATCTGATTCAGTTCATCAACCAGCTAATTATTAGAATCAGGTGCTCTAGATTAGGGTCGGAGGGAAAACAGAGTTCTTTTGTATTTTTTTGTACCATCATCTATGAAATGTTTTTGTTAAAGAATTTGGATCAAGACTGCCCAAATATACCTAATTTGTTTATTAATAACTTTTCATGTTCAAAATTGTGCACTCTCCTCAAACAATAGCATGGTATTATTTCACTGTAATAGCTACTGTAAATTGGACAGTGTAGTTAGATTAACAACAAGTTAAGCTTTCTGCCAATATCAGATATGTCTATGTCCTGGGAAATGTTATTGTTACTTACAACCTCATGCTAATCGAATTAGCCTACGTTAGTTCAACCGTCCCATAGACGAGACACCGATCCCGAAGAAGTTTTTAAATGCTGAAGAGACATTTCAGTTGAATGCATTCAGTTGTACAACTGACTAGGTATCCCCCTTTCCCCTAATGTTACAGGGTTCATACAGACCATGGAAATTACAATTCAAGGACTTAAATGTTATATTTAATTGTTGTAATAGCCTATAGAAAAAAACTCAATGTATACGAAAAAGTATGCATTACCACCCAATGGCATTATTCATTGACATTATTTTGACACTCTAAAATATGGTGTAACGTAAACTCACACCATTCCGTACAAACGTGTGCAACCTCAACATCCAAACGAGGCTACAAAGAAAACTAATGGGACTGTAGCGACTGTGTTGACTTCAAAATCGGGGGTGTGAACTAGGTTTCTATTCAAGCGTTGATCGACATGGTAATGGCTCTATAGTATTGGAGAAAAGTAAAAAAAACTGACCCTCCGTTACATTGTGGCGTGTCATGTCGTAACGTACAGCACGCATAAAGCTACTATTTCTGTCTTACAATCTCTCTCCACCAGGCGTAGCACTTCCCTCATCCTTTAAAAACAAGAAATGGACAGTGATGGGGGTAAGGGGGATACCTAGTAATTTTTTGCGTCATCATTGCATGCGATCATCATTCTCAAAGCCGCTGTTTACTTCTAAGATCACTTTAGCACTGCCCTAAAAACCCGATTCAAATTCGACACAAACCTTCAAATAGGTATGTAATGACACATTATATAAACTCTTTATAGTGTTTTATTTACATTTTAGGGGCGATAAGGTGATAAGTTGTACAGATCGAGTGAAAAAAAGCAATTTTCCCACACGACATCTCTCACTATCACGCATTAGTTTCGCTTCCCCACCCGCCATTTAAAAAAAAGACCCGACGGGGCTAATTGCCTGCTTGAATTATGCAGAAACGGGCAGTGTTTAGGTCATGTAATTGATTATGTTGGAAAGGAGAGAAATTGTGCTTTACAATGGTATTGACATTACAGTTGATCTGGACGTATTACGTTTTTGGGGGCGCTAAAATAAGGGCAATTGTACGGACCAAGGCGATGTACGAGTTTACGTTACGTATCACTGACCCTGGATAAGCTAGCGACTGGGCTAACACTGCTAACCTTTAATTAAGGTCAATAATATGTTGTTTTTATTAAAATTTTGTTGGCTTTTTAAACATGAGAGAAATTGAACTAGCTAGTAGCTAACGTTAGCTAGTTAGTTGTACTTAGGTAGCTTACATGGTTAGCTGACTTTTCTCAAAATTAACTTAAATGTGGCTAGCTACTTATTGTCCCTAATTCTAGCCTTTACAGCCAAATATCACTTCAGAAATGTCTAAATAAAAACATATTGATATGGCCAGCATTGTAGACCATTTCTCCCCTCTTGCTGCAGCTTTAGCTCATCTTGAATTAACATAAATGCTGTGAAAACCAGCGTGCTGTAAACATTCTAAAGTGTGCTTGGTTTGTTGACATGTTCAGTCTTCACGCACTGTTGCTCCTACGGTACTAATCTGGTGAGCACCTTTGGAGCAAAGGCATTTGATTGGTTTGATGTGTTGCGAGGCGTCACTGATGTAACACCAGGTTTCGACCGCACTTAAGCTGATTTCTGCTAATGGTTCGCGATAAGGCTATCTTGCTTATAATAACCGCACATGGTTTAACTTGCAAGAAGCGCAACACCCTTCAATCGAAACAAACGAAAGTGGCTGCATCTCTCAAAAACCGATCAGAAATGAAATCACAGAATAATTATATTAGAGCAGTAGAACTTCTAAATAGGCTACCTTAACTTCAATTACTTTTCAAGGACCAGAGAACCTTAGAGGAAAAGTCTGATTTTCAAGGTAGGCTAAAATGACTGAACTGCACATCGCAAATATTCAACGAAGACTTTGAACTTTTAAATATCTGGATTGCATACCCATTCTTGCCAGCATTTACTGGTAAATATAATTTGGAACATATTTACTATCGCTGTTGGTCTTCGGTGAGTTGCTCTACACAACAACCAGCTGTTTATGAGCTGCTATATGTGTGCAGCCGCGCGTATGATAAATAATCGACACAACGAACGAACTGTTTTGGTAATCTGTCATAAAAATAAAAAAAACACTGGCCCAAGCGGGCCACTAACGGGGATGATTGCCTGGCTCGGAGGGTTCCCGAAACCTCCCTTGTATGTCGAGCCCTGACACACAAAGACAGGGGCATTCCCGGGCAGTTGTTGCCTCTTTAGAAATCTGCTTTATTTTTGGCCAGTTGCACATTACTGTATGAATAAAACATGATAAAAGTGAAGCAAAAACGAACGGGGCTAGATAAAAAATAATAAAAAATCACCGGCACCCATTAAAAAATGTGTCGTATTGCTAAGTCAAACGGTCGCAAATGCAACTGTTTTGGTCGCAGTATCGAACCCTGGTTTGTCACTTTCACTTTAATAATTTCATAAACATTTGTCAATCCAATACAATCATAGTTGTGCTTTGTTTCCCAACTTCACTTCATGCATAGTTTTTTTAATTTTTTTTCTCCATAAACCCACTAGCTACTCATGTCAAGAATGCCCCTTGTGGAAGAGTCGGGACATTATAAGACTTAAAGACTACAGTATTTTTGAGTTTCTAGAGCAATGAAACACCTGTTTACACCCTGTGGACTCATCTCCTGTAGGGATATGACCACACCTCTAGTGAAGAGAGCAGACAAGCACCAGTAGTCTATGTATGCCCCTTGGCCTTGAACTGCACCAGGCTGCAGCTGTTTGAAGAGATCTACACTACAGCAGTGCTTAGCATACAGCTGAAGGCTGCAAACCCACATTCAGGGTGGGATCTGAGAAAAACACCCCAGCCACTTGAATGAAGTGTTGACTTGAAGTGGTGTCCATTAAGGAAGGGGTGTAAAGAGTGGAGGGCTAGTGCAGTGGTCTCTTGAGAACTAGGTCTGTCCCTGTCTATGTGGAGAGGTGTGAGGATCTCTGTGCCTATATGGTAGCACTGTGGAGAGAGGTGTGAGGGTCTTTGACCCCACAAACAGTAATTCCTCTCATTTCTCCTTTCACTGCCGTATAGACCTTCTGGGCATGAGGAGAAACACTACTACTGCACTGTAAGGTCAGCAGGGCCTAATGCAATTACACCACAACAGGTCAGGCGATCATGAACTTTGAACCAGTGACTGTGATATCCTGGCAGAGAGAAGAGACTCCATACAAACAGGTCTGTGTGTCAGACAGTTAACAGCAGTCGCTTCAGAATACAATCTAATGTAGGGTATTAGTTTAGGCTTTCATCAGTGGTTCCCTCAAGCAAGGCAGAAATCTAACAAAACAATCCCAGAAGTTATCTACTTAATAGTACTTTTTTTTTTTTTACTGAATTACTGTCAGTGTTGATATTGTGGAGTACCCCCCCCCCCACTAGCTTTTTCAACATTTACATAATGAGCTTCCAGATGTTTTTTTTTTGCATATCAAAACAAAGCAATGCAAACAGGCAGGCTGAGGAAAGCTGGGAAACAGACGGTGGCAGGCAGGCAGCTTCAGCCGGTTCCAGCACTTATCACAGGCCATACAGCATTAGGCCACAATGTACTACAGGCTACAGGCAGTTTCATTCACAGTAATCAGCCATGGCTTATGTAACTCTACCTGTACTTATCTCTTCTGAGCACACATGAACACAGAGAATGGCTTGTTTATTAATAACCACAACCAGGGAAGACAGTGGCAAGGAGCTGCCAGTGCCCTGACAAAGCTTTCTGCACGCCCACTGCACCCAGACACTACCACGGTGCTCCCCAACACTTCGCTCGGCAAACATTCCTCTGGGAAATCTGGAGGGATCTGAGAATCTGTCCAGGCGGCTGATGAAAGCTTTCTCTCTCCGCTCCAAACCTGAGCGCTTTGCTACCGTTTGTCATTCCGCTCTTTGAAGTGGCTGTAGCAACTGTATGGAATGTTTGTTAAACTTACACATTGAATACATTAGGAAAAAACCTCTCCCTGCCTCCTAATCAAAGAGAGAGAGAGAGAGAGAAAGATGGAGAGAAAGACCTGTTCTTGTTTTATGTAACTTAGTTTGTGGGGATAGATACAGATGGTCTTTGAAAAGGCAGTGTGAAAGAAGCCTTTGAAGAGCTTAGGTGCTCTCTGCTTCGCTCAGTAAAAGCAGAGTTAAAGCCATCTGTCTGCTTCTATGTGTGACCGCAGGCCAAGGTAACTATGCAATACACTCCATGTTATGGGTTCTGGTGGGTTATAGAGACACCAGGAAAGAGATGAGTTGTACAAGGTCTTATTTTATCTGTAAATAAATCAGGTTTGCTCATACAGTACGTAGCCTTGATCTTCAGCCACACATGGTGGGGATTTTACATGAGCCAGAATGTATTACAACATTCATCATCAACATCCACTGTAAAAGTGTAGATGTGTCTATGGAGAGGAAGCCACACACTGATTGATCAGGGTTTTAATATACAGTGCCTTGCGAAAGTATTCGGCCCCGTTGAACTTTGCGACCTTTTGCCACATTTCAGGCTTCAAACATAAAGATATAAAACTGTATTTTTTTGTGAAGAATCAACAACAAGTGGGACACAATCATGAAGTGGAACGACATTTATTGGATATTTCAAACTTTTTTAACAAATCAAAAACTGAAAAATTGGGCGTGCAAAATTATTCAGCCCCCTTAAGTTAATACTTTGTAGCGCCACCTTTTGCTGCGATTACAGCTGTAAGTCGCTTGGGGTATGTCTCTATCAGTTTTGCACATCGAGAGACTGACATTTTTTCCCATTCCTCCTTGCAAAACAGCTCGAGCTCAGTGAGGTTGGATGGAGAGCATTTGTGAACAGCAGTTTTCAGTTCTTTCCACAGATTCTCAATTGGATTCAGGTCTGGACTTTGACTTGGCCATTCTAACACCTGGATATGTTTATTTTTGAACCATTCCATTGTAGATTTTGCTTTATGTTTTGGATCATTGTCTTGTTGGAAGACAAATCTCCGTCCCAGTCTCAGGTCTTTTGCAGACTCCATCAGGTTTTCTTCCAGAATGGTCCTGTATTTGGCTCCATCCATCTTCCCATCAATTTTAACCATCTTCCCTGTCCCTGTTGAAGAAAAGCAGGCCCAAACCATGATGCTGCCACCACCATGTTTGACAGTGGGGATGGTGTGTTCAGGGTGATGAGCTGTGTTGCTTTTACGCCAAACATAACGTTTTGCATTGTTGCCAAAAAGTTACATTTTGGTTTCATCTGACCAGAGCACCTTCTTCCACATGTTTGGTGTGTCTCCCAGGTGGCTTGTGGCAAACTTTAAACAACACTTTTTATGGATATCTTTAAGAAATGGCTTTCTTCTTGCCACTCTTCCATAAAGGCCAGATTTGTGCAATATACGACTGATTGTTGTCCTATGGACAGAGTCTCCCACCTCAGCTGTAGATCTCTGCAGTTCATCCAGAGTGATCATGGGCCTCTTGGCTGCATCTCTGATCAGTCTTCTCCTTGTATGAGCTGAAAGTTTAGAGGGACGGCCAGGTCTTGGTAGATTTGCAGTGGTCTGATACTCCTTCCATTTCAATATTATCGCTTGCACAGTGCTCCTTGGGATGTTTAAAGCTTGGGAAATATTTTTGTATCCAAATCCGGCTTTAAACTTCTTCACAACAGTATCTCGGGCCTGCCTGGTGTGTTCCTTGTTCTTCATGATGCTCTCTGCGCTTTTAACGGACCTCTGAGACTATCACAGTGCAGGTGCATTTATACGGAGACTAGATTACACACAGGGGGATTGTATTTATCATCATTAGTCATTTAGGTCAACATTGGATCATTCAGAGATCCTCACTGAACTTCTGGAGAGAGTTTGCTGCACTGAAAGTAAAGGGGCTGAATAATTTTGCACGCCCAATTTTTCAGTTTTTGATTTGTTAAAAAAGTTTGAAATATCCAATAAATGTCGTTCCACTTCATGATTGTGCCCCACTTGTTGTTGATTCTTCACAAAAAATACAGTTTTATATCTTTATGTTTGAAGCCTGAAATGTGGCAAAAGGTCGCAAAGTTCAAGGGGGCCGAATACTTTCGCAAGGCACTGTATGTAGTGTGTATGAATGTTTTGCATGCTCTAGTCTGTGTGACTAGGCGTAACTTATAAAAGAAAGCTCTCCGGATCAATTGTATTGTCCTTATTGAGGAGATGTGTATTGACTGATTGCTGTGCGCCTGGGCCCTGCAGAGATGTTGAGAATATTTAACTATTGATCAAAGCCTCTCCGTATTATATTTCCTTCACATTGAATTTCTGTTCGCATTGAACATCATGATCCGACAACTTTCCCCAAAGGTTAGAGAGAGTGAGGCGATATAAAAATGCTTCTCTGCGATATTTGTTCCGATAGAGGGGAAATACACATATCCATTCTGCAGAGATCAACAGAAAGAGAGAAGAGAAAGATACTAATATTGACAAAACACTTTGGTTACATGATTGATGTGTTATGCAATGACTGCCAGGCTGCATCAGTGTGGATGAGCGACTGGCCTACCGTGTGATGTTCTGATTGGTTATAAAGGTCATTGGGGTTATTTCTTGATGGACAGCAAAATCTTCATGATCAGGACAGTGGCAAGAAATGTGGGCTTAGGCTTTGTAATAACATCATTCCCCAGTCCCAACTCATTGTCAAGTCAATGTGAGTTCAGTCCGCCATCCTTGGACTATTTGTAACAGAACATTGTCTTCTCTGACTGTGAACTATGCAAACTGTGACTCAAAGTTCTTTCTGATGATACTGAGCAGGAGACTGACTGCAATATGCATCACGTTGATGGTCTGTGAAAATGAACTAAATCTCCTAATTAGTGGGTTTGAGCATATTTGTCCAAACCAAACCGATTCCTAGATTGGCCTTTGGAGCTTGTGTGCTCACTCTGAGCCACAGTAATGTCTGAAACTGAACAGATGGAGGGGAATTCTGATTTGGAATATCAAATTATGTTGATGATATTGGCGTGTGTGTGTGTAATGATGTTGAAATCAATGCATGATTAACTGTCCTATACATATGAATGGTTAACCACTAAAAAGTAAAGGACAAAGGCAACATTTTTAAACTAATCTCTCTCTCTCTTCCCCTCTCTCACCCCACAGTTACACTTGTGTGAGTCGCAAGAGAGTTTTAATTTACGGTCCATTTCTCTTTATGGCAGTACGTGTGATGTGCCAGCTCTGAGCTCTCGGGCTCCTCTAAAAACCCTCCTTGTTTCTTAATCACCAGCAACTCAAATTTAATTAGAAATTCCTTCAGCAGATCCCCCTGCCTCAGGGGAGGCCTCTCTGGGCCGGGTAGGGCCTGTATGTGCTGGTGGGCCAGGCACTGTGTGTGTGTGTACGTGTGAGTGAGAGGGAGACAGAGGGAGAAGGAGAAAGAGAACGTGTGCGTGTGCACGCATCTGAGGCAGAAGATTTGCCTGTCTCTCTCTCGGTGGAGTGGTTCTGGCACTGTGAGACATGTAAGGTTATGATCCTGCCTACTGTTCCCTTCAACAGTGTGATTGGGATACAATGGAGAAGAAGAGACTGTTGGCACACCAACAGGATGAGCATTGGGCTTGTGGAGAACATGCTTGGGAAACTGTTTCTGTCTCATAAGACCAACTGTGTGCAAGCATGGTAATACCATTAACTATTTAGACATGTTCTTTTTTTAAATACTGCTCCACAGAATGCGTCAGACATTCCATTTAGGCTATTCAGAGGTTGATTTATTTATGACAGTGGTATGAGACAAGGTTAATGGGAATATCTAGCTGGCTAGTACTGTAGTTATATGAACAGATGTGTTTTCCACTGCCTTTACTTTTTGTGCTGTTGTTTGTGATCCCGAGGGCTGTGTGGAACAGGTCTTGTGGAAACATAGCTGCAAATAAACAGACCTGCTCTAAATTTGATCCTGCTCTGTTGTGTGTGGAGGGCCCCAGTGTCAGGGCTGATTTATTCTGCTTAGGCAAATGAGTGTGGCTTACAATGTGTTGTACGAATTCTGCTTCTTCAGTACACATAACACTGGAGCCTGCCGCAGGCAGACAAAACCTCTGAAATGGATCTAAGAGCTGTGCAATGGAAGTCATGCTGCATGTTTTGGCATCATGGTTTAATCTCTTTTTGTGCCTGTGCTCGGGTTGTGTGTAGGGTGTGTATGACTCAGATGAACATACGTTTATGTATATATGTGTGTGTGCATATTTGTGTGTGTTATCATGTTTAGGCCAATGCATGTGTGCTGTGCTGGCTAGAGGGTTAGAGTGTGTGTGTGTGTGTGTGTGCATGCATAGGTTTGTATGTATATAAATGAAAAGGCTCCCCATGGATACCTGTGACCTGGTCCACCAGGATGCGGGAGGTGATGATGCGTCCGTACTGGGAGAAGAGCTGCTCCAGGTCCTTCTGGGTCATGGTCTTTGGCAGACCACTCACATACAGGTTAGCGTCTCGGATGGAGGCTGAGCTGGGACGTGCATATGACACCTTAGGAGATAGGTAAGAGATAAAAATGACTGTAGCATCTATGAGAACATTTTAAGCGTAGAGCATTGGTTTGTATTTTTTCCAGGGCATTGGCAGAGATGTTGGTGCAAGTTGTTTTTAATGACCTGAATCACAGGGCTTCACCTTACTGAGCTTGTTTTAATTAGCACATAACTTGCGTTACAGCAGATTCCATCTAAAAGCCACTTACACATTAGCCTAGCAGACCCCATGCAGAAGAGATGTGAGGAAGTTAGGTTGGCACCAATTTATCTTCCGTTTTATTTGTTGTATAACATTCATATTTGTGTACTGTAGCAAAAGGCTCACACATCGAACCCCCATCATTAATATGGAAGTATTGGACAAAAATATATCACTCTTGTTAATTCTTACATAAAAACAAATGCACTCACACATACAGTAGATGGGAGAGAAGGTGTATTTACAGCCTGGAGATGAGGGTGGGAGAGAGAGAGAAAGAGACGAAAAGAGGTCGTTTGTAAATCCTATTTTGGGGGGGGGGTTGTATGGGGATGGATTGTACTAACTATAACTATGCAACCTAAATGAGGTGGGTGCCTTCTCTCACAGATCCCTCCACAGTTCTGTAACACCCTCTCTTCAGTGTGCCACACTCACCAGCACCTTGGACAGCGCCTCTCTCTCACACACTCGGAGTCCCTCACACTCCCACTCTCACACAGACTGTCGTTGCTTGGCTGTCATCTCTCCTGTTAGCCTGGGTCACAGCTCTCATTCTGTCAGAGCACACACTCACCTCCCTCAGTCTAATTTAGATGCTACCATTTCCTTAACTCTTATATTAAAAGGTCATATAAACTGTAGTATTACACTATATTGGAAGCTACTATTTGAAGGCTGTTCTGTTTGTCATTGACAGGGTGTTCTTCATGATCTTTAACTGGCAAATTAGACCTTGATATTGCAGTCGTGCCATGTTCGCTCTCTCCTGAAACAGTTCCTGTCCTTTGCTGAATGCTGTTCTAATTTCTAGATTGTGATCTGGTTTTACTTTTTCAAAATGTGAGTTTAATCTTGTTACCATTGCTGACTGGAGAACCTTTTCCATCCAGGGTATTCATTCAAAGACATAAATCATTAAACACTGGCTCCTGAGTGGCGCAGCGGTTTAAGGCAGCGTTGTCCGGTTTAGGGTTTGGCCAGGGTAGGCCATCATTTTCTAAGGCTTTCCACCTGGCTACCCCTACCCCGATCAACAGCCCTCCATCCCCACAGCAACTCGCCCAAGCCTCCCCCATTTCTCCTTCACCCAAATCCAGATAGATGATGTTCTGAAAGAGCTACAAAATCTGTACCCCTACACATCAGCCGGGCTAGACAATCTGGATCCTCTCTTTCTAAAATGATCTGCCGAAATTGTTGCAACCCCTATTACTAGCCTGTTCTCTTTGTATCGTCTGAGATTCCCATAGATTGGAAATCTGCCACAGTCATCCCCCTCTTCAAAGGGGGAGACACTCTAGACCCAAACTGCTACAGACCTATATCTATCCTACCCTGCCTTTCTAGGATCTTCAAAAGCCAAGTTAACAAATGGATTACCGACCATTTCGAATCCCACCGTACCTTCTCCGCTATGCAATCTGGTTTCAGAGCTGGTCATGGGTGCACTTCAGCCACATTACTGTGCTGCCGTATTCATAGACCTGGCCAAGGCTTTCGGCTCTGTCAATCACCACATTCTCATCGGCAGACTCAACAGCCTTGGTTTCTCAAATGATTGCCTTGCCTGGTTCACCAACTACTTCTCTGATAGAGTTCAGTGTCAAATCGGAGGGCCTGTTGTCCGGACCTCTGGCAGTCTCTATGGGGGTGCCACAGGATTCAATTCTCAGGCCGACTCTCTTCTCTGTATATATCAATGATGTCGCTCTTGCTGCTGGCGATTCTCTGATCCACCTCTACGCAGACAACACCATTCTGTATACCTCTGACCCTTCTTTGGACACTGTGTTAACTAACCTCCAGACGAGCTTCAATGCCATACAACGCTTCTTCCATGGCCTCCAACTGCTCTTAAATGCAAGTAAAACTAAATGCATGCTCTTCAACCGATCGCTGCCGCACCTGCCCGCCTATCCAGCATCACTACTCTGACTTAGAATATGTGGACAACTACAAATACCTAGGTGTCTGGTTAGACTGTAAACTCTCCTTCCAGAATCGCATTAAGCATCTCCAATTCAAAATTAAATCCAGAATCGGCTTCCTATTTCGCAACAAAGCATCCTGCCAAACATACCCTCGTAAAACTGACCATCCTACCGATCTTTGACTTCGGCGATGTCATTTACAAAATAGCCTCCAACACCCTACTCAACAAATTGAATGCAGTCTATCACAGTGCCATCCATTTTGTCACCAAGTCTCTGTTAGGTAAAGCCCCGCCTTATCTCAGCTCAATGGTCACCATAGCAGCACCCACCCGTAGCACGCGCTCCAGCAGATATATCTCACTGGTCACCCCCAAAGCCAATTCCTCCTTTGGCTGCCCCTCCTTCCAGTTCTCTGCTGCCAATGACTGGAACAAACTGCAAAAATCACTGAAGCTGGAGACTCACATCTCCCTCACTAGCTTTAAGCACCAGCTGCCAGAGCAGCTCACAGATCACTGCACCTGTACATAGCCCATCTGTGGCCCATCCAACTACCTCATCCCCATACTGTATTTATTTATTTATCTTGCTCCTTTGCACCCCAGTATCTCTACTTGCACATTCATCTTCTGCACATCTACAATTCCAGTGTTGAATTGCTATATTGTAATTAATTTGCCACCATGGCCTATGTATTGCCTTACCTCCATTATCCTACCTCATTTGCACATGCTGTATATAGACTTATTTTTCTATTGTGTTATTGACTGTATTTTTGTTTATTCCATGTGTAGCTCTGTGTCGTTGTATGTGTCGAACTGCTTTGCTTTATCTTGGCCAGGTCGCAGTTGCAAATGAGAACTTGTTCTCAACTAGCCTACCTGATTAAATAAAGGTTAAATAAAAAAAATAAAAAAATTGTAAACAAGAATTTGTTCTTAACTGACTTGCCTGGTTAAAAAATGTACTTGTACAAATAAAAACATCTCGGCATAATCACAAAAAAATCCTCTTTAACTCTGAAGGCAAAAGCATTGGCAGTTAGCTTCCCCTGTGGCCCTCGTCTTTCAAACCTTCCTTCCTTCTTTCCCCTTTGGTTCTATCACTTTCACTCCTTCTCTCCCTGTCAGCCCACCCCAGATGTCTTATCCATCAACACCTCCAATGGCTGTAACAAGTAAGTGTGTGTGTGTGTGTGTGTGTGTGTGTGTGTGTGTGTGTGAAGAGAGACTGTGTAGCCCTGCTCTTCTCACCTCCAGCGGGCTCCTTCCTCTCACACCTCCACAGGGTAGCAGCAGCAGAGTTGTGCTGAGAAACTCTGAGGTGTCATGGAGGAGGAAACCACACGCTTTAAAAGACAGAAACATACCCCAGAAAGACACCACCTGTGTGTGTGAAACTCTGTGGCGAACCGAGCCGCTCCTTTTTGTTTACACCCTACAGTGAGGGAGCACTGAGGGTACTAGTGTTATGGGGGTACTAGAAGGGAAACGTGTGTATGGAACACAGATGTGTCTGTGAGTATTATGTGTACACGATCGCCTACATATTAACTACAGTATTGTACTGCATAAAAAACACACGTTTCATCAGCTGAGGCTTGGTGTGAAACTGGAAAGTCATATCAAAGACACTAAGCTCTTCATGTCAAGTGTCTTCCCGAAAAGAGGTCTCTAAATGTTTCCTCTGCACATCGACGTATGAACTGTAGTTCAATGACACCACAAGCAGCTCTCTCTTCTCTCCCACCAGAGAGCCTCACACTGGGCTGCAAGACAGAGCTGTCTGCTGCTATTAGGAAGTCTGTCTTCATTTTCATGGCTGCTTAAGATAACCTCTGGTGCAGAAAGAAAGGCCTGTGGCACTGCATGGATATTTTAAGTAGATAATGACCTTGAACACACTTATTAGAAGTTGTAAAAGGGGCATTTTCTTCAGTGCTGCTAAAAGGCCTTATTGATATGGGTAGCACAGTCTAAATAATGGGTTTCGCACAATGGCAAGAATGAAAAGAGCAAAACTCAAATCGAAGGGAGAGACAGACAAAAGGGCTGGCCTAAACCTCTCATGCAGAGAGGGAATCTGCTGCTATCACTGAGAGCTAGGGTGAAGTCGAAGATGCTGCTCCGTCTGACTGGATAAGATGGACAGACAGAGGAAGCTGAACGATGTGGAACGCTGTGTGTGTATTTGTAAGCGAGAGAGATAGGGGAGGACAGTGCGTGTGGGGGGAGAGGACATCGCTCACTGGTGTACTTGCTCTTTGGACTGTGTGCTCCAGGATGATGGACACGGAAGATCGCTCCCGTTTTATTACACACAAGCAGTGGGAGGAAGAGGCTGTGCAAGAGCTGAGGAAGCGAGGAGTGTGTCTAGCTCTGGATATGCTATGGGTTTTGACAGCGTCAATGAGAAACAGCAGTAGGCTCTTCTCTCTAGCCCAAGGGGACAGGCCATGGCACGCTGGTGATTCCTAAGTGGGATGCTTCCTAAAGACAAGCCTGATGCGTGGGGACTTGGGAGGACTGGGGAGCGTCACTGCTACAGTAGCCTGGGTTGGGGGCCTGGGTGCTAGCTTGGCCCTCTGGTTTTCCATCTCAGCAGACTTCATTAGTGAGGGAGAGTGGCAGCGGGAATCTACAGACACGGACCCAGTGACTCATCCTAACGCCTGTCAGCTACGCTCAGTGGGTGAGACCTGCGCTAGAGTAACTGTGGGTCATACTGACTGTCACACTCTGACACGCACAGACATACACAGAGAGCTCTGGCTGTCTCCCCACGCCCTTGCCTCTCAAGAGCCCACTTCAAAGCACTGTGCTGGATTGAAAACAGGCTGGGCTGTGTTGATCTGGTGTGGCTGTTTCCCTTTACAATATTGACCTGTCATGTTCAGGGCTGTCGAGGGATTGGGGATTGTGTATGGGCTTTTCCTATTCAGCTCGGCAGGGTAATCTGATCTGATTAGATTTAGAAATATGTTACTGAAAGGGCTTGGATTATGGTAGCAGAGCAGATTACAGTATGGCTTAAAGCGAACAGCATAACGGAGCCATATGAGGGGATAGCGATCATAATCCTGCTCAACAAGTAAAGACAAACGACTATATAAAATGGATATTGAGTATACTAATACAACTATACTACTTATGAAATTATACTTTTCCCTTCATCTATATTTGACTTCCCAACCTTTAATAAAATGTAATATTAATTTGCGTCCTCTATTTAACTTTGGCAGCATGTAATAAATGTTTTTTCCCTACTGTCTGAAAATCTTCCTAGTTTCACCTTTACATTTTGACATTTTAGAACTGAATTAGCATATCAGTTATACCTCACGGCTTTTTATGCTCTTTGATTCAGCTACTCTTTCTCTCTCTCTCTCTCTGCATGTATTTAAATGAGTATGAATCTCCTCTCTAGCTTATCAGAAGCCTCAGTCACTGCCCAACATTCCTAAAACCTACATGGGCACTGAAGCAGTGCGTTCCTAATCACATGGCCGCTGGGTGAATTGATATTCAGGGTACAGAACAGTTTTTACCAATCTGACTTACCTTGATAGTTTTGGTTTGAAGTCTGAGTCCGTTTAATGTGTTAATGGCTTTCTCTGCATCCTTTGGGTCTATGTAGTTGACGAACCCATAGCCCAGACTCTGTCCTGTAAAACAGAAAGAGCATTTTTACAATACATAATTCTACCCAGTACATTCAGAATTGGTACAGATACATTCTAAGTCCAAGTAATGTCTTCACAACTGAAAGCGAAAAAATGTCATTGTTTTTGAAAAACGTCTGACATTGTCATTAATACCAGATTTGTTTTGATTGAACATTTTCCTGACATCTCTGGATATTTATTTCAGGCAGAGTCGGCTTTGATGAGCTCGTTGACTTTCAACAAACGCCCAAAGCTATTGTGGCTGTGTGATAGTGAAATAAACAAACTTGCTACACAAGTGCCTGGCAAGTCCAAGTGGAGCAACGTACTTATAGCCATTAATGGAACCAGACAGCAGTAAGTCCACAGTGGAATCTCAAATGTAATACAACGCTGCTCTAGCACCAAGTAAATAGCATCCAAGGCAAGCTGCAGCTTTGGGCCAAAGGGAGCTGTATTTCTCACATCAAACACGATGCTTCTCCCTCACTTTCAGTGGATTACCCTGGATTATCATTTCTCCATTGTTCATTAAAAACCTCCTGTCCGGGAGAGAATCTCTGTGGTTCACAGCTATTTTTACCCTTCATCTCGCTGACACTGATCTGACAGCACCCCTCGGAAAGTTTGGACACTAAAATAGAACTATGCCATTAACGCAAAAATATCCGTGGGCCTGTGGATATGTATTCAATATCAAAGTGCCTTCGCAAAGACATCTCTTCTCATACTCCTCAATGTGGGTTGCCGATAATTAGCCAACTGCAGAGCGGCTCCCCCCTCTCTGTCACCTTCCTCCTCCCCCTTCCACTGCTTCACAAGGAGAACTTGAGGCTCGACAAGCATAGCTTACAAAAGGTTAGCTGAAATGAAGTGTGCTTCCGAAGCGCACTCATGCAGAGGCGCCTGGATGTGCTGGGTTGCGATTAATGATACAGTTACATTGCACTTGGGCGGGCAGGCAGGTAGGCAGGCAGGCAGGAGCTGTGTGTGAAGAGAGTCTCAGGTGCTCATCCCTCCTCTGCATGCTCACCCTGGCCCTCAGCGCTCAGCTCTGAGAGGCCATCAGGGCCCCTACACTGTCATGTCCGCTGTGCCAAGCACCTCTCTAAAGTACCTGTGTGCTTGTATATGTTTGTAGGCACATGTGCCGTATACATACTATAAACACGTGTCTGTGTGTGAATGGATTCCAAATGAACACAAGGACCTGTCTCTGTTTGTGATCCCTCACTCCCTCCAATTCTGGTGCAGTCTACACCAATGCGTCTTTGGGAGTTGCATTGGGAGTTGGCACCAGTCCCTGTGCCCACCTTGGCAAGGCTGGATGGGAGATATGGGTGTGCCCATCCTCCCACCCCCTGGCACCACTCCCTAGGTGAGTGGAGAAATGGGGTGAGGCAGCTGCTTTCAGCACGAGGCAGCTCCAAGAGGGGATTCCACCCACCAGTAACAGAGTAGCCCACAGCAGGGGTCCATGGGCTGACTGCTTCCCGGAGACACAACGCCAACGCACAGAAACATACACTCATACTGCATGTAAACCCTTTTTTTTTGCAAACTATGGACCGCTGATGTGAATATAGCACTAAAACGTTCACAGTAAATAGAAAGTGTACACACACACACACACCCTGACAGGGTCAAAAAGCGGTAGTGCGCAGACTGTGGGCCAACATTGGCAGGCAAACTTGTCTTGGCCTTTCACAACAACGACTTGTTCTGCACGCACGCAGCACAGCAGGTTCAACCCAGCACGATGCCTGACTGAAATAAATACACAGGCCTAGCACAGCACGGTTCAGAACAGCACAGCTCAGCACGGCGCAGCACAACATGCCTCAACGCTGTTCTACACAGCACAGCAAAGCTACTACTACAGTACATAGCTGTCCAGGAGAGCGCAGGTGTTTTAGCACAAAAATGTTTTAGCTTTTTGTATAAAGGCTTATTTTCTGGTTGTTTACTGTGTTATATATAGGAATCTAGATCCACGTGTCACTAGAAAGGCTGAGTGCCATTTTGAAGGATTGTACAAATGCCATTAAGGATAATTATAGACAAACATCTGGGAAAAAAGGCATCCCAGGAAGCTGAAAATGCCATTAAGATAGCATAATAAATACCCTCTAATGGAAGAGCAAACAGGAAATTATCCCTATGCCGTTTAATTTGTCTAATGGATACATTAACTTACACATTTTAATTGTCAATTAAAACCCCAAAACAAAATGATGCATTGCAGTTTTAATTAGCTTTTAATGAGGATAGATCTTCATTTTCCATGACTTTCAGCTCCTAACAACAGAAATCCCACCCCATCCCCAAATCTGGAGGCGTTTGAACAACATGTACAAACTAAAAAGACAATGCTTAACATCAGTTAAAAGGGATATTCTTCATAAATAAACAGCTTAGTAATGTTAGTAGTGGGATCGTGCTGAGCTCCTTCATTAGGATGAGTTGAGCTAAAAGCACAGGGCCAATAGTTGTGTGTGACAGTGGATCCCCCCTCTTTGTGATCCAGAGTGGTGCGTTGGTTCGTAGCAGACGTGCGCAGGGATAATTGAGCTCATTAGTTGTGACATTAACACAGCAGTGCCATAATGCTTCATAACAGCTGTCCCGTTTTAGCCCTAACCACTACTGATGAGAGAGCGGGCCGGGGTAATTGAGACCACCTCACCAGGTCTTCACCGCTCCCCGTACAGTCAAAAAATAAATACAAGGGGGAAATAGGCAGTGCACCAAATGTTTTTCCTTGGCAAATCACTGCTATTTCCAGTGAGTGGCTCCGCTCGGTGGTGCTACAGTATGACTAAGTCATTATTTGTTTCCTGAAGAGCAGCAGGTTGCGGAATGTGTGAGATGATAAAATGAGTGTGTTTCCAGCGGGTGTTCTGCCTCTCCCGATGTGGTGACTTGCACAGAGAACCACAGACACTCACACCGTGTGGAAAGAGAGTTGCCCGCTGGGGCCTCCTCTGTCATGGCTTCCATACACTTATGGTCTTCCTTCCTTCCTATTGTTTTGTATTGTTAGATATTACTGCACTGTTGGAGTGATAACATCCCGTGATGATAACATCTGGAAAATATGTGTACTCGACCAATAAAATTGTATTTATTACCTTTAAGTACCCTGTAGATAGTTACAGTACCTCCATTCCATTTATTAACATGCATGTCTGTACACAAGATATGATCTGTAACCTAGTAGTAAACAATATCCTTCTGTGATTGGGCCCTTCATAAAAATAAGAATTGCCTTAATATTTCACAATGGTTAAGACAACATTGCGATGCTCTGTATTAATGACTTACAACCTGTTCTCTCTAAGCCTCCATGTTCGGTCTGTGTCTCGGAGTCCCCACTCCATCCATGTCAGTGAAAATGGCTTCAATCTGTCATATAAGATGCCATGGGATGAGAGCGAAGAGGGGGAAAGTGCACTGTGCATAGGATGACAGTGCTATCAAAAGCTGACAGTAACATACCTTGATAGCACCAGGTTCCTGAGGTAGAAACAGGCATATTGGTTTGGTCAGTCTTAAATTTAGCCACATTTAAGATTTGGAGGAGGAAAGAAAACATTCCAGTTTGTCAAAACAGATGTGTATCATCGTGTTGGTTCCCTGACATTTTACCCTTGCTGCAACAGCAACTTGGGAATTATTTTTGACGGACCAGCACACAAGAGTAGTCACCAACTTAAATTCCGACAAATACACATATACAAACTTCTAGAAGTTCCCAGTTCAGTATTATGTTGTTAAAGTTCAAGAAGTTAGGTTTTGTTTGCTAATCTCCTAAAGAAAGTAGAATGAGCTAATGTGCAGTTTTATGATATGATTGAATATACATTTATAATTCACACTTTAAATCTACATAAACCACTTAGCTGCGGTAAGTGCTTCTAGTACGAAAAACTGACAGAGGCTCAGTTCATTCTAACTGGCTGTTAATAGCAAAAGTAATTTGATTACAGCAAACGTGGACTCAGAGCTATTAAGGGCATTTTGTATGCCACTATTTACCATTTGCATTTTTGGCCATATTTCATTTTTATACCTACAGCAATGGCATAACACTGAACAATTGACAAACATTAGGTCATAATATAAACATTTGACTATAATGGCATTCAAACACTAATACAGCCTTACTATAGCTATGTGCTTACATTAGTGTGACTAAATTGCTGACCAAATAAACATTCCACGCATACACTGCCTCCGCTCAGATGTCTGTTCTCTAGGGTTGCCAAGGTAGCAGCAACTGTAATATGCAGGAGTCTCCCACCCACCCCCAGTCCCTCCTCCCAATCGGTGGCTGCTGCCTGAGGCGAGTTGGATGGAAGCTCAAAATGTGTAGGATGTCTGGGAGGATAGCAGAGTAGCAGGAGAGAGGACCCCTGTGAATCTGGGACACCCCAGCTCCATGACGTCAGGCCCTGGATATGACAACAGTGACAGCAGCAGCTAGAGTCGGAGGAGTGCGACGGTCCTCCAGATCTGGGGACTGGCTGACTGGCCCACTCTCCCTCTCCCATGTAGGGGCCACTCAAGCAGCACAGGGAGTAGGGGGAGAAGAAAGGAGACAGCCAGGGTGTTTTATGCCTGGGATTCTAAAAATGTATTGTGAACACACATTTCAGTTTTTGAGTTCCAGGCATCTGCACTTATGGGCCTGGCTGGTCTGTAATACCTGGCTTAGGAGAAGACGTCAGATGTGTGTTCATCTCGTCCCATACCAGGTATATTAATGCCTTCTTTAACCTTCTATGATTTCTGTCTTACAGTATATTCATGTATTCTGGATTTAACAAATGATAGCGATTTGAAATGAAGTCAATAGGTATCTGCTAGTATGTCTAAGGTGGTGCAGAGTTTGTTTTTTCTATCTTTCACTTTGGTCCAATTTAAGAGCTACCAGCCTCATTGTCATACTAAGTATTTTATATCATACTGTTTTTATCATCAGCGTTCTACGGAGGAAGCTATTTTATGCACGCTTGCATCATATTAATTGTTATATGAACCAGTGAGATTCATGTGAACCGGAGGAGGGTGAATACACACTGTGTTCCACTCTGCAAAGCACTGACATTCATTCCTGATGCTCACCACTATGGAACGTTTGAATGCGCAAGAACTTGGTAAACAAACAGTTCCAGCAACAAACCATGTATTGGAAGTAAATAAAACGCATTGGCTTTGACTGTGAATCCTTTGAATGTACAGGTAACTGCCAAAAAAACAAAAAACAAATGATGGAACCCCACGAGCTTAGAAAAACTTCAATCCACCGTGGCATAGATTCTACAAGTGTCTGGAACTCTACTGGAGGAATGCGACACCATTCTTCTTTGAGAAATTCCATAATTTGGTGTTTTGTTGATGGTGGTGGAAATACGCTGTCTCAGGCGCTGCTCCAGAAACTCCCATAAGCAGCTACTCTTCCTGGGGTCCAGCAAAATTAAGGCAGTTTATACAATTTTAAAACATGACAATACATTCACAGATTTCACAACACACCCTCAGGCCCCTACTCCACCACTACCACATATCTACATTACTAAATCTATGTGTGTGTGTATGTGTGTGTGTGTGTGTGTGTGTGTGTGTGTGTGTGTGTGTGTGTGTGTCAATGTTTCTGTTGCTTTACAGTCCCCGCTGTTCCATAAGGTGTTTTTTTATCTGTTGTTTAAATCTAATTTTACTGCTTGTGTCAGTTACTTGATAGAGTTCCATGTAGTCATGACTCTATGTAGTACTGTGTGCCTCCCATAATCTGTTCTGGACTTGGGGACTGTGAAGAGACCTCTTGTGGCAGGTCTTGTGGTGTATGCATGGGTGTCCAAGCTGTGTGCCAGTAGTTTAGACAGACATCTCGGTGCATTCAACATGTCAATACCTCTCATAAATAAAAGTAGTGATGAAGTCAATCTTTCCTCCACTTTCAGCCAGGAGAGATTGACATGCATATTATTAATATTAGCTCTCTGTGTACATCCAAGGGCCAGTCGTGCTGCCCTGTTCTGAGCCAATTGCAATTTTCCTAAGTCCTTTTTTGTGGCACCTGACCACACCACTGAACAGTAGTCAAGGTGCGACAAAACTAGGGCCTGTAGGACCTGCCTTGTTGATATTGTTGTTAAGAAGGCAGAGCATCGCTTTATTATAGACAGACTTCTCCCCATCTTAGCTACTACTGCATATTAATATGTTTTGACCATGACAGTTTACAATCTGGTGTTACTCCAATAAATTTAGTAATCTCAACTTGCTCAATGTCCACATTATTTATTACAAGATTTAGTTTAGGTTTAGGGTTTAATGAGTGTTTTGTTCCAAATACAATGCTTTTAGTTTTAGAAATATTTAGGGCTAACTTATTCCTTGCCACCCACTCTGAAACGAACTGCAGCTCTTTGTTGACTGTTGCAGTCATTTCAGTCGCTGTAGTAGCTGAAGTGTATAGTATCGAGATATCCGCATACATAGAAACTCTGGCTTTAGTCAAAGTCATGGCATGTTGTTAGTAAAAAATGAAAAAAGCAAGGGACCTAAACAGCTACCCTGGGGAATTCCTGATTCTAACTGGATTATATTTGAGAAGCTTCCATTAAAGAACACCCTCTGTGTTCTGTTAGACAAGTAACTCTTTATCCACATTATAGCAGGGGGTGTAAAGCCATAACACATACGTTTTTCCAGCAGCAGACTATGATCGATAATGTCAAAGCTGCACTGAAGTCTAACAAGACAGCCCCCACAATCATTTTATCATCAATGTCTCTCAGCCAATCATCAGTCATTTGTGTAAGTGCAGTGCTTGTTGAGTGTCCTTCCCTATAAGCATGCTGAAATACTGTCAATTTGTTCACTGTAAAATAGCATTGCATCTGGTCAAACACAATCTGTTGTCGGCTATTTGAGCCAGTAAAGGGGGCTTTACTATTCTTGGGTAGCAGAATGACTTTAGCTTCCCTGGTTATAAATACAAATGCATTCATTTTCCTAAAGAAATGCAGCCTAGTGCACAGAATTATCCAGAAAAATGGCCAACTGACAATGATCCAATTCCTGCCTTGGTGTCGCCTGATCAGTCATTTCCATTCTCTGTATGCTGATGACCCGAATCACTAAAACTTTCCTAATGTATTCCATTAAAAGTTGTCATTCAATATGTTACCAGGTCCACAAGAATCTCACTAGCTCTCCCCAAGGGTGTATGTTTATGTTATTAGAGGCAGACAGAGACGGTGATGCTTCAGCTCTGGCTGAATTTTTACTGAGGATTAGGATTTTAATACCGTCTTCATAGAGATACACACAAGTCTGTTGGAGAACCTTCTGTTTTAGTCAACACCTCAAACACCCTGTCCTTCACTCCCTTCCCACTGAAAAGTGGAACCTGCTGCCACACAATACAACTCACTTTGTGTCTCTCTTTAGTTTTGTCTTCAGCCTGAGAGAAAGTTGAGAGGGTGATGTGCCAGAGTCAGTAAGGGCATGTGTGGGCTCTAGCGATGTGCGTGTAAGTTTGCCTTAAATAAAAGATTAACCTGTAGGTCCCTGGTGTATTACATGCGCAGCAAGAAAGGCGTGGGGAGCAGGGTAAACAATCTGAGGTGGCACTTCACTGAGCTGGAGCGGGCCTGACAGACGAGCGCAGAGTGGCCGGGTGGGCTTGTACCTCACGCCGCTCTCGCTTCATCAAAGCTGACAGCACCCGGTCCAGAGAAAAGAGAAGCCTGTCTCTTACAACGCTCGGGCTTAGGTAGCTCTCATCACCTTGTCATCACAGACATCCTCCTTCCCTTTGAACTGCAGTGTAAAGGAATTTCACATTCTGTACTTAAAAAATGTACATACAGTTAACTGAAAGGGCAGGTCCATATGCATTAATGTCCTGTATGTGGTGTTTGAGAATGTAGTGTTTTAAATGGTATTCTGGTCAAATGTCTAGAAAGGTATGTTTGGAAATGCACAAGAAAGGGCTCAGGTGTATATTAAGCTTAAAAAATAGTCCTCCCCGAAAGTCAGATAATGATACCAAGTGGTTGTGCATGCAGCCTCCTGGCATTCCCTCAACTGAGAGGGAGAAACGGTTTGTTAGTCTAAAAGTTTCAACGACGAAATTGCACCCATGGGAGCACAACACAGACATCCACTGGAGAAGGGGGATATTTATAACACACTTTGTGTTCCTAAGTCATCAGAGACCTTGTATGGTAGAGAAGAACTTTCAACGTTCTCAGAAATGGCCTTACTTTCCCATTTAGGTCAGTGAGAGCTTCCTGGTAATCTTGTGGTCCTTTGTGCCTCAGTTGGCCTGCAACACCACATTTTGTGGGTTTTACTCCCGCTGGGGCCACACATACGTAAAATGTATACACACATGACTAAGTTGCTTTGGATAAAAGCATCTGCTAAAGTCATATATTATTACTCTATGATGTCTCTTTTTACTCTCTCCGATATAAAATGTTAGACCTCACTGTTTACTGTGCATCACACATATGGAAAAAATATATGTAAAATGAGTGGAGAGTGTGGTTTCCAGGTGCTATTCTTATATATACTACACATTACCTTCCTGCCAGCTCAGGCCCATTATTGTAAAAGATGGCCCTGTACTTCCATCAGCCTGCTGCTGCCTGAGCCACTGTCTAGCCTGGCTGCTTCCCATGGTCAAGAGTAGATGTTGCTCTTCAACACTGGCCCTTTTTAATGAGATTATCAAGGAAGAAGTGTCACTAAGTAGGATCTAAAATGAAAGCCATTATCTGGCATTATCTCAGAGCAGCCTCCCCCATCCATCTGCTATACCACCCACACAGCCACTAGGCTGGGATTAGAGGCATGATTAGCTGGGAAGTGCTGCTTAAACACCCCTGTGCCACATAGCACTGGGTTTCTTCACTTTGCTGCTCACCGGCCAGCTCCAGGCCAAGCCCCATCCTCCTGCTCTGCAGTAACCAGCTGGAGTACTGTCCAGGATCATAGGCCTCTGGCACCATGCCATCCCACCCTGTACCACACCCACCCACTTCCTTTCTTCCCATGGCCAGTGTTTCATCGTACCTGTGATCTTGTCGCGGACCAGTTTGCAGGACTCAATCTCTCCGATGCTGCCGAACAGGCTGCGGAACTCCTCCTGGGTCATGTTCTGGGGCAGGTAGTTGACGATGAGGTTGGTCTTGCTGTCGTCGGTGGGGCCTCCAGTTTGCATGGGTGAAGGGCAGCTGCGGCTGTTGCTGGACGGCCCGTTAGCCGTGGTGCCGTTGGGGCCGTTCGTCACCTGAGGCTCCATGTTGCTGATTATCTGAGGGAGGGAAGGGTTCGGGAAGAAGAACAATTAAAGGGGGGGGGGGGTAGGAGGTATGGCGTCTCAATCTGAGAACCATGATTCATTACTGGACCTCACATAAACACAGTAAACATCAAATCTACATTCCAGGCCATCAAAACTCAGACAAAAGAAACAGCAAGTTTAACTCATAGTATGAGACCATAAAGTGAACACTATATGTACACATGCAACTTAAACTCCTGCATATTCATGCTGACATAGCTGTTAGAGACATGAGTGATATTTTTTAGTTCTTCTCTGTGCTTTGATAGCTGGTGCAGTTAGAGAGTGGTAAACATTTGAGCGATTCAGCGGGGCACTGCTGTCTGTCACAGGGAACATTTGCGGCTGGTTTTGCAGTGTGCGTTAAGAGCAGGTGTTTGAAGTAGAGCTTGCAGGCCCTTGAGGGAGGAGGCACTGAGGAAAGGCAGTCTGATGTGCTTATCTACTGGCAAACACTTATTTCAAGATCCCAAGACTGCCACCAAATATATTCAGCCATTAGCATAAAATCTGTGTGTTTAATGGTATTATTTGATTCTCGGTTACAGTCAGTTGATTACCATCATCCACTTACACAGAGAAGCTGAGCCTAAGAGGTTTATGGAAGGTCTGTGCGAGGTGTGGTGTGTTTGTGTTTGGAGATATAGGGTGACAGAATAGGAACCTCAGGGTGCCTGCTGTTAAAAGCATCTGCCCCACATGGGGGTGAAAACACCCCAAACAAGGTTCTTTGAAAGGTAAACTTGATGGGCTTTTAACTAAAGAAGACGACATAGGGAAATGTAACAGTGTGAACAACAGCCAGAGCACTGATTTACTTTTCTGTGTTTTATTGAAAGTCTGTACCAGAGACACTGTGGCTGTGTAGACTCTGAGTTTAATCTGTCAGTGTCTGTACAACACAACTATACAAAATCATTAAAGCTGTAAAATGTAACTTTTTGGGTGACCCGACCAAATTCACACAGAAATGTGAGTTATAGATCTGTCATTCTCATTGAACGCAAGTCTAAGTAACGGTAGATCTGTTCTGTGCACTATTTCTATGCTTCCCATTCTTAAGTTTCGCTTTTGCGTCTTTAACTTAAGGTTTTGTACACCAACTTCAAACAGCTGAAAATATATCTTTGGTTATTGAAAAAATATTTCGCAGCGGTTTGGATTGTACAATGATTCTCTACACTATACAATGCTTGTTTGGTCACATAAACTAAATGAACCATTAGAATTCTACCATCGAGGAAATGGCAGAGAAATTTCTGCATATTGCACTTTTAACAAAGAACCTTGGAAAAAAACACAGGTAAACACTTCCAGAGGTGAAGCAAAATGAACTAAGGGTAGTATAAAGCTCCTCTAAAATGACTGTTAATTTGGTGTCATTTAAATAAAGATCTAAAAGATGAGGAAAATAGGTTTCTAAATATGCTGGTTTTGAATAGAGGTACAAACTTCAATGTTATAACATTGAAGTTTGTACCTCTATTCAAACCCAGCATATTTAGAAAGGTTTCCCCATCTGACTGTAGCTAAGTTAATGTTTTGATAGCAATGATGTTGTTGAAAACTGGTCTAAAAACTAAAATAGACAATATTTTATCACAATATTCTGAACAATCATTATCAGTCATGTAGATCTCAACTCTATTGTTTTCTCCTTTGGTTTTCTAACACGAACCTCAAGCCTGAGACATACATTATCTACAGTGGAGGAGGGTATATCATAAATAAACTTGAATGTGAATCATTTCAACCCCCATCTTCTCATTCCACACACACCAGTCTACTTTACAATGGAACAACACACAAGATAACGCCTGGAGCACACAGCAGAATACAAACAGAGAACCGCCTCTTTAAAAGCGCTCATGATCTATTCTGCATGCAAATTGTGCTTTTGACAGTATCCTCACCACTCCACCAAAGAAGGACCATGGAGACAGCGAGGAAGAAGGGATAAAGTACCTAGCAGTAACAAAGTTGATTGGGGGGGCCTTATTAAATTTGTTTACACTTCCTGCTGGGCTTCATTCTGTCAAAAATACTTTCAACTCCATGGGACGTGTGCTTTGAGTTTTCACCAGGGAAAAAAAATGGCTACCTTGAATTACCCAAGACCTGTCAGTCAGATTGACCAATTATAATTTCTACCCCCTGCCACCGGCACTACCCATACTCAGCTGTCCATTGTGCCTCAGTGGCTGGGTATCTCTGCTCTCCCACAGAGTAGCCCAGTGCTGAGAAAGGCAATATCTCCATGGTCTCTCTGGGTTCCTGGCCGAGGCACTACAGCACACAAGCAAAGCCTTCAAAGGAGCTCTAGCGTCAGCCTGAGGACAGACACCGGGCCTACTGATTCAACAGAACGCTAGCTAGCTAACACTAGCTTCAGATTAGAGCTTGTTTCCCCTGACCGGGCTGAAACACAATGCTGGATTTACAGCCTCCATTAATGCCACTGGGCATGGTGTGTGGGAGGGACCTGCTTCCTCTGGACTAAAATGGAGGCCTTAGTGGGTTCAGAGTGTAGGAAATAAATATTGGTTCATGAATCTAATGTGTGTGAGTCATGCAAGGCGTGAGTAAGGCAGTGTCTCTGGAGGCTGTGTCTGTGTGGAGGATGACGGAGGGGATAGAGGTCCATTAGAAGAGGTTAAAGTTCACCCCTTTAGATGAGTGACTCGACAGAAACACATCATCCAGGCCTATCCTTAATACTTATGTACCGGTGATTTAATGTCATGGGTTTTTATTATCGAGGATTTTGTTGTGTATTATTTAGATTTGAAATAAGATTGTATTTATGTGACTATGAAACAGTACCTCACATTGGGAGTGAGGTAAGAAGTGATTTGCAAGGCTGGAATATTTTCTCATATCGTACATCACAACTTGACAAAATGCATAAATTTTCCATTACCTATACTGTCTTCATTATTCAATAAATAACACACCAGATGCAAGAACAAAATTACAGAAGGGGAAATATATAGCCGACATAAAAACATTTGGATGCAAAATTTTGAGCATTTATATTTATAGGACCTAAAACATGTACATTAAGGTTGATGAATGGTTAAAGCATTATAATTTTACATCCAATATTGTAAAGATTCACATATTTATATTATATATAAAGCTATATTTACTCTACATCTTTTTTTCCACTCACAGTAAATCAATCAGCATCCTCCCAGCACACAGTACATTAGGTTGGCAGAAAAAGTAGCTGGCGCAGTGTGTCTGCCCGGCCGGCCTGCATCAGGGCCCCTCCCCTCTGGCCTAGCAGACAGACAGGCCTGCTCCTTCAGCAGCACTGTCATCACCATTGATAATGTCGGGTAAAAAGCCATTTTTGTGGCTGTCTCCTTACCATCTTTGGCTGTGTCAGCAATCCCTTCTCTGCCCAGCCCTGTAGCTGCGGGAGTTCTGCCTGACGCCACTGTGTCTCTGTCGATCCCTAGGAGGTTTCAGGGTCAAGATTTAACATGCTTGTTTTTCTACACAGGCCTTACGGTCACCAGCCACACTAAAACACACAGGTGGCTTTGCTTCCTTCCAGGTAGGGGTTGGTTTCTGTATAGGAATACTGCTCATTGAGACTTGCGTATAGTTCAGATAAGGGACCATTACTGTAATGTTGGTGTTGAGTATGACGTGGTCTATTTGGGGAGAGGAGGATAGACCTGACTTGGGAACTATGGTGACCTCTGTAGCATTAATGATGTGGATATCCCTCTCACTCCTGGTGAGTAAACAAGCCCCTTGACAAAGACAGCTCCTCAAATGAGCTGCGGGCTGCAGGCAGCAGTATCCTCTGCAGAATATAGAGCTGAAGCTGTAACACCAGGATTTTGAGGCTGACCCCTTGCTTCATTTACTCTCCCAGACAGAGGGATGAGAAGGTAGAGGAATGCAATGGGATGTAACCAGTCAGGTGATGGAGGAGACCATTCATCCTCTGGGGGGTGTTAGTGGGGTTCCAAATGAGAATGGACTGTCAGTTGGAGAGGGGAATGGGGAATAGAGAGGGGCAGCTTGTGTATGCTGATAGGTCGGCGTGTGTCAGGATGTTTGGGTTGATAATTTGGGGAATGTAAATTGAGCCAATTAATTATGGGTACATTTCCTTTACCAGATGCCACCTCTGTTTTAGTTTAGGTGAAGACCGAAGGTTATAGCAACATCTTACAGCTTTAGAATATAAAGAACACACTGTATTACACATTCATCTTTGGGGGATTAATACTTATGGTAATATACATTTTTGATGTAGCTTTTTCTTATGATCTAGATTTTCCCATTCACAGGGATTCAGATGAAACAATACACTGCTTGAGTCAACCTGAACCATCATATACACAGGATTTGTCAAAATGAATACAGGTATGACACAGACCCCTATTTTTAGCCAAATAAAGCAGCATGGGCTGGATAGCCTTAAATAGATATGCCCCCAAGGCTTGGATACTCAGTGGACATAAGAGGTCGCCCAACATGGTGGACCAACGTCCATTTTAAAGGAGAAGGCATATTGATCATGCAACATCCTTTTTTCCCATTGAGTTTTCATCTCATTTAAAATTCTGAAAGCTAACCTGAAAAGAGATGTTAAACATAGGTGAAACATTAAAAGCATTTTTCACCCCATCTGCTATGGATAGCTTTGAATGGGCGAGTCTAAAATGAATGATTTTGCCAAAGTAAGCATAATATGCAGCATGTTCAAATGAGGTCCCAAAACATGGTGAAAAGCAGCAAGCAGGTGTAGGACTAAACATTGGCTATGGTTTCCAAAACATTTGATCAAATGATGTACTACCCACTCTACTGAGAGGTTGTGGGTAGTATTGCAGCAAAAGGGTAGTTTGTGTTCCTTTTGTATTTACATACTGTAGCTACAATATTAACTCTATGCAAACAAATATCTATTCTAAAACCAATTTCCAAGCAAGCAAACAGTTGCTGAAATATTGAGAGATTTTAGTGGGTATTAGATATACGATAAAGACGTATGGTAGCTGAAATCTACATTCTATTGTTTTATTACCAGTAGCATAACAGATATGCAGCCAAGTGTATCAATACAGCCACTAATAATGATTCTCTCCCTCTTTCTATGTCGGTCTGGCTCTCTCCAGTATGAACACACACACACACACACACTTCCTGATAACATCTCAAATAATATTCAAATGAAGGGACAGTGCAATTACGTAAAAAACAACAACAACAGATGAGCAATCGCTCATGGGTACAATTTCCATTATTCAGGGAATATATTTTGGTTGTGACATTAGACAGAGTTATTATATAATCCATATATTCTCTAGTGTGTCAAATATTTGACACCCTGTAAGGGCTCCCCATCTCCTTGAGCTCCTGAGGTGTGTCTGGTATGGCAGTCATGTAGAAAATGTTATAACTGCCCACAGAGGACATTATCTCCCTCCGCAGCCTGCGTCATCTAGCAAATCTCACATGACCAGAAGCCTCTCCTCTGCCACGGTGACACTCTAAAAGCGCCACTTTACTGCCAGGCATACCTCCTCTGCCCAAACGAGCTTAGGCAATCAATTTCCCGTGACTTTGCTGGGATGGATGCGGAGAGGAGACACTGCAGTGGATCAGAATGCGACAGTAGTATAATTGAACTGATAGCGCCTGGCACAAAATGGAGGTCAGTTGGATGGTTGGTTGTGATTTCAATGTCTCGCCACATCCCAGCATTCTCCTATATGCTAGAACAGAGGATGACCCCAACAAGATATTATACACTGACTCATTAGACTATCAGTAAAATGATCCTTTCAGATGTTCCTGTTTACATGGACATGTTCAATCATATAAAACACAAGGAAATCCAATGTGTTAAATATTTCATATTTTTGAATCAAAGGGTTGTCCACCGTACAGTAAAGTATTCTGTAATTCTGTCATCTAATACAGTGAAAGGTCATAGTGTCCTCGATCCATTGAAATGCTCATTTCAAGGAGAGGGTAGGTCACAAACTCAACCATTGAAACCCCAGTATGCACCAACTCCCTCAAAGTGCTTCAGAGTAAGAGGGAACTTGAGTCATCAAAGCGATTCAGACACATTTATATGATTTTTGTATCTTAACTCCAGGTCAGTGAAGTTCCCTCCATGCTATAGATTTTTTTTCTCCATCTTTTTATTTTTCGTTGCCTTTTCAGTCATCCTGCAGGTCAGACGGAAGCTGGGTCGGATCAATCAGGAAAGTAATCTGGAACACCTTGCGCCGCACCCGCCTGACTCCACCAACATCGATCCGCATCTACTTTGCCAAATTGATTTTTTTCTTCCCTTCTCTGTGTGACTCAGAATAATAAATGTTTCAGTGCTGTATGTAAGCAATTTTTCATTTCACTTTGCTTGACTTTTTCCCCTTATGATGTCCACTGTTTTATGGGATCGATAGAACTTTCCCAGAACCCTCTCTTGGCCTCTCCACTGAGTAATCTACGTACACTCTCTAGGGTCAAAGGTCAGGAGACGAGAAGGCAACGCGCCGCTATTAATTGCAGAAGATGTCTGCAGCAGAGTCAAGCTCTTTAAATATCACAGCTACATCTAGTCTAATCTCAGACTACCTTGGAGACATCAGTCTTACATTGTTTCAATTTCATCAATTCTTTATTATATTGTACAACTGTAGACACTTATATAAATCTCAGAATGTATCCTCAAAACAAACTTAAAATATACACTGGTTATACAATAAATATGAAATGCATCCAAGGTCTGCTTCTAGAAGGTCCTCGCCTGACATTCTTTGACCATGGGCTAAATCTCAGATCCGACAGCTAAGTCTGTCAGTGTTACTCTCCACTTCTGAAAGCACCATGTGCATCAAATGGATTTCTCACTCTAACTCACTGGCTGTTAAAGCTTTCTGCTAGCATCTTAAATCACCCTCTCCTTCTTCCCAGCTCTGATGGTAATTGGAAAAACAACTTATCTTTTAAAAAAGCAAACACTAAAGCACAAGTAAACGTCCGCCAGACTACTTTCAGGAAAGTTCAAATTGCAAACAAAAGACCACTTAATAACCACTAGAAGGGAAACATTGGGAGAGCCTGAAACTTTTTCCTACATAACTGAATTATAATTAGGCCTGAATTCAATCAAAATGTAATCTAGCTTCTCTGCAGTGAGCTTTTTCCTGATTTGTTTTCGTGGCATTGGAGTTGTAAACTGCCTTAGTCTAGAGAATAAGCAGCCCACGGACAGTGACCATAGGGACCTACGGGCCGCAGTCTCCTGCCACTGCCAAACCCTAGGTGGACTCAAGCCATTTGTACATTGGCTAAATCCCAACTCTGCACCAATGCATGGAAGCAGAAAATTGGTGAGCATCTTGATTCTGAGATGACACTTCAATTTGTGTGGCTCCACTGACCTGTGCCATCCTCCCCTCCCCTGAAGTGGTGTGAGAACTCCTGGCCACCTGCCTGGCAGCTTGGCCGTACCCTGTACCCTAGGCGTACATGTTCGGCCCCAGCCCTGGGCCCAGGGGCCTCTGGGGGTCCTGTCCATGAGCCAGCATGGGGAGAGGAGCTGTGATATCCACAGGCTGCAAAAGGCCAGCTGAGACTGAACTCTGAACACAGTGGTCCACTCAGAGAGCCTCACAGCCTCATCACTGACAAAACATCAATACTACATGTGCATTGGTCTAATCACACCGCTCATGTGGGATATTAATGTTCCCTTAATAGGTTATTAAGTCTTCATGACAGATTACATTATTTCATTTAATACAGTTTAACTAAAGGAGAGAGAGAGAGAGAGAGAGAGAGAGAGAACAATACCCCCCATGTCTGCTAACCCCAGTCCTAAGGCTGATTCCCAACGACAGGGTCAATACACTGTCACCCCTCACTATGCACGCACCCGCGCCACTCTATCACTACTACATGACTGGACCCTCATCTACACAAGTGGGATACTTCTGAATGAAGGTGACTACAGTACAATGCAGCCTTGGTTTATATTAGTTCGTATTTTAAGTGAAAGCTCATTACCATCTTGAGGTTGTTTTTAGCCAGTGTAGAAGCCATGGTTCCACTGCATCAACACCAGGTGTCAGATCACTGCACCTGTGCAGGCATCAATGTTCCTGACCAACAATAAGCTCCTCTCCTTGTTCGTAATGTCTAAAATAGAAATGATATGTAAAATCCCCAGCCTAGTTGTAATTAAATATTTACATTTTTTTGTTCAAATTAGAATGAACTAATGTACTTTGGATTCTAGTTCATCAAACCTTTGCACATGCCTAAACACCATCCCCTGATTCTACTTTTAATTAATGCTAATTTGAAGCTAGGATGAGTCATATTTGCTTGGGTAAAACAGGTATAGATGTACAAATAGCCTGTAGGAAAAGACCAGAAACTAAGCTGCATTAGGGCAAAGCCTTGTCTGCCTGCCTATAAGACAGAGAGTGAGAGGAAGAGTCCCAGGCTCCCTGCACACACATGCGCGCGCGTGCACACACACACACACACACACACACACACACACACACACACACTGAGGCCCAGCCAGAGCAGAGCAAGGCTCCTCCTAATCTAATCACTGCCTATGATCTCTGCTGCCCCATCAGCTGCTTCCCAGGCTGCCTGCCTGCCTGCCTGCTTGTGTGTCTCCAATGACCAGAATGTGTGCCTGCCTTCTCCTGACAGTCAGGGGCCTTGCAGCTCACACAGGAAGCTAAATCACACAGACACCAGCCGTTGCACAGGGCTTCATTCCAAGGCCCATGATGACAGTACATTGCTAGGAACTAATCTGGTTATTGATTAGAATCTGAACCTCAGCTCATATAATCAAATAGATGACAGGTTGTCCTTTCGTCTTGCAGCTATCTTAAGTCAATAAAACGATCGAAAATACAGAAAAGCAAGCACCTGGACGGAGACAGTTAATACATTATTTGAGAAGAGCAGGAGAGACAGATTCATTACATATAATGTCCTTGTATGACAGTTTAATGTACAGTATGTTCTGTATTAGCATCCATTGTTATATCTATCCATGTGCAGTATGTTCTGTATTAGCATCCATTGTTATATCTATCCATGTGCAGTATGTTCTGTATTAGCATCCATTGTTATATCTATCCATGTGCAGTACATTTAATTGTACTGGTACTAATCATACTATACAAGCTCTATTATGAGAATATTCATATAAAAAAAAGTGCATCTGTGAAACTAATCCTCAATTTTTTTGTGATATAATATACTAACTTGGAGCATATTAGGTCATTAGAAAATTGGAAACAAACAAAAAATCTACTCAAATTTAGCTTCTGCTGCAGTGAGAAGACAAAGCCTAAATGTATACTCACAGCTAAGATTACCCCTCCAGCATATCAACTAAACCATAAAATGTGGCATGCATTCAAAATAGAAGATTAATCTCCTTCTGCCGTGGTACAGTGTAATTGAAAATGCCCACAGGAGACTATCTATGTTCATATAGTATGTGCCAGAAAATATAGGGCTATTTCCATGGAAAATTCTGGAATGGAGTTTTATATCAATAGCATGCCGGGGAGACATGTATTTGGAAGATAGCAGATTGTACACATCTATCTCTCTGGATCCCAACTTGATAGTAATGTTAATTGCTTCAAATGTTTATCTGTCTTGATAGATATCTGTAGTGAAATTCATCTTTCCATCTAGTTTGAGGAGAACGTTTTACAGTTGATATGAAGGGAATAGGCCAGCGTTTTTCAAACTTGGTCCTGGGGACCCCAAGGGGTGCACATTTGAGTTTTTGCCCTAGCACTACACAGCTAATTCAAATAATGAACTAATCATCAAGCTTTGATTCTTTGACTTTGCTGTGTAGTTCTAGGGCAAAAACAAAAACGTGCACACCTTGGGGTCCCCAGAATAGAGTTTGGGAAACACTGGTATAGGCATTGACAGGATGAAGCCCTTTCCCAGATGAGAAAACCTCTGATGGCAGTGGAATTGTTTCATGTCATTTCAGATAGCCATGACACTCACCATCTCAGATTGTTCTGAAATTGTGTATGTAGTTAGAAACAGGTGTGCTTGGCATTCCTGAAGCATTATTTTGTTGGCATTTTATTTCATCTCAGATAAATTAAGCTAATTGATTGCACCCAAATTGGACATTCTAATTTATAGGATTCAAATTTGTATTTATTTTTATTTTTGGGGGGATTCAATTAGTTTAATTTCTCAAATTCAATAAAATGATGTTTCAGGAATACTAATTGTATCTGTTATGAACTACAGAAACGATTTTAGAACAATCTGAGATGGTGGGTGTTGAAATCCTCTTTCTTGTGCTTTTTGAGGTGGAACGACCTAGTGATCAAATCTCATCGCCCTCATGCTTGCCTCTGCTTTTGACAGCGATAGAAAAATAAAGGTATGAACCATAGACTTTTAGGCAGTAACGCTTTTATGTTCTCAATAGGGATTGAGGAAGCTTCTGTCAGCTCCACCACCCTGACCCCTTTCCTGTGGGTACCCTGTCCACTACGGGTCTGTGGGTAGATCTGACTAGGAAATATACTTCCTTCCTCCTTCCATCTCATTCTTAATCCTCCTCCCCTTTCTTTCTCTTGACCTACAGCAAGTAGAAACAGAATAGTTCCCCCTGTTTATATTTACAGTACTAGGATTTGATGGTGCAGACTGTGTGTAACGATGTAGGGAAGCGATAGGCCTAATGTGTTTGTTTGTAATCGAACCAGCAGTGCCATTTTGTTGCATGTTGTTATGTTGCATGTTAAATGTATAATTCATCCGGCAACAGAAATATACATGTTTGATGCCTTCCAGGCTGTGAAAAAAATCCCCTGTTGGAGGGATGACCTTGAAACGTCCTTTATCATCACAGTAACTGGCCACTTTACTTGGCAACGTTGAACAACGAGCCGGAGCAACTGCTAACGATACCAAGCCTGCTGCTGCTTTCCTTTTCTCCTTTTCCTGGGATGCAAAATGTAGATCAGAGGGGTGTGAGGTTTGGGCACAGTCTCAGGAGTAACTGCCACTCAAATCCAAAAGTATGTATGAATACCAAAATGCATTTTTCATTTTCAATGACAGCCTAGGAACAGTGGGTCTATTTCCTTGTGCCTGTTCAGGGGCAGAACAACAGATTTGTACCGTGTCAGCTCGGGGATATGAACTTGCAACCTTTCGGTTACTAGTCCAAAGCTCTAACCACTAGGCTACCCTGCCGCCCAAATGAACAGAGATAGAGAGGATATATTAATATCTATCTATTTCCTTACTTTCCTTTAGTATATTTACTCAGAAAAGCAGGAGCAACAAACAACAAGAGCATGACCCTGTGTTTGCTACCGGGTTGTTTGCGCTAAGAATTTGTAGCTGATTATTGTCTGTCTGTGGTACTTTCAATTTCCGCCAAAGGAATTAGGCTTGTATTTGTGAAGTCAGTTCCCCCTCACAGCTGAATTCCTTCATCTCTCCTTTCTAAAGGGGATATTTAAATAAATAAATAAAATATATCACTGTGGAAGCCTATTACATTTTTAACTAAACCGTTTTGTTAATATTCATGTATGTTTAGTCTTCACACAAAATAAATATTTAATAACAAAGTCATATATTTGAGACAATGGTTCAGAGTGGCTTATTCAAATGGGCATTAGCTCATTAGTCCTTACTGTTTTTGTCTGAGTATAGGCTAAGTTATGTGGAAAATTAGTGTTTTTCTTGCTTACATTAGTAATATTGATAACACCAAAACATTTACAGGGAGACTTATTAATGCTTATGGGATTCAACTGTTATAATTTCCTTGCTTTCCAATTCATGCAAATGCATAGTGTTATCAATAAAACAAAAAGCTTTTTTTGAATCAATTATAAACGAGAGACATTTATGGCATAAGTTTGAAATTAAAATGTGAATCTACTTTACAAAGCAAATGTTCTACTTTATGTGATTTATCATCCTGCTTTAAATCTCAATCCAAATGAATTACTATAGATCCCTCTTCAGGGCATAAATAATCAAAACATGCAATTATTTAACAAATCACCACTTTGATTAAGATACTGCCATGTTAGTGACTATGCCTGACTGGAAGCAGGCAGGAGATAGATGATTGAGAGGACACCAACATGACCATGTGGCATTTCTGCTGGGAGTTGCATGTGAATAATTACCCACGCTTCTCAGGGACTGGAGACTCAGTCCAAGTCCTCTCTTAGGCACGGTAGCATGTCAACAGCAACAACACGATCACATCTCACACAAAACATTGGAGAGCTGCGGGGTGTTTATTTGTCCACATCTGGCTATTCAACGGATCTACAGATTGATTCAGATCTAAGGGCGAGGCATGTGGTCAGTTATATTGCTGTAATTAATGGTTAGATGCCTCTATGACAGGGATAGTACTGAATATTGATGTTATGCACTGATTACAGATGGGTAGAAGTAAACTGCCCTGTTGAGTAATGGCAAAGTATTCCACTGTCCATTTTAGTCAGCCTCACTCCTCTCTTAATTTGTCTACTAGTTAATCCGGCTCTCATTTGTCTATCTACATCTGGACACTTGTCAGTTGTACTTCTTTTCAACTCTATGACAAACTGCATCTGCACAGCATAGGATACAATACATTAACTACAAGACATCCATGACAAAAAAACAATGTTTTAGCAGTTTATTTCCTATTCAGTATTATATTGCAGCCAATATGTTACTGTTTATCATGCAACTATCATGTAATCCTTTCAAATACATCCCGTTGTTTACATGTATAAAAATGTAACCACGATATTTCATACCTGATTGGATGGATGGAAACAGCACTCAGCAAGCTGAACTTTACCTTTACATGTTTGATTTGAGTACACTATTCTCAAGAGCACTACTCTCAAGGGCACAGAATCTAAGGCGGAGCAAGCTAATTTAATCACCACAAACCACCACCACGGTTGTTCGGCAGAACCTCTAATAGCTTTAATACTGTTCTTACACGCGTACTTATACCTCCTTCACCATTACTTGATTCAGGTATAAATACATATCCTATCGCTGTTTGAGGCAATACTGGTCCGTTTTAGAATGACTTCTCTTCACAATAATGGTAGCCTAAGCAAAGAGAACACAACCTGATCTTATAAAATATGATTCTTATTCGTCTCTTTACCCTCTCTCACTCCCTGTCCAACTGTGAGAATCTGAGAGCCCCGTTGACACTCCACTGTTATGCGTGTTAGCACCGTCAAGTGCAAACTCTCCCACCTTCTGAACCACACCATCCACAGCTCTTTACTCACCCCCAGTTCTCCCACTGAGGTCAGCAGCCCCCTCCTCTACCCACACCAGTCTGTGGCATGCCATCCAGCTGCTCACAAAACCCTACTTTATATTAATCTTAGTATCTCTACTTATTAGCATTGATATGTAACCTGGATAGTAAAGATTGCACCCTGAGTGTTGTAACTCTAATGGAGGGCAGTAGAAGTGTGGTGACACTGCCCAGTGTTTGAGCCCCACTGACAGACAGCAGGGTGCTGCTCGATGAGGAGCACGCTCAGTTCCACACCGTAAACACTAGCGTTAGATATCCCCCCCCTCTCTCCTTCCTTCTATCACTCCCAATGTCCCTGTCTCCCTCCTTTAGCACGGAGTTACTGGCAAACCCCTCCATCACTACGCTACAGAGAGCAGTCAGGGAGACAGGGTGCTATCGGTGTCACCATGGTTGGGAATTGCTTTCTTTTCAATTAGCATTTTAATTGCACGGAAAAGCCCACACACAAACGATCAAATATTCACTTCGAAAAATGAATAATGCTTCCCACATTCAAGATGCTAATATGGAAGCTGGCAAATTCCTTTTGTGACAGGGACAACATTTTAAAAGCAGTATAATGCCATTTGAACATTTTATTCAGCTTATTATTAACAGCATACAGTAAAATAATGTTTGATATGTCTATGGAAATGTAGAAGTCAGGGAAAACAGCCTCTGTGAATGCAGAAAGGTTTTACAAAAATATGTGTTTGTTGATTTGGTTAGTCAGCCCTGCCACTTGGCTGTATGTTGTTGTTGTGGATGGATCAGAGTTAAACTGAGTCCCTGGCAGGCACTGCCTCCCACCAGCCGGAGGACAGCCCGGGGAGGAAGTGACTCTGAGCACTTAGTCAACAATGGATGCACAAACATCCACCATGCAGCACAGACAAGACCTACCAGCAGCGTCAGAGGCAGAAGCAGAGGAGGCACAGGCGATTCTTTAAAAACCTGTCTAAGTGAGGGGAAATGTACACCAATGCAGGCATGCATCTCACACACACACACACACACACACACACACACACACACACACACACACACACACACACACACACACACACACACACACACACACACACACACACACACTCTCTCTCTCTCTATTTCTACATAAACCTATCTCCCTCTGATACACTACACATTCACAAATGCTATTCACAACCGTAGGCCTACAGTACATACACTGTCAAACATTACAAAAATAAAACCTACCAAAATGTGCACTATAAAACATGAATATACCAAACCTACAAAAGTACCATCAACTATTTACAATGAACAACATCATGAACAATATTATGCAGGCAAAATATCAGATAAAACAATGTACTTTACGTTTGCTCTGCACAGGTAACATGAATAGTTTACGATTGTGCAAACCTACAGGGAGGACAGGAGATTCACGCACCACTTCATGGTCGTAAAATGGGTGTCGATCCCCGAAACCTCTCCACTGCCCCTCGCCTCCATGCTTTTCCTCTCATAGCAATGACTATACCCATCGCCTTCTCCCAAAACTGGATGAATAACACCCCGTTAACTGTTAGGGAAGGAAGGCACACTGAGTGAGGCATGGTGCTACTGCTGCAGGCTGTCGGATGGATGCAAGGACACAACGAGCAGCTGGCAGGCTGCAGCCTCCTTACCATTTTAAACCCATTCCACTCCATTTGTGAGCCGGCAGCTGTTTTCTCTCCCCAGCGCCTGAGCAAATTTCCCCCTCACTTGGAGCTCTGTCTCTTGCTTTCTCTCTCTGTGATGGTCAGACAGTAGGCGGCTTGTGAAAGCAGGCATGCCCTTCTTCCAGAGCGGCTGGGTGAGAATGTAAAAGGCTTCAACGTGAGCTCTGGGCTGCAGCCCCCTCCCCGGTCTCCTCCTCATCTGTGAGGTCAGAGCTCCCCTCTCTCTGGAAGCGTGTGCTGCAGCATTCTCACTGGCTCCTGCGCCTGTCTTTCCAGCCCACTCCTCCACAAAGTTAACACATTCACTCTGGTAGCCTCACAGATGCAAGGAGTGCTTGGCAAAGAAAAGCTTTTTGGTACCAGCAAAGCAATCAATCGCTGCTAAGGTCTTTGCTTGAGTGAGCACAACGAGTGATTGCACCCTCAGGCACTATGGTAATAGGATGCCTGAACAGCACTATGTATATAAATTAGCTATTACTGCATGCATGATTAAGTCTGCAAATATACACTAGGCTAGTTGTACACATTCATATGTGCTGATATTTGTTGCATGTATCTTATTCAAATAAGGATGGGAATCCAGTTAAAACGCATGTATTTTGCAATTCATGAAACATATCATTACATATTGCTAAAACAAATTCAAAATACAAATGTTATATAGCCTAATTTTAAGTTGCAGTTATTAAAAAAAAGAAAAAGGCTGTTAAATAACTAAGCCAGCCTTGGGTTAACACAGGCTACTACTGATATGCACATAGCTATCTATTTTAACAGTGCATTGTGAGTGAATGAATGTATCAGTGTCCTCTGTTTTTAGTGTATGCAATATAACGGTCTGACTTTTAGAAGTGTGTGATGTGAGAATGTATGTGTGTGATCGTTTTAATATAAGGTAAAGCCAAAGAAAAATGTCCATCCTGGATGGACAATAAAGTTGTATTCTATACTCACGTCAAACTGTAAATCTCTCTCTCTCACACACACACCTGCAGGAGCGACACATCTAGAAACAACAAAGCGCCCCCCAAAAATGGGATAGGCTCACTACGATTTCAAACACAAACCCCATACGGAAGTGTATCACCTGGCTCGGCTACTGCTGCAGAGATGCAATGATGCCGGTTACTCAAAGCAGCTCATTAAATGTAGACAAATAATAAGATAGATATAGCTTATAAGACAGATGCCTTAGCATAGGCTAAACAAATTGTTCCCTACTCACCATGACCATTCTTGTTTTAGGTTGAGGAGGATAAAGCGAAAGGAGAGCAGCAAGTATTTAGTCTTCGTGTGGATAAAGAAAATCGGTAGCTGAAGGAGTCGATCCTAGTGCTGGGCGCGCGTGGTCCCAATGACAATCGGATAAAGAAGGCGCGTGTGAGTGGATGAACGTGAGCCTGCAGTGTGTGCAGCGTGTCAGAGGCGAGCCGTGGGTGGAAATCTCTTCGGGAGCGTCGGAGAAAAGAAACGGTCCCAAAAAATAAAACTAAACTAAAAGGGTAAGTCTTCACTGAAAGGAAACAGCTAATGCAAGCAACCCTTTTCCATCAAACCATTTATGGGTTATTCAGTCTGTATGGTTTAGAATCTCATTGGCTGCGATAGAGCGGGGAAGGGGTGGTGCGCTAGTGGAGGAGAGTGTTGGAGGAGGGCTATAGACTGAGCAGCAGGGAACTACGGGGGGCGATGGTACCGACGTAAGATGCTATTTATATTACGCACTACAACATCTACAGTATTCATCTAACCTCCAAGCGAAGGCAGAGAAGTTAATTGGCAGCTGTAACATGGAGCAAGGTAATCAATAACCACCTCGAACCCCCACACACGGTGTGATGAGGTTTTGTAGCCTACATGGATGGAGACCTAGCACCATTAACGTTGTATAGAGAAGTACAGTAGCTTAATCGTTCCTCTGCATGGCATTACACAGTAGTATATCTGCCCTTTTGATGTTGAGGATTTTGTTGATGTTACAGCCTTGCCCAAGCTCGCCACTCTATACCCCCTGCTCCCTCCTGTCTTTTCTGTGAGCTTCAACCACATGTGCTTTCCTTCACAGCTGCACGCAAGCACCATCAATAATTACAGCTCTGTGGTTGTAGTGCTTTTGTACCTGGGTAGGGGATGCATCTCATGCCATACCTATAAGCCTACTACTAGGCAGGGCAAACCCGTTTGTTTAGGTGATTTCTGCTATATCACCCAAATAAATAAATCACAGCACGTGTTTGGACTCAATCAGCAGTTTTTACCTGATTAAGTACAATACCATTGGAAATTAATGTTGAAAGTTAAATTTGTATTCCTAAAACTTAAATTGAAAATAATGCTGTAGCTGCTTCCTGTTGACAATACATTTGGATAAATAGCACAATGTAAAAACACAGTTTTAAAGTGTCCAAATGAATAACCAATATACATAAACAGGAGTACACTACAGGACCAAATGTATGTGGACACCTGCACGTCGAATATCTCATTCCAAAAATCATGGGCATTAATATGGAGTTTGTCCCCCTTTGCAGCTGTAACAGCCTCCCCTCTTCTGGGAAGACTTTCCCCTAGATGTTGGAACATTGCTGCGGGGACTTGCTTCCATTCAGCCACAAGAGCATTAGTGAGGCTGGGCACTGATGTTGGGCAACTAGGCCCAACGCAGTCGGCGTTCCAGTTCACCCAAAAGGTGTTTGAAAGGGTTGAGGTCAGGGCTCTGTACAGGCCAGTCAAGTTGTTCCACACCGATCTCAACAAACCATTTCTGTATGGACCTCGCTTTGTGCACAGGGTCATTGTCATGCTGAAACAGGAAAGGGCCAAACTGTTGCCACAAATTTGGAAGCACAGAATCGTCTAGAATGTCATTGTATGCAGTAGCGTTAAGATTTCTGAACTGGAATTAAGGTTCCAAGCCCAAACCATGAAAAACAGCCCCAGACCATTATTTCTCATCCACCAAACTTTACAGTTTGCAATGTGCATTCGGGCAGGTAGCGTTCTCCTGGCATCAGCCAAACCCTGATTCATTAGTCTGACTTTCAGATGGTGAAGCATGATTAATCACTCCAGAGAACGCATTTCCACTGCTCCAGATTCCAATGGTGGTGAGCTTTACACCACTCCAGCCGACGCTTGGCACATGATGATCTTAGGCTTGTGTGTGGCTGCTCGGCCATGGAAACCCATTTCATGAAGCTCGACAAACAGTTTGTGTGCTGACGTTGCTTCCAGAGGCAGTTTGGAACTCAGTAGTGAGAGTTGCAACCAAGGACAGACAATTTTTATGCGCTAGACGCATCAGCACTCGACGGTTCGGTTCTGTGAGCTTCTGTGTCCTACCACTTAGCGGCTGAGTCGTTGTTGCTCTTAGATGTTTCCACTTCACAATAACAGCACTTACAGTTGACCGGGGCAGCTCTAGCAGGGCTGAAATGTGACAAACTGATTTGTTGGAAAGGTGGCATCCTATGACGGTGCCACGTTGAAAGTCTGAGCTCTTCCGTAAGGCCATTCTACTGCCAATGTGTGTCTATGGAGATTGCATGACTGTGCTCGATTTTGTACACCTGTCAGCAACGGATGTGGCTGAAATAGCTGAATCCACTAATTTGAGGGTTGTCCACACATTTTTGTATATATAGTGTATTTCTGTCTGTAATAAAGGCCTCTTGTGAGGAAAAACTCATTCTGATTGGCTGGGCCTAGCTCCCCAGTGGGTGGGCCTATGCCCTCACATGGCTACACCCCTGTTCAGTCATGTGAAATTCATAGATTAGGGCATAATCAATCTATTTCAATTGACTGATTTCCTTATGTGAACTGTAATTCAGTAAAATCTTTTAAATTGTTGCGTTTATATTTTTGTTCTGTGTTCATACACTTTTTTTGATGAATCACTGTTATCGATATCACTCTGAAATAAATAGAATAAGGGGCAAACGTTTGAGACAGAAAGTCCCAACTTCGACAGACAAGTGTCTAATTCTCACTGAAGTTTCTAGCCACATCTAGTAACTAGGTAGCTGGGAAGGGCTCATCAGGACAAATGACTGACTAAACCAAATCCGTTCGTCTCCACTCTACTCTCGCTGTGTGACATACGTCAGCAATCTGGGCACCGGGTGTGTCCGTATAGCCTCTCCCTCATTCGCCACTCTAGCATGGTGTTGGAAAATGTTGCTTCATAAAGAATGTATTGATCTTTTCCCTGCCTCGTCGCCATTAAATCTAGTTCAGGAGGAAAACGAAGCCTTTGCAGCCCGAATGGAGAATGTTTTATGTACGAACCGGTCCGTGGGGGATACGAGCTGCATGCATTCCCTTTGGACGGTAAGATGAAACCACTCAACATCACCATCTGCCGGCCTTTGGGCCAGTGTGAGGTAGTAGCACAAACTGTCCACATTAGGAAAATTAGCGCATAATAAAATGATTATATGTTGCCGACTCACAAACTATTGCAACAATGACATATTTGAGAGTTAACATTTTTTCTCAAACACAATGTAACCGGGCCTCTCTAGACTAGAGCCTCCATAGTGTCTGTGCAGCAGCCTGAACATTTGACATCCCTGTATTACTGCAGTCCTGTCAGTCCTACCCTGCACAAGTTAACTACAGTACATGGCACATCTCAAACATAAACTTCAGTAATGCCACCTCTGCATTATGAGAATGCCTCCATAAATGTATTCAGTGTGGCCTCCAACACACAGCTATGATTTGATGTAGCCACACAATAATTCAGAACTAGATTTTACAATGATAAAATAACAATGCATATTTTATACAGTATTTTAGATGCAATAACAATGCATATTTTATACAGTATTTTAGATGCAATAACAATGCATATTGTATACAGTATGTTCTATACCTCATCTACCTTAATCTAGCAGCCACATCCTCTTGGGGATAGTCTGATTTGATTAGAATAGCTTTTGGTATGAGAGCTGCAGTGACCAGAGAGGCCATAAAATATCAGATTTACCCTAGCTGGCCCCAGACTCAGCAACAAGGAGAGCAAGCACCTGCATACTCTAATTCATTTAGTTGACATGGCACAGTATATTACACTTTGCTGTGTTGTTGTTTTGTTACTGCCCAATGTTTTGTTACAGCATTTGCCTGTGTGTTAGGCAGCAGTAGGGCTATTTTATCCATTGTTCAACACTGCGTCATTACAGTACATTGTTTTATTCCAGACACCAGAGACATCTAGCTAGTCCTCTTTTATTCAATTAGGAGGAGGTGGCTCTCATGGCAGACAGACTAACTTGAGTAAGTCCATTAACCTCTGGCTGAGTTCACCAATCTCCAGCTGAATGAGCGCTGATGGCAAATCACACAGAGCTCTTGACAGCCAACAAAACGCTGCAGCACTGTTAGCCTAATCCATAATACGCCCAAAACATTTTCAGGAGTTTTTTGGTGTGGACGTGGGCTTGGAATGACTCAAATGTTCATTTCTCAATATGTAAAGAAGACAATGTATGTATTTTCTTTATGAATGCATGCTATACATACTATATCTGCACGTAATATGTATGCAATGTATGTATATTTGTACATGTACAGTAGTAGTACACTGTATAATATCCATATACAGTATTTACATGCATAGTGACAATGAGAAGAGACCAATAACGTTGGTCAACTTTCACAGGGCACAGAATTTCCCCACAGTGAGAAACTGCTAGGAAGAGCTTTGAAGCTCTCCAATCTCCCCACTGCACCTCTGGCCCCTCCACCTCACTGAGTACTAAAGCCATGCACAACAATGTGCTTGAAATACTAATGAGCATTAATTAAAGCTACGGCTAAAGCCTTGCCACCATCAATTAGGAATCAACAGGACTCGCTCGGGTGTTTCCGGAATGGACGTGTTTTCTGGAGTTATTTTAATTTATGTGTGGTATCTTCCACTATCCCCAACTGCCAGGGACAATATCACATACCAACTGCCTATTTGTTTCGGGAGTTTTCTGGTGCAATGCTTCTCAGTCTAGAAACCTGCAATTAATACTAGACTAGGTTCTCTATCGCTTTTATTCTTCCGACTTGACCTTTCAGAATCCATTGCATTCTGTGCAAGCTTGGGAAGTAATTCTCTGCCTCACTGACTTTAATATTCTCTCTGGCACCATGCTTTTATTGCCACCTTTTAATTCTTGGCTGTAAATATCAGAACATAACACAGATGGAAAACAATCCTTTTTTATTTTGGATTACAGAGAACTGTAACTATTTAATAATGGGTACGCAGTAAAGGCGCTCCAGGAAGACGATTCTTATCTACGCACCGGCATCCTCAATAACTCCAAATATTTCAAATATCCAAAATATCCTCTATTGTAATTGCTTTGTTTCACCATATTATTTTCTTACGTTGTTTTAATCAATACTGTAGAATGTGATGGATGAGAGTGAATGGGGTCTTAAAGCAGTGCTACATTTTGCTCTCTCCAGTGTTGTCAGATGGGGGAGGTTGGCTGCCTGGAGACAGATGGAGTGAGCTGTTTGAGAGATTCTAAATAGGATGCCATCCATGCTGGGAGATTTCAGTTCTAGTCACTGGAGTTGCTGGACAGGAAGGTTTACCTCCCTTGGGCTTTGGCTCTTTATATACACTGTGTATGTGTGTAGGGCTGGCACAATAATCGTATAATCATGTAACCGACAATGATTAACAATAACCGTGAACTAAGGAAAATAACCACTATAACAATAATTATACTTTATTTTCAAGTGGATATCGTTTACCCAATAGCAGTTTTTCATTTTTACATGAAGGGGATAAAGTTGGTCATTATAGGAGCAGAATGGCATGGTCAGGAGGAGAAGCTTTATTTCCAAAAGTTCCAAGGGGTCAAAACCTTTCACTTTTGAGACAGGTGTCACCCAAGCTGTATTGTATTCATTAGGTGTGTCAAAGCTAATTTTCAAATATCCATTATGATACATTACGAGCTCAAAACATTTTCAAACAAAAATAAAATGTATGACAATAACCGTGACTATTTGCTTGACAATTCATTGTTACTCAAAATTACATAATCATCACAGCCCTGTATGTGCGTGCGTGTTTGTGTGACAGATATAAGGAAGGTACAATCTATCAAATTTGTCTAATTTAGTTTTCGGGATTTTGTAAGATGTTGCATAAAAATAAATGTGAATTCAGCTTAAGCCTTATGTACTGTACTGTGTATTTAGACTATTCTGGAATGTTTTAGTTTTTTTGTTTATGCTTCCATTTTTTAAAGTGGAAATCTTTACTGGCCCTAACCCAGGAGGATTGCCAACGGTGCAGTCAGCAATGTAAAGCCCGTCTCATTGATTGTCTCTGCCTGGACATGCCCAGACGCTCTCTCTCACACCCTTTGTTCCCAAAGTACCTCCGACCTGACACACCGATTGCTGTAGCCCTAATTATAGTGCCCCACCAGAATGGCTCCTGCCTCTGCTGAAAGCCTGCTTATTTTGAGACCAGCATCTGGCTAATTGTCATGAACTCCGCCTGCTCTCTCCTGTCCTCCCTACTCACCCTAAACCCCTCCCACTCAAAACCGCTCCACGGATTAACATCCAGTGAATATTTTTTTCTGCTGATGCAAATAGGGATCGGCCCTCAATGCTGACTTGAGTTTCAACCAATGATTTTTATAATTTTTACTGCTGACTACACACGCACGCACACACGCGCTCTCTCTCTCACATACTGTACACTTGATTTTTGCAGTTAGAATAGCAACATTGTAAGATATCTCTTCTGTATGTAGTTAGTATGAAATCAGTTTAGGCATGCAGCAGACAGTCTTATAGTGTCAACTTCATTTAAGTCAAAGCAATCAACTGTTAGATCCAGTGTGTTTGACTCATGTTTCACTCTGAATAATTACAGGTTTATTTAAAAGGTAGCAAAGTGTAGGTGTCACCTGAAATGTGTCAAGAACTGTTAACATTGTAAGAAGTTTCAATATGTCATGCTCATACATGTAACTAACCCTCTGTGCTTAATGTCATACATGTAACTAACCCTCTGTGCTTAATGCCATACATGTAACTTACCCTCTGTGCTTAATGCCATACATGTAACTAACCCTCTGTGCTTAATGCCATACATGTAACTAACCCTCTGTGCTTAATGCCATACATGTAACTAACCCTCTGTGCTTAATGCCATACATGTAACTAACCCTCTGTGCTTAATGTCATACATGTAACTAACCCTCTGTGCTTAATGTCATACATGTAACTAACCCTCTGTGCTTAATGTCATACATGTAACTAACCCTCTGTGCTTAATGCCATACATGTAACTTACCCTCTGTGCTTAATGCCATACATGTAACTAACCCTCTGTGCTTAATGCCATACATGTAACTAACCCTCTGTGCTTAATGCCATACATGTAACTAACCCTCTGTGCTTAATGCCATACATGTAACTAACCCTCTGTGCTTAATGTCATACATGTAACTAACCCTCTGTGCTTAATGTCATACATGTAACTAACCCTCTGTGCTTAATGTCATACATGTAACTAACCCTCTGTGCTCAACGCCATACATATAACTAACCCCCTGTGCTTAATGCCATACATATACTAACCCTCTGTGCTTAATGTCATACATGTAACTAACCCTCTGTGCTTAATGCCATACATGTAACTAACCCTCTGTGCTTAATGTCATACATGTGACTAACCCTCTGTGCTTAATGTCATACATATAACTAACCCTCTGTGCTTAATGCCATACATATAACTAACCCTCTGTGCTTAATGCCATACATGTAACTAACCCTCTGTGCTTAATGCCATACATATAACTAACCCTCTGTGCTTAATGCCATACATGTAACTAACCCTCTGTGCTTAATGTCATACATATAACTAACCCTCTGTGCTCAATGCCATACATGTAACTAACCCTCTGTGCTTAATGCCATACATGTAACTAACCCCCTGTGCTTAATGCCATACATGTAACTAACCCTCTGTGCTTAATGCCATACATGTAACTAACCCTCTGTGCTTAATGCCATACATGTAACTAACCCTCTGTGCTTAATGCCATACATATAACTAACCCCCTGTGCTCAACACCATACATATACTAACCCTCTGTGCTTAATGCCATACATATACTAACCCTCTGTGCTTAATGGCATACATGTAACTAACCCTCTGCGCTTAATGCCATACATGTACTAACCCTCTGTGCTTAATGTCATACATGTACTAACCCTCTGTGCTTAATGCCATACATATACTAACCCTCTGTGCTTAATGCCATACATGTACTAACCCTCTGTGCTTAATGCCATACATGTACTAACCCTCTGTGCTTAATGCCATACATATAACTAACCCTCTGTGCTTAATGCCATACATATACTAACCCTCTGTGCTTAATGCCATACATATACTAACCCTCTGTGCTTAATGCCATACATGTACTAACCCTCTGTGCTTAATGCCATACATATACTAACCCTCTGTGCTTAATGCCATACATGTAACTAACCCTCTGTGCTTAATGCCATACATATACTAACCCTCTGTGATTAATGCCATACATATACTAACCCTCTGTGCTTAATGCCATACATGTACAAACCCTCTGTGCTTAATGCCATACATATACTAACCCTCTGTGCTTAATGCCATACATGTAACTAACCCTCTGTGCTTAATGCCATACATGTAACTAACCCTCTGTGCTTAATGCCATACATGTAACTAACCCTCTGTGCTTAATGCCATACATGTAACTAACCCCCTGTGCTTAATGCCATACATGTAACTAACCCTCTGTGCTTAATGCCATACATGTAACTAACCCTCTGTGCTTAATGCCATACATGTAACTAACCCTCTGTGCTTAATGCCATACATGTAACTAACCCTCTGTGCTTAATGCCATACATATACTAACCCTCTGTGCTTAATGCCATACATGTACTAACCCTCTGTGCTTAATGCCATACATGTACTAACCCTCTGTGCTTAATGCCATACATGTAACTAACCCTCTGTGCTTAATGCCATACATGTACTAACCCTCTGTGCTTAATGCCATACATATACTAACCCTCTGTGCTTAATGCCATACATGTAACTAACCCTCTGTGCTTAATGCCATACATATACTAACCCTCTGTGCTTAATGCCATACATGTACTAACCCTCTGTGCTTAATGCCATACATGTACTAACCCTCTGTGCTTAATGCCATACATATACTAACCCTCTGTGCTTAATGCCATACATGTACTAACCCTCTGTGCTTAATGCCATACATGTACTAACCCTCTGTGCTTAATGCCATACATATAACTAACCCTCTGTGCTTAATGCCATACATGTACTAACCCTCTGTGCTTAATGCCATACATATACTAACCCTCTGTGCTTAATGCCATACATGTAACTAACCCTCTGTGCTTAATGCCATACATGTAACTAACCCTCTGTGCTTAATGCCATACATGTAACTTACCGTCTGTGCTTAATGCCATACATGTAACTAACCCCCTGTGCTTAATGCCATACATGTACTAACCCTCTGTGCTTAATGCCATACATGTACTAACCCTCTGTGCTTAATGCCATACATGTACTAACCCTCTGTGCTTAATGCCATACATATACTAACCCTCTGTGCTTAATGCCATACATGTACTAACCCTCTGTGCTTAATGCCATACATGTACTAACCCTCTGTGCTTAATGCCATACATATACTAACCCTCTGTGCTTAATGCCATACATGTAACTAACCCTCTGTGCTTAATGCCATACATGTAACTAACCCCCTGTGCTTAATGCCATACATGTAACTAACCCTCTGTGCTTAATGCCATACATGTAACTAACCCTCTGTGCTTAATGCCATACATGTACTTTGAATAAACAATATAGATTTCAGAATTTGTTGCATTCATCCATGGACTCATCCATATTTTAAAATATCACTCATTTATATTTTTTAAGAATAAATCCGAAATTCCCTTTGATTTTAAAGAATAAAAAACTGATCTGTATTGAAATGGTGACTTTCACAATGCTGTTTGAATGACCACCAGAAAACCAGGTCAGTGAAAGGTCACCAGTCCTTGATTAATTAGCATGTCACACTGGGCCTGTAGTTAGATCCTCAGCTTTGCTAACAGGAGGCCTCGCCTCTTCCAGCCCGTGCTGTGACATTTCCTATGAGGGACACTAACCGGATTGAAAGTGTCCTCCCCTGCCTGCTTTTCTAGCCCATTTATGCCTGTTTTGGCATAGGAAGATAGACCTCAAAAACATTCTGTTCATCATGCACTTTCCATGGAACTGGGCCTGTCATGGAAAAATCCCAGCACAGTACGTTCCTCATAAATTAGCTGATTATTTTTAATAAACACCCATGTTTCTCTTCTCCTCAGTATACAGGAGCTTACGTAGCTCTTTTTCATTTCCCTTGAAGAATCCATTTACTTCCTGTATCCAAGTTTTGGCTGCACCTGGCCGTGCAACTCAGATTGATTATTATCACTTACCTGGCTTAAGTCCAGTCTGCACCCGTAACAAATCAACAAATTGGGGTCAGACCTTTTGTCTCGATACAGTGTGACAAACTCAGCATTGCTTACTCCGAGACATCAGGCATCAATTACAAATCTGCATTTAGCCGTCAGGACTGGCTTCTCTTATCTTTGATGTTTAAGACGACAGACAAGCATTCCGCCAAATCCTTACTCATCTCCTAAAACTGCATGAGAAACTTTTCACCGGTAAATACCTATCTTTCCATGTCATTGGACATGAACCACGTCCATTTCAACATACTCATATCACCTAAGAGAAACTTCTCAACAAGACATTCATTCTCATTGTATTTTTGTGCATTCAAATTGCCATCGATTAAAATGCAATTGTGTTCGTTGTCCGTAGTTTATGCCTGCCCATACCCTAACCCCACCGCCATCATGGGGCACTATGTTCACAATGTTGAACATAGAAAACCGCTCATCCACACAACGCCATACACGTAGTCTGTGGATGTGAGGCCGGTTGGACGTACTGTCAAATTAAAAAAAATAACATTGGAGGCGGTTTATGGTAGAGAAATGACCATTCAATTCTTTGGAAACAGCTCTGGTGGACATTCCTGCAGTCAGCATGCCAATTGCACACTTGAGACATCTGTGGCATTGTGTTGTGTGACAAAACTGCACATTTTAGAGTGGCCTTTTATTTTCCCCAGGACAAGGTGCACCTGTGTAATGATCATACTGTTTAATCAGCTTCTTGATATGCCACACCTGTCAGGTGGATGGATTATCTTGGCAAAGGAGAAATGCTCACTACCAGGGATGTTAACAAATGTACACAAAATGTGAGAGAAATACGTTTTTTGTGCAGATTGAAAATGTCTGGGATATTTTATTTCAGCTCATGAAACATGAGACCAACACTTTACATGTTGCGTTTATATTTTTGTTCAGTTTAGCTGGAGCTTTTAGACTTAAGAAGTGACATGGCTTGTCTACCTGCCTAAGATATTTCTGTCTATGGAACAGAATGTGATGGGAGAAAACCACATACTGTATATGGAGAGATGGCCACGTCACAAAATGCAGGTAGTAAGACAGTTATTACAATTCAATAGCGGTGGTAGTTATTACAAAAAGCAGTGGCCACGCCAAAGGAACTTTGTTTTACAAATACTGAACCACAACAAGGTAGCCTACATCTCAAGTATATACTTCCAAAAAATTGTTTGGGAGCAAGGACTTAGGCCCCTATAACCTTTAACTGAAATGAGAGGGCTGTACAATTGCACAGGGGGGTTTGCATGGTTGACATGTATTCTGGCTCAGATGGTGCAATCACAGCAGGAGACCTTGGATTACAGTCCATTTGGATTACAGAGGTGTTGCCGCTTGATAAATGATATTCAACTGCAACGACACGTTGCCTTCTCCCCTTGTCATTACCAGTGTTGCCCCTCATCGTTATTGGCGTCTGTGTTGCAATTGTGTGTGGCGAGTGCTGTCATGGTGGTGTAGTGGTTGGCTGTGGGGCGGCCTGCTCTGTGTTTGATCCCAGTCGGGGTACCTCCACGCTCTGAGGGAGACCACTGCGGTCCATCTGGCTGGGGCTTTAATCAGCACCTCCCCTCAGAGCGGGGAATCATTCTCCTGCCTGGCCCCAGCCCTTCGCTGTGCTGCCTGCCTGCCTCAGAGCACTGGAGCCCTTCTAACATGCCCACGCTGCACATTTCATCTTTCTAAATGTCACTTCATGGTTTACTGCTCCTCCTTATGATGCTAGTAGGTAAGCGAGTGCACAATGCTAACCTAACTCTGCAGTATTTTAGTTTAACAGCATATATCCTTGTCGAATAGCTTCACCTTGTGTGTTGTAGTAGCTGTGTTTTATTAAACAATAAAACCCCTTGTTTAGAAAGGCGTAGACCTATGTTTGATAAAATGCAATGCATTAATAAATTATGTTGTGTTTCTACACTAGCTATGAAAGGAATGAATACAGCCCTCAGAATCAGGTGTGTTTTTTCTGTGGCTACAACAAAAGTGTGTGGTGTTGGGGGAACACTTGAGGTCGCAGGTTGCCATTTATTGAGATTACTCATGTACTGGAGGCAGCTCTAGCTGGCATAGCCACAAAGTTATAAAATCTGATGTTAAACCCAACCCAAACCACACTGCTAACCCTTATGCCTAACCTTCAATTATGATCAAAAAACACATTTTTGTTTTCATTCATTTTTTATTTTGTAGCTGGCCCATCCAGCGGAAACCACTCCGTTCTGCCTCCAGGGCAAGACTCATGACAATAAACATCAACCTGCCTCGAGGACTGGAGTTGGGAAACACTGCTCTGAAAAAACAAACCCCCCCACCCATCCCACACACGCGTGCACGCTCTTTCTCAGGAGGATAGAGAACGAGATAAGGAGAGTAAAGAAATGGAGAATGGAGAGCGCAGCAGAGAAGAATACCTTAAGGAATAATTACCATACATAAATACGCTTTTCTCCTGCTTTAAATTGGGTTATTTTAGAGTCTTGTCACTGATGTTCTAGGAAGACTCCATGGTAACACATTTAAACCTGAATGCTGCTGTTAGAAAGGATGAATTATTAATGGCTTGGAAAACTAGTAGGGATGATGCTTTCCCAGGGCTGTGAAGAGAACTGCTATGTGTCTACGGAAGTAATGCCTGGCCTCGCAGGTCTTCCTCAGTAATGTACACGTCAGGCACATATCATTTATTCATGACCGCAGCAGTCACTCTCTAGCTCCCAAACAATTAGTAAATCAATAAAAGGGATGTGCTAAGAAACTATGTCAAGATTCAGCCACAGCCTATTGCTCAGGTGTTGGCTACATTTATCACTTCACCAACGGTCAGTAGCTGTGATCTATAGCATTCTTGAATCTCTACTCTTAAGATGGAGGCCCGATACTGATTTGCTCTTGAATAGCAGGTGCATTCATTTGACTGACATTTTTTTGTTTTATATTCTTATGCATCATAATGTGCAATGCAATTTTGAATACAATTAAAATGCATTTTTTAATAATATAGACACTTCAATTGTATGACTTGAAAAGGTAGACTTTTGTGAGGAGATAATCTTGACTAGAGCGTCATTGTTATTTTTATTCAAGATGGAATCCGCAGGTCGTGGGTGTCCCCATTCCACCCCACTTCTTGTGTTGTGTTTTGGGATTTTGAGCACAGTCAGCTAAGAGAGATTACAATAGTAAACTACACTGGTCAGTAAGGGCTCAAGCTGGGTAATGCCTCCTTTGTTATGGTTGGTGGTGTGGCCCATGTTTATGCTGCTAGAACTGAGTGTACGGAAACAGTTGACTGAGATTGGCATAAAGCTGTGTCTGTTTTCCCCAATACCCTTTCACCGTTCCACTCTAATTAACAGTAACATTCATTACTGTGTGTACACAGACGAGAGTAAACCTCGCTCTCAGGCAATAAAGACAACACAATTCAATTTTTTCTCTCCAAACTTTTCAACGTTGTTCCTTTTCTAATTACTCTGTTAACAGCCGTGAAATAACTGTGATTAGATATGAAACAATGGCCACAGTAAGCATACTGGTAAATAAAAGTGGCTCTAAAATGAAATGTCGGTTTAATCAACACAATATAACTGCTCTTGGGGTTTGTAAGAGGAAAAAGCAGTAATGTTTGCTATTAAAGTTTGTGGTTTCAAACTATTGTACGTTTTAGGCGCTCTGACATAACAGTCAAACTACAATTTCTGTTCTCAAAGTCATGGTTTTCAAACTATCATCATAATTGTATTCTGTGTTTCTCTAGTCTTCAAACGCCTCTCTACGGGTGAAATCACAGACTTACTTCCAGGTCAGGCTACCTGTATTCAGAAAGCCGACCCTTCTGCTAAGTGTTATGGATGACAACCACCTCCCCCTATATATCTATCTGGACCTTCAGCACCATGGACAGTGACATTGCTAGCAAAACATGCTAATGTGATCACACTTAAATGTACTCGGAGGACAAGTTACACAATAGGGTGGCTGGGTATTAAAAGACAGCCCCTGGAGGAGGCACTGTGAAGGAGTAGAGAGAGAGAGCGAGAGAGAGAGTGGGCCACCTGTCCTCTGCGGGGCAAACAGTGCTGTGGTCGGCCCTGCCCCCCCTCTGGCTTAGAGAAGCTTTTTGCCTGGCTGGAGACACCTGCTCCACTCAGCGGTGACGGCTCCCAGCGGGACACTGGCTCAGCTGCTGCTCACCAGGCCCCCCTTGCAGCACTGGCCCCCTCTCAGTGTGGCACTGCCAGCCTGCCCTCCCGGCCCTGCCTGCCACGCAGGAACACAGTACAGTAGCTACCACAGCCGGCTCAGAAATCAATTATGATGGCATTGACTTGACACGATCAGTGTGATTGGCATTCATTGGACAGTTACTGGGTTCTTTACAAGAAGCTGACAAAGCATACCCTATACCACACAGGCCACCTGACCCAACAGTTAGTTTCTTTATGGGCATAATTAGCATGTAGTAAGCATGTAACTATTCAAGTAGCTCAGCATATTCTCTAACAGCCTTATTGTTCAGTTCTTAGAATATGTGGACAACTATAAATACCTAGGTGTCTGGCTAGACTGTAAACTCTCCTTCCAGACTTACATTAAGCATCTCCAGTCCAAAGTTAAATCTAGAATTGGCTTCCTATTTCGCAACAAAGCCTCCTTCACTCATGCTGCCAAACATACCCTCGTAAAACTGACTATCCTACCGATCCTTGACTTCGGCGATGTCATTTACAAAATAGCCTCCATATACTACCCACCACTGTGACCTGTATGCTCTCGTTGGCTGGTCCTCGCTACATATTCGTCGCCAAACCCACAGGCTCCATGTCATCTCTAAGTCTTTGTTAGGTAAAGCCCCGCCTTATCTCAGCTCACTGGTCACCATAACAGCACCCACCCGTAGCACGTGTTCCAGCAGGTATGTTTCACTGGTCATCCCCAAAGCCAACACCTCCTTTGGCCGCCTTTCCTTCCAGTTCTCTGCTGCCAATGACTGGAACGAATTGCAAAAATCACTGAAGTTGGAGACTTATATCTCCCTCACTAACTTTAAGCGTCAGCTGTCAGAGCAGCTTATCGATCGCTGCAGCTGTACACAGCCCTTCTGTAAATAGCCAATCCAACCAACTACCTACCTCATCCACATATTTGTTTTTGTTTTTCTGCTCTTTTGCACACCAGTATTTCTACTTGCACATCCTCATCTGCACATATATCACTCCAGTGTAAATTTCTAAATTGTAATTACTTGTAATTACTTGCCCCTATTGGCCAATTTATTGCCTTACCTTCTTACTTCATTTGCACACACTGTATACAGAGTTTTCTATTGTGCTATTGACTGTACATTTGTTTATCCCATGTGTAACTGTTGTTTTTGTCGCACTGCTTTGCTTTATCTTGGCCAGGTCGCAGTTGTAAAAGAGAACCTACTTGGTTAAATAAAGGTGAAATAAACAAAAAAATAATAACAATAAAAATTGTGGACTCACACTGCAATAATCTATGATAAAATGTTCCACAGCCTATATGTAGTTAACAGCTGTGCCGCAGTTTGAAATGGGCTGTAGTTCTGCAGCTGTATGCAGATGACCGCTGATTGACCTGCAGGAGAAATAGCACTTTTCTTCCTAAAACTGAAGAGAGCTCTGCCAAATCGCATTAACCTAGCCACATATGATTGAGCAAGGTTCTGGTACCTCTGCTGAAAAAGGAAGCGTTCCTTTATTTTCAGACAACCACACACTGAGTGATTGTGTGTCTTGGCTCTTTCTTACTCATACTGCTGTTTAAAAAAAAAATCTAAATCCGGTGAACCCATATGGTTCAATGAATCATGTTGGTATTGACATGTTACCAATTGAGATCTTCGTTCAGTTCACTCAATATTGGTCCAAATCCACCATTAAACAAATCCTGGTTATTTCTTAATTTCATTATTCACCGATAGTAAATCCTAAAATGATGCTCCTGTAAGTTAATCGATATCAATATATGGCCTTTTTATCTGAGATATGATTTTGTGTCGCAGTTAGGTGGGTGATTCTACCTACTTGGCACAGTGCACTGCCTCTCTCAGAGATGATACATGCCTCTGTATATTGCACCTGTAACAGCAAAGGCAGGCTTGTGGAGCTTAAATTAACTAATTTCCTGGAGTAAATTAACCAGAGAAACACTGCAATCAGGGAAGGAGGAAGTGATGGAAGCGGCAGATGGAAAGAGCTAATCATTGTTGTGAAATAGAGATGACCCTTACAATCTATGGGGTGCCAATATGCCTTTGCCAACTGCTGTACAATTCCCTCTACTCGCCTTGCTTCTGTTTGTCGTGACGATGCCTTAAATGAGTTAAGGTAAATCTAACCTTTTTTTTTTACTGAAGAATGGAGTTACCAAAGAAAGCACTGTGTTATGAAAAACAACAGCTGCATGACGACAGTAATCAGGGGCTCACAAATAAATGGCATTCAAAACAGACAGTTAAGAAATCTTAATTTATTTCTCACCCATATCTGCCTCTGAATACTATCCATGCTGAAGTTCTTGGATCTTTGTTAGACCATTCATAGCAACCAATATGGCTGATATTCTGAATGGCGTGTTCTCCTCCCAGTCTATGCTGGCTGGATCCATTGGTTCTGATAGAAAACTCAGTAGAGTTTTAGAACATGTTAGACATCCTTTTAAACACAATGTTCTCTAGCTCACCTAGAGCCTGACAAATGGCTGCCTGGACTACAGGGACATTGTTCTAGACTGTAGCCATTTAGCAAGCTATGTATTTTGCTTTATTACTTTGCTATACTGGATTCCCTTGAAATATATTTGAAGGTGTTCAGTATCATACCAGTATAATAACAACCTTTTATTATTGCGTTTGATTTAATTTTGTCAATCCTTCAGTTTTGATTTCATACTGAAGCATATGCATACAGTGGTATTACACAGCTCACACCGTAAGACAGCTCAGACATCTAGAACTAAACATTTTGGTCTCTAGTATCATAATATTATGCCTTGCATCCACCAAAAGAATTAAAACAATCCAGCTCTCCAAGAGCAAAGCCTCAACAATCTTCCAGCACATTTATCTAATGTATGCAAATGATCTAGCTGTGCTTAATGAAGGTACCATTAATCATTGTAACGATGGTCAGTTTTAACCAGGGTAATCAGAATCCCAGACACGCCTCATATATTCTGATTTACATACAACTCATGTATTCACATTTATTTTAACAGGAAGTAGCATTGTATTTGTGCATTTTCGGGATCACATAGAAACAGGGTCTGCGTTTACTCTGATCATAGCTTGAGAACTGTCTGCCTACTCAGTCAGATATAATGAAAATGAATATAAACATCCACATCAAGTTTTTCTAACCCAAATGCAAAATAATTTCACGTGTTGCAATTAAAAGGCTTGTAAGAGGTGATTTAATAACTTTCCATAACCTCACTATCTATTATTACAATCCACTATTCAATTTTCATTTCAGCAGAAATTAAGGCACTGTGTGGTACTATTGGTATATGTGAAAGAGAAATCACAGCATCAATCTATTTGTCATATGCAATTTAAGTTTATATTTCCCTCAGTAGTATAACTACTGGGATTCTTTACAGGTAGCTAGATAGCAGGACTGTGTATGCGAAAATAGTCTGTGAGTGAATAAGACGGTTCTGCCAGGTGAATAAGAACATTAAGTCTTTATGGATGACCAAACATTTCCTCTGCATTCGCGTACAGTCAACAGCAGACCTCAATGCTGTCAGCATTACAACGATTTCTGCTAAATTCAGGAAAGCTCTAGGGTGGGAAGCTGAGCCTGTTTGAAGGGAAGCCGAATGAGAGCCCGTCACAGATTAGACACCCACAGTTTCATGTAGATGTAATGCACCAAGTAAGGGATTTTCTCTCAACGTTTTCCAGTGAGGGTTTTCTCATGCCTCTCTTCCCCTTGAACTACACTACATTATAAACAGCACATACTGTAGACTCACGTTCTAACAATAACGAGGAAGATTGGAATAAATTATCTCAAAGACCAGACTTAATGTGGGTACATTGCTGCCTCCTCTTCTCATTACGCACAGAATTGAACTGTTAATATAGCGTTATGGTTTAACTTCAGGTTGACTTAGTTGCCACTAAAAGCCACCATCTTCATTACATAAAGAAATCAGATCAGTACCCTGTCTAAACAAATGTTAGAAAAAGTAAAACAATTGAATTACACTATATCCATACTTGTATATTCTGTCCATACAGAGCATCAGGTATTAAAGATAACATTTATGTTTTACAGTATTTTATAATTGTAGCAAGGTTTCATTGTTCTTGCAGTAGCCCTGTGTTTCTAAGTTGCCGCACATCACATCTGGCAGTTACGAGTGTCAACATGGTGAATGTAGTAATGTACCCAACCCCACACTTTTCAATGAAAAACTATTACCTGACGCCATATTACATACTCATTTCCATATTCTAATTTGATCTGTTTCAGATGTAAAAAATGTTTTTTTAAATAAATTGTTTATAAATATTGCAGTAACTATGTTCATGCACATAACGGATAAGCTTACACACATACAAAATTCACATAAAGATGCTGGCATTGGCAAACTACGCACACAGGGAGGCTGCTACACTGAATTCATACACACTGAAAATTCACTCTGCCGGTCTTACTCCCAAGATAACGGACTGATTGACAGAGGGTTAAATAAGGCAAAGTAGGCGGATATTTTTGAGCACACACAAGCATGTAAATAGCTGCTAATACAATTCCTGGGGATAGTCATCTTCCTAAATTGATCTATTCTCTACTGCTCTCTCTCACTTTGTCTTTTATCTCCTGTTAGTGTTTTAAGAGTGAGATATTTCTGTCTATCCTCTTACCAAAATTGACCTGGACCCCATCTGGGTGGATGGGAGATCCCTGGGAAATAGCGGCGAGAGCCTCTCAGGGACGGAGCCGTCAGCAGTGGCTAGTCCCGAGAGCTGGGGGTACCGCACCATCATCTTGAGATGCTGCTCACAGAGTGCACGCTCACACACAGATAGAGAGAGGGGGAGAGGGAGAGAAAGGAAGAACAGAAACGGAAGGTAGGAAGGACAGAAACAGAATGGCAAAGGATAGCGGGAGTGAGGAGACGAAAGAAGAGAGAGGGGGGAAGAGGAGGGCAATCACAGTACACTATGCACTCACACACAAGCTTGTGTGTATATGCACACACACCCACACACAAGCACACAATCATACGCTCATACACATATGTACGTACACACATTTTGAGCCCGAGATGGGCGATTCCTCAAGCAAGCTTAGCATTGATAGCTACCTTGCTTTGGGGAAATTAGGGGAAATTAAACAGCCAGCCGCCTAGCATCCCATTTGTTACTGCAAGCAAGAATGAGTGAGAAGCGTAGTGATCCTTTTCTACTGCCAACCATCAAGCTTGGATAATAGGCTAAGCATTAATCAACCCTGCGTCTTTACACTTAAACCATGAGCACAGAAATGCACACACACTATAATACACAACACAGAATGGTAGGCAGCACATACACTGGGGAGGTGAGAAGAAACAAAGACAATTTCTTTACCTCATTGCTCAACAAAGCAGCGTTGAGAGTTCGGCTGATTTCGAACATCTTGTAGACAATGCTTTTTTCGTCCTTTTCTTATTTTCTAAGGGCTCTCCTTCAGTTATTGTCTCCCTCTTTCTACTGGAAATGGGAGTCAGTCCCAGGAAAAAACAAATAAAAAAATTAATTAATAAAAAAACAGGGGGAAAAAATCCTCTATAATATCTGTTTAGTGTCAGATTTTTGTCCACTTTTCCCCCTTTTTTGGTACACCTCTGGTGTATGTGGCGCTTGTGCCCAGGGTCTCGGCACACGACTGAAGAGTCAATATTTTTTTTATCTCCCCAGTCAGCACATTAAAACAAGCAGTCGGGCTGGCGGGCTTGTTCCCTTATCTGTCCACCGCACACTCGCTCACACAATGCGCTCCGATCCTCACACTGCTCTCTAGCAGATTAGTTTGTCCCAAAACATAGCTCTTAGTTTAAACTCCCTCTCTCTCGCCCTTTCTCTCCCTCTCTCTCTCATTCCATCTCTCTGTGTCGCTCTCTCCCCTCCAACTCGCTTGCTCACGCTCTCATGCAGGCAGCTACAGTTCCCTTTGCTACCACAAGGTGGGAAGACTGTTCTAACAACAGCGACGCCACCACATCTGCCTGTTCTCTCGGTTTCCTGTATGTGTATAAGACATGAGACACAGGGATCAGGCCCATTCCTTCTCCTTTTCTGCCTAGTCCTCATCTCAATAGGACCACTTAATAACAGGATGATGGAACACCACCATAAATATACTATTGTGTATTCAGTGTATTCCTTTTCAGCATGACAAGTAAAAAATAGCCACATAAAACATGAACATTGGTGTGAGACATGTTATTTGTGATACAGTCACCTGTACCGTCTCTCTTGATCAGATTCTTTGGGTTTGCACTGTATGTTATTTAAGGCTTGGGATACTACAATTACTATGTAAAAGCATGTTTATACAACCCAATTATGACAGTAATTCCAGTGTTACTACAGAGAAACATAATATAATTTCCTGTAGATGTTCATCAGTTTGGTTTGACTTCATCTTAAAATAGTGAAAAAGTGTCAGTACCTCCACAAGCAGCATGGCTTGTCTGTCTCCAGTGCACTCACTGTATGTACTTTTTTTTGCCAGGCCCCAGGAGAGGACTGTGGCCAGTTAATAGCAGCCCATTGACACCAGACCATCTGCTGGTATGGACCACAGCCAGGAGAGGACAGAGTCACTGCAAGCAGAGAAGAGAGACAGTCTGCAATTCTCTCCTAATGCTGTTAATGTTGTGCATTTGAACGTGTGATGATGTGAATACTTGCATGGATATGTAAAAGTTAGTTAGAAGGCAAGAGAGTAAGAATATGGCTGAAATCGTACATACCTAGAGAACAGCTGAGACCATACAGCACTAGTCAATAATACAACTACTAGGTGTTTTTTTTCTATCATGGCCTTATTCTTACATTTACCTCACAAAGGCTGTTACCGTGCACAACTGGCTTCTCAAAACAGTCTCTCTGGGGACAGCCAGGCCACCTGTACTCTGGGATGAGCTGTCACTTGAATCATCCAGTCTGAGGGTTGATTTCTCTGTCAGCTGCCTTTCAAGCCCTCTTCTCTGACCTGCTCAGTCCCAAGTCTCTTGATTGCTGTCGCCATAGTGATGGTCTCTTATGCCGCCTGTTCTTTCCAGTCCCCCATGTCCTGTCTTTTGATTTTGCATGACTTCCTTTTCGTTGATGGTGCTTTATATGTTGGAAGTCCCTACATGGTCAAACTAAAAAGGGTTTCCCTGTACCAACACTGTATATGAAAATACATGGTGTTCCACAGGAAAAGACAGACTAGAAGCAATCACTAAGAGAAGTTGTTTTTTTAAATCATTTCAGTCATGCTATAAATACAAATATCTTAAAATAGTAGCATTGAAAGGAGCATTTGAAAATATATCTTGTGTAGTAGCAAAACCCTTTCCCTGAGCGTTTCCTGTTTTCCTGTTCTGCTATGAGCAGTGTGGAATGGTCTCCTCAAAACATGATCACTAACAACCCATATCAAAAATAGGCGTGGAATATCAATGACTGTACAAATACTTTTGTTTCTCGTCTCACAGTAATTTCATTGAACATCAGTCCCCAAATAAATCCAGCACCATGGAGCCCATTAATTGGTTAGAGTTAAGGGATGACATGCCATGAAGGACAGCTATTCAATTTTCTGGAAATATTGCACAGCAATGTTCTTTATAATTTAAGAAATAATAATGCCACCCTAGTTGTTTAGCTGCCTGTAGCTATCAAATATGATCACAGGGACAACAATCATTGCCCTCCTCCCAGCCTTATTTATTTGTTCCTGTTACACAAAGCTTATAACTTGAAAATAAGCAACAGAAAGTCTATATGCCTCTTGCTCTGGAGTCATATGGCCATTCATTTGATCCAGCTAATCAGGTGTGGCGGTAATAATGGAAAGCAATTGGCTTAATGACATATACTCCAATTATCTAGAAAGCCTCTAGCCCAATAATGGACTAAACGAGCCTAACGTAACCATATAGTCCAAGAAATGTACATCATCTCGAGGCAAAATGGCTCTGGCAGCCAAAACAGCTAAATACTCCATCTAAACATGAATCAATTCTCAATTGCGGTACGGTTCTAGAAAAATAATGCACTATACTTTAATTTCACAAATGCAAAATATACACTTACACTGTTTTAACTGGTTTCAACACAGTTGCAGCTGACCGTGTGTATATATACATATATATATATATTTTTTTTAATGAATGTATTTCTTGCTGATATAAAATACAAGTTGCTTGTTTCCAAAACTGTACAGCAAGCGATGCGTGTTAATGTTTATAGCAATTGTCAGGCCTCTTAACGAAACTCTCCTAACCAGAAGATAGTCCTACTATCGTCAATAGGCGCTAAAGGTAGTTAGCATTTATGAATGGGATAGAAATCCTCATGCTTTAAAGCTGCTATATGTAACTTTTTGGGTGACATAAATGTGAGTTATAAGTCTGTCACTCAATGAAAGCAAGTTTAAGAAGCGGTAGATCTGTTCTATGTGCACTATTTCTATGGTTTCCATGCTTAAGTTTTGTTTTTGCTTCTTTTACTTTTGTACATCAGCTGAAAATGAAGGAAAAAAATGTGGTTAAGGAAAATATATTTCACAGCGGGTTAGATGGTACAATGATACTTTACACTATACTTACATGTCACAATCTGAAATTAGGCAAACTATTAGACATTTTTGCAACCAGGAAATGGAGCGATTTCTGCATAGGGCATATTTTATCAATCCGTAGATAATTTAGGGCCATTGGCAACAGCGAGACATTGCATTTCTAAAATCACGATCGAAAATCATGCTACATGTTCAGGCTCTGTAGCCTACCATGTTCTCTCTGTTAGCTAAAAAGTTAAGTGGGGAAAGGAGCATACATTGTTAGTGGAGATTTCCAAAATAAGGCTACTTCCACTACCAGAGATTAAAAAATGAAAACATTTATTTCTTGGACCCAAACACATCGAAATAAACAACCAACTTAAAACAAACATACCTTCTCAGAAAACATTTGACTATACAACTCAAAAACAGCATGGTTGCGCTCACACCAACAGACTAGTAGTGCAACGACATAGCTCATGACCTACAGGACAAAAGTTCTCATCTGTATCAGTATCAACAGAAGTATACAACAGGGATGCCCAATTTCGCCATTTCTATTCATTTTGGTTGTGGAACTTCTATCTCTAGATATTCTGAATAAATAAATACACTTGTATGGCTTAACCATTTTTAACAAAGAAATCAAAATTTCCCAACTGGCTGATGATACTACTCTTTTCTTAAGAGACAAAGACCAGGTTGCCCATGCCCTTAATGCTTTAACTGCATTTTCTATTGCATCCGGATTCATTCTGAATGTTTCTAAATGTGAAATCTTATGTTTATTTGACTCTGATGATAAAGAAATAGAAAATATGCCTGTAAAGGACTGTGTTAAATATTTAGGAATACATCTGTCAAAAAACCACTTAGTCAGACAACATTTGAATTTCTCTCCTAAAATTAAGAGAACTAAACATATATGTAATAATTGGCTACAAAGAGATCTTTCTATACTTGGGAGAGTACTTCTGTCCAAGGCAGAGGGACTGTCTCGTTTTGTGTACCCCTCATTATCGTTATGTATGTATGTAAAGAGATCAATAAGACCTTTCTTGACTTCATCTGGAAAAATATGTCTCACAAACTAAAAAATCTGTCCTTTTTAACAAAAAAGCTGAAGGCGGTCTAGAAGTGTTGGATTTTGTTGACATAAATAACACTTTCAAGATAAACTGGTTGAAAAAATGTTTGATCAATACTGATTCAATATGGTATTTCATAACAAATAATGTGTTTAATAAATTGGGAGGTCTTCAATTTTTACTGAAATGTAATTATATTCCTGAAAGATTACCTACTAAATTGGCTAGGTTTCACCAACAAGCTTTAATGGCTTGGAAAATATGTTTCCTGCACAGTTTTTCCCCACATAAAGCTCTTTTGTGGAATAATTCAGACTCAACTATAAGGAAAAAGTAATTGTTCTACCCCAGCTGGCATGAGAGGAATATTGACTTTGTTCTTGATATTTTCGACAACAAGGGTAAAATGTTCACATATGAACAATTTATAACATTGAAAGAGTTTCCAATACCTTTGTTTATTTCTGTGTTTATTTCTGTGATCAATGCTGTTCCCAGTGGTCTAACTACACTAATGAAAACTCATCTTAGCTTTGGTAATGATCACAAAGTTAATCCAGAACTCAGATTGGAAGGCGTGGGCTTATTTGAGAGATCTTGTTGTAATAAATATATAAGACAAATTCTTCATTCACAAAACCAACTTACACCGAGAGGAAAGTTTTTCTGGAACATGCTTATTCCTGACATTGTCTGGAAAAATGCATGGTTAAGGTCTTACAAATACTGTATACCAAACAAAGTTAAGGAAGTGCACTTCACAATTTTACATAAGATATATCCATGTAATTCTATGATATCCAAATGTGTGGCTATTGATGATATCTGAGTTTTCTGTGAAAAAGAAGGTGAGAATCTGTCTCACTTTAAATTTGTGTCAGAATTTTGTGAAAACCTTGCAAAAGACTTATTTACCATTATGAACACTGCCAATGTTATTGACATGAAAGATATAATATGTTACTATTGCAGTGATAACAAGACCACTGACATGATTGTAATTTTTTTCATTATTGTTGCCAAATACTTCATACAAACAAAAATTCCAAAATTCGATACCAAAATTACAAATCTAATTAAAACATTAACCCTAGTGAATAACAACAAGAATACTATTTTCCTCATTATAATAAGATTTTTTTCAGAGTGAATACAATTGCACTAAAATTGTTTATTTTTGTATTATTTTATTGATATTTTTTGTATGTTTGAGTATTTTCTAGTATTTTCTACCTGTGTTTTGTTTTGTTAGACATTTCTGATGTAGCAATGTAAGTTGATTTTTGTATTATGAGTAATAAAAAGTAATAATGAGTAATAATAAAAATAGAAATGTATTAAAAAGTTCTCACCTGAGAACAGGTCAGGGGTGAGTTTATACCGTTTTACATGTTTCATTAGTAATTAGAGTCCCAGGGGAAATACTGACCCAATTCATGGTTCCTACCCTTTCACAGTAAACTACTACTCATTTGACCATCATTCTTATAAATGGATAATATGTTCAGGTCTTTTCAGTTGACACCATGTGTATACATGCGTTGGGTAAATAAAATAGAGTTCTACATTTTGAAAGAGATTTCTTTAATTTATCTTCAAATGTAATGCTCTTCTTGAGGCTTGCACCTGCTTTTGACTTGCTTAGGGCAACCCCAATGGGTCGTCACAAAGTTATAAACTCCGCGCATTTCTATAATTTATCTTCTTAAAATTAAATTGTAAACCTAACCCTAACCACGCTACTAACCCTTATGCCTAACCCTAACCTTAAATGCAGACAACAAAGCAAATACTTGTTGTAGGCTTGTAACCAATTTTGACTTTGTGGCTGAGGAATCTGACTGTGGAAGCTAGTGGAAACCACCCAACTCCCTCCCACCTGTCCTTATCCCTAGACTGCGTTGCCGTGGCAACACTCAGCCAGCGTTGTGCGCTGGTGTGTTGTGCAAAAATGGAAAGGAAGATGGAGGAGAACATGAGAGACGTCGACGCTGGTGTGTAAATAGTAGTGCTACCTACCTCCTATAGTACCTATATTCAAGTGCATGAGAGTGCATAGCAGGTTGCTGCACATTTAGTTATGAATGAGTCTGGACTGCTGCATCAATCACCTAGACCGACACAACATCGTTTGTAAACACCACTTTGCTAGTTAGCTAAGTAAGCTTGTTACTAGCTAACGACGTTATTTTGTTAGGTAACGTTAACCTTCTAGTTAGCTAGCTACTAATTTAGTTACCTGATATAAATAATACTAGCTAGTAGCATGAAAATGTTCAGCAAATTGAAGTGATTGCCGTAAACACTCTGCCTGGACAGACTACTTGCTATGCATCTAATGTGCGGGATTTGCTCTGTGACTGAGTTTAGCTAACGTTAGCTAGTGCTAGCTCTGGTCCAGGGCGTCGTTCTGCTGTACTCTCAACCGAACGACGCCCAGGACCAGAGCTAGCAAATACTAGCTGCCTCTTGCAGCAACTGGCTGTGGCAAGTAGCTGTGTTGGACAGAAGAAGTAGTGGTTCCCTATATATCTATGGTAATAGCATGGCTGTGGCTACACGTCATTGTAAGGGTTTTAATTAGGTGTGCTTTGCTTTATAAACTGGTCATGCTTATTATTATTATTATTTCGCTGGAATCTCTAATACCAAAACCGTAAACACCATAACAACTTTAACCTTTAACTGGCACACCAATAAAACATTTTATCTGAAAAATGATTGTTATGCAAAATATGTGTGTTTAGCCTCAATATAGGTTTATTTGACAATGTAAAACACAATACAACCACACATGTGGATAATGCATTTAAAATCATTGAGGATGACACCAAAACTTTGAAAACGTATTTTCATTGTGGTCTTCTTAAATAAATGTTTAAAACATTTACAAACAACATTGTAGGCCTAGGCTTCACAGTAGACCTAGCCTAATAGGCATACCTAGCCTAATAAGCATACACCTTTAAAACATAACAAAACAAAGGACAGGACGACATTGTCATAACCATAGGGTATGACTCCCTCAATATACCCGCGATCTCAGGCTCCTAAACTGAGTTAGATTATGGTTTGATGATGGTGATGCCAGATATTGGCTAGAAATTAATACTTTTTGTGTGCATGACTTTGATAGAAACTTAAACTTTGATAGATAATGCATCACAAACATCTCAACCAGCAGGTTGAGTTGCCCAATTAAAGTAAACTAATTTTGTATTGGAATTTGCATAGATTTTTTAAATCATCAAAAACAGGATACATTCATTTACATCTTATCTGCTTAATTTACTTATAATGGAAGATGGGCCTAGTTAAATGAGGACTGATGATCGGAATAAATATGATACATGTAAATTAATGCGTTTACAGTTCATATGCTTAGAATAACAATAACATTTCATGTACTGAATGATGTTATAAAACATATTGAAGATAACAGGCAGGCAGTTAATAATATTTTTCTATTGTCCAAAATCACATCTAGCGTTGGCTTAATATGGCGGCGCACAATTGGCCCAGCGTCGTCCGGGTTAGGGTTTGGCTGGGGTAGGTGGTCATTGTAAATAATAATTTGTTCTTAACCCTTTAACAGGCAGCTAATTTTGCCATATTTTATCATCTCAACCAATGCCATTTCGTAAAATGTCATGCGGTTTTCATTATCGGACTCCCATATATTTTTAGAACACCCATCCAAAGATGGTTGAAAATCAGGAAGTGAACATACCCCAACCAGAGGCCATGGATTACAGGGAACATTCGCACTGAACTAAAGGGTAGAGCTGCTGCTTTCAAGGTGTGGGACTCTAACCCAGAAGCTTACAAGAAATACCGCTATGCCTTGCGACGAACCATCAAACAGGTAAAGCGCCAATACAGGGCTAAGATTGAATCATACTACACCGGCTCCGACGCTCGTTGGATGTGGCAGGGATTGCAAACTATTACAGACAACAAAGGGAAGCACAGCCGTGAGCTGCCCAGTGACACGAGCCTTCCAGGCGAGCTAAATCACTTCTATACTCGCTTCGAGGCAAGCAACACTGAGGCATGCATGAGAGCATCAGCTGTTCCGGACGACTGTGTGATCACGCTCTCCGTAGTCAACGTGAGTAAGACCTTTAAACAGGTCAACATACACAAGGCTGCGGGGCCAGACGGATTACCATGCTCCGGGCATGTGCTGACCAACTGGCAGGTGTCTTCACTTACATTTTCAACATGTCCCTGATTGAGTCTGTAATACCAACATGTTTCAAGCAGACCACCATAGTGCCTGTGCCCAAGAACACAAAGGCAACCTGTCTAAATGACTACAGACCCGTAGCACTCACGTCCGTAGCCATGAAGTGCTTTGAAAGGCTGGTAGTGGCTCACATCAACACCGTTATCCCAGAAACCCTAGACCTACTCCAATTTGCATACCGCCCAAACAGATCCACAGATGATGCAATCTCTATTGCACTCCACACTGCCCTTTCCCACCTGGACAAAAGGAACACCTATGTGAGAATGCTATTCATTGACTACAGCTCAGTGTTCAACACCATAGTACCCTCAAAGCTCATCACTAAGCTAAGGAACCTGGGACTTAACACCTCCCTCTGCAACTGGATCCTGGACCTCCTGACGGGGGTAGGTAGCAACACATCTGCCACGCTGATCCTCAACACTGGAGCTCCCCAGGGTTGCGTGCTCAGTCCCTTCCTGTACTCCCTGTTCACCCACGACTGCATGTCCAGGCACAACACCATCATTAAGTTTGCAGATGACACAACAGTGGTAGGCCTGATCACCGACAACGACGAGACAGCCTATAGGGAGGACATCAGAGACCTGGCCCGGTGGTGCCAGAATAACAACCTATCCCTCAACGTAACCAAGACTAAGGAGATGATTGTGGACTACAGGAAAAGGAGGACCGAGCACGCCCCCATTCTCCTCGACGGGGCTGTAGTGGAGTAGGTTGGGAGCTTTAAGTTCCTTGGTGTCCACATCAACAACAAACTATCATGGTCCAAACACACCAAGACAGTCGTGAAGAGGGCACGACAAAGCCTATTCCCTCTCAGGAAACTAAAAAGATTTGGCATGAGTCCTGAGATCTTCAAAAGGTTCTACAGCTGCAACATCGAGAGCATCCTGACCGGTTGCATCACTGCCTGGTACGGCAATTGCTCGGCCTCCGACCGCAAGGCACTTCAGAGGGTAGTGCGTACGGCCCAGTACATCACTGGGGCAAAGCTGACCCCCCCCCCCCCCCCAACCCCTCCTTTTCACTGCTGCTACTTCTGTTTAACATATATGCATAGTCACTTTAACTATACATTCATGTACATATTACCTCAATTGGCCCGACCAACCAGTGCTTCCGCACATTGGCTAACCGGGCTATCTGCATTGAGTCCCACCCCCCGCCAACCCCTCTTTTTACGCTACTGCTACTCTCTGTTCATCATATATGCATAGTCACTTTAACCATACCTACATGTACATACTACCTCAATAAGCCTGACTAACCGGTGTCTGTATATAGCCTTGCTACTGTTATTTTCAAATGTCTTTTAGCTGTTGTTTTATTTCTTTACTTACCTACACACCTTTTTTTCGCACTATTGGTTAGAGCCTGTAAGTAAGCATTTCACTGTAAGGTCTACACCTGTTGTATTCAGCGCACGTGACAAATAAACTTTGATTTGATTGTGTGCAAAACCGAACCTAATTTACAAAAAAAAATTAAATACTAATTTTGTATAAAATAGGAAATTACAAGGTTGTAAAATGTTGTTGACTTCTAAGACATCATTTGATAATGAAGAAATGACTAATATGTTTTATAATTTTACGAACTCTTGAAAAATATGCTCTCCCAGGCAGTTGAGTTGCCTATTAAAGGAATACTATTATTATTTTTTAAGTGTTTAATTTAACTAGGCAAATCAGTTAAAACATGGCGACTGGTATTGGAACTTTTGCTTTGATACTACTTGTACTTTTCACACTACAACCACGTTTGTATTAATCCCCATGCATTTCAGGGGCCATAGAATTGAATGGGCAAAAATTCTGTCTAGTCTTCAACCGTTTAAGCTAGAAACGCCATTCAAACTCTAAAACGAGCAGACCAGTCTGGAATAGTGTGCTTGTATTCAGCTTTTTTTACTATTACCTCATAAACTATAAAATGTATTGTATCCCCCGTTCATTTCAATGGTGGAATGCAGGCTTCAATACTCTAAACTGAAATCACTGCCACAAAACTTTCAGAATGTTCAAACAATTTTATTTTGAGAGCTTAAAAACACCTAATGATGACATAGCACTCACTCTAGCCTACTATACTAGCCCATAATCAGTGGTGGAAAAAGTACTCAATTGTCATACTTAAGTAAAAGTAAAGATACCTTAATAGAAAATGACTCAAGTAAAAGTGATACTACTCGTTTAAAAGTGTATGGTTTTAAGTGTACTTAAGTACAGTGGTGGAAAACATACTCAATTGTCATACTTGTAAAAAAGTAATAAGTAAAAGTAAATGCTATACATAAAATTCATTATATTAAGCAAACCTTTCTTGTTTTTAAAATTTTAACACTCAGACATAATTTACAAACGCAGAGTTTGTGTTTAGTTAGTCCGCTAGATCTGAGGCAGTAGGGATGACAACGCGTTATATTAATAGGTGCGTGAATTGGACCATATTGCTGTCCTGCCTGAGCATTCGAAATGACAAGTACTTTTGGGTGTAAGCGAAAAGGTATCGGAGTAAAAAGTACATATTGTCTTTAGGAATGTAGTGGAGTAATAGTTGTCCAAGATATAAATAGTACAGGGCCCGGTTGCATAAAACACCTGAAGTTAATTTTCCCCTCATCTTTCCCTTAAAGTTTTCTTAACTGTAAGTCACTTGCACAAAACATTTTAAGGTGAATGTCTCCCTTAAATTAAGGGTGCCCATGAGGTCCCTTAACTGCATAATTCAGTATGGATATCAGTGTAAACATCATTTGTGGAGGTGAATGTTGCTTTCATCAGCCTTGTTTACAAAAGGAAAACATCAACCAACTGGGTACTTAGCTAAACATTGGAAGATGCAAAATCCATGGCTACAAACTTGGTTTATTTTCTTCTGAAGCAATTTTGTTATCCTGTGTTGATTGTGGAAGTTTTGCTATCTAACAAAATACATGTGATCACTTTGAAGAGACATTTAGTCAGTGAATCATGTCAGATACTCTTTCTGCCATGCATGCCTTCAAACTATGGTAAAAGCCCTAAAGTATGGCCTTAAGAGAAACACTTAAGATATGTTATGCAACCAGGCCCAGATATCCCACAAAAACTACTTAAGTAGTACTTTAAAGTATATTTTACTTAAGTACTTTACACCACTGACTATAACGACTCCACACCTACAAACCACCCAAAAATAGGTCACTATAACTAACACATAGCCTTTGAAAACCCTATTAATACCATTGCTGTCACTACCACTATATCACAACCATAAATACTTCAAGACTAGCAAGCACATCACACCACATTTTAATGTCCTTTTCTAGTCTACAATTACAAGACCTGAGTTCATAGAGTTAAATCCTAATCCACATGTGTAGGTTAACATGCACGACATATTAGCTACCTAGAATGTACTGTAATTAAATGCAACACTATCAGGGACACTTGATAATTATTAATGCATTATCTGCAGGTAAAGGACAGTTTGTTTCACTCCAAATAGCATAGGCTGTTTAGCCTATGTTTAGTGCTTTAGCACCTGTCAAAAAAGCAGGCCAAGCACTTGTTAGACCTGGCTATAGCTTTTAAAGGTTGTGAAGTTTTAGCTAGTAACACCATTTGTTTACAATAGTGAAATCTCTGAACACACCAAAATAAATCATTTCACGCCTTTTTGTTTTCTTGAGGTTTTTATTTAGCTCTAATACAATACGAGTAGATATATTTCTGCAATGTGACCTCAGTTAAGGCTTTGCCAACAGCATGCCTTACTTACTATGCATAAGGCAGGCAAGCCACATTTGATGCACAAAATAAATCTTGTCATACCGTATCTACTTCTGATAAGGCACAAAGTGTGAAAATATTGAGATATCTAGCCTTAATATGATATTTACCGCATGTGATATCCTTAGAATGGTGGGGTGTTTAATAGATATTAGTTCAGATGAAGTTGCTTGACAAGTGATATGTGGTTGTCCTAGGCAGTGAAGCTGGAGGAGAGGATGCCTTAGTGGGCAATGTGAACAAGCTGATGGTGACTCCACCAGGATACACAGGAGTTCCACGGAAAGGCCACCTTGTCTTTGATGCTTGCTTCGAGAGTGGTAAGTACAAACTGTAATGAGGTGTAATATCACAATTTAAACTACTGTAACATTTGATATATTTATCACAATATTTGTAAATACATCCACAGACTAGGCTTATCTACGCTAATTAGGCTAACTTAGAATTTCCTTTACCTAGCTTAAGTAGTTATAGGCTATGTAATTCTATTTTGATCACAAAACAATCCAGTGTTATTAAGTGATCATTCTATGATGATATTATTGTCATCCCTCAATTTAAAAAGGGCAGTATAAGACTTAGGCTATAGTAAATAATGAATATAATGTAGGCTATGCCTGCTGGTGCAAGGCAGGTTGACAGGTCATTCGTCACTATATACCACATTTCTGGGTACTGTATTACATTTTCAGCCAATTTTTTTTCTTGTTTACTAATATACAGGAAGACCCACATGCACCCAAACAGGTTGTTTTGTAGTGCGATCTTCTGATCCTCCTTTACAGATCTCATATACTTCAGTTACGAAACCATTTTATTTTCTTAGATATGTTTCTGTGATTTGAATTGCATCCTATTGAAGCAGTGGAATTATATTAAATATTGCCTATTAATAAAAGCAGAATATTCTATACAACTAGGCCTAAATCATTTCTTTGATTGTGTCTTTTAATGGTTAATTAGCTATAGAAAAGGGTAACAAAAAAATTAAAAGGTTCTAAGTGAGTCACTGCTCTTTTACCTTGTCCATCTTCCTAGTTGAAGACTGTAATTAAACAAGTTAATATGTTCCAGAATGCTTTGTAAATGGCCTTTGTTTTGAACTTTTCAACCAAATGAATGGCACTGCAATGAAAATAAAGTGCTTTCCTTTGTGACAAGGTCAAGTGGGCAGCAAAGAGAGTGACTCTGGGCTGGAGTGACAGTGAATCAGTGGGCCAGTGGAACATTCACAATATCATTCTCTGCTGGGAGATTAGGTTCAGGGTCTTCAACAGATGAGACATAGCTTTCATATTCTTGGCAGGCAACCAATTTCTGGCTGTGCAGAGATGAAGTTTAACTTGTGATTCTGTGCTGTTTGGCCCAGCTGTCAGAGGATAGACTTTTTAAGTTGATTTTTATTTTTTGACTTTGTTTATTTGGATAGAATGTGAAACTTCTGAGAAGAATCTATGTGTTTTTCTCCCAGACATAATACTGAATAAACAAGTGGTTAGAGGTTTATTAGACACCATTTTTTAAAGGTAAGCTTATACTACCGAACGGCACTGTCAATCAAATGAAATTAATATGATAGGGTATTACTATAATATCATATGATATTGTCAGTCACACCATGGCACCACATAACAGGTGAGAGGTTTGAAAGTTAAGAGATAAACAAAGAGCTTCTAACTAAGATCTGGGAAGCCATGAGGATTTGAGGATTTGTCTAAAAGTGAGTGCTATGCTCGATCCCGAGTTACAAATGAATATTAAAACGGCTATGCATGTGGCCTGTCAAAGGGGAGTGAATAGAGAGGAGAGTAGACAAACATATGTTTTAGGAGGTTGATATGGATATTAATAAATAATCAGGAGACTTACGTTTCTTACGGGTTTTTAAATAAGTTTCCTTATTTTCCCAGATGACATGCTCGGAGGACCTCAGACATTGATTAATGGGCGTTGAGCTCTCAGACTGAGATCCGCTAACATGTATAACATTACCCAGATGTCTCTAGGTCCGGAAATTCTCCTGAATGATTTATGGAATTGATATTAATCTCTTTCCAGTAAATGCATTACTAAAGTTGGAAACTGAGAGGAATTGAACTACGCTAATGTCAAATTAATGTTGTGTTGCTGTTTCAACGAAGCAACACTGCAGCTAGGCTAACTATTTTAACCACTTATAAGCCAACAGGTCTCCTATAAGGACTAAATGATAAAAAGTCATTTTTCACTTCAGTGGTCATATGGTGAGTATCTGTCAATACATTTCACAAGGAGTGATATGTTTTTTTCAGGACTTAGCCCTCACTGTTCATAAAGAATTGTGGTTTGTTTTGTTGGTGGAATTGAGAAACGAAGAGGACTATTCATAATCCAGTGATTTGGCATTGCCTACCTTGAGTAGCAACACACATCAATGTGTTTTCACTGAAGAAGAATACCTTTCATATTACCAAGGTGTAAGCATATTTAAAACATGTTCGTTTGCCAAGAAGATTCAAGATCAATATCTACTGTTGAATATCTACTGTTGATGTAGTGCTTAAATTTACCCTTTAGATTACATCAATATCTAGACAGTATCACTCACTGCATGGTCAAATAACTAGCATCCATATTCCATGTAGTGACAGTGATATCTGTGAAGGTCTCACATTTCCAATTCATGCATTTGTTATATAATATGACACTGACAGGAAGAACATTTGAATACCCTTATAGAGGCTACTGTACGGATCACTATATGGATCACTTCACCTCAAACAATTTATTGCCTGAAACATGTGAATTCAAGCAGACATTTATTTGAATTTATGCAGAGATATCACTCAGTGAGGTTCATGCTGCCAATATTGCCACTTTTTTGTAGGGCAGCTGTCAACATTTTGCATACATTTTTAGAAACTAGAGATTTTATTTTATTTCTTTAGTATCTCTGGTAATACATTCTAATTGGTTTATTAAAACAGACTACGGTAATGTAAGCCATTTACTAAATGTATAAAACCCCTAATTTACATTTAGATGAGACATAATTCAGTTTCTTGTCAACCAGATGCAGATTATGTCAGTGGTATATATTTTCATAGGCATTGCAGCCCACAGGTCTCTGAGTCACACTAGCTTCAGCAGTCCTCTCCTCCTTTGCTTTTTTGTTCTGTAGATATGGAGTTATGAAAAACAATGTCAATTGTCATAGACTTCTATATGCTTAATTGAGTTTTAATAGTTATAATGATCTCTTTAGCCCATCAATTTCATTTTTGTTATGGATGTTTATTAATCAATGGGTTTTTATTTAGAGAAAGGAACATATTTGTATCTATTATTACTTGGACCTTTATCATTAGTTTTACCATGTGTACATGGAGAAATGAAATGGTTGTCACTTTGACAGTTATTTTCTATCAATGTCAGACAGAATTATGGCATTGCTTTAATGTGAAAGCGGATTAGTGCTTGAAACATAATTCTTTACATTGGTAATATTAGTCACCAATCACAAATCAAATGAGCTCCATTAGTTTTACGAATAAGCAGAAATAATTTGAACTGTCAAATTAGAATAAATTAGAAATATTCTATACAGTGAATCATTTTCCAGAATTCAACCTGTGCATCCATCTGTGCACAATTAGGATTTAGCTAAACCATTCTGTAGCTTATATTTGTAGGAAAATCTTTCCTACAAATATATTAATAATAAAGTACTTGTCAGATCTAATGATGAACTTTGAGAGCTGCCTGTAGGTATTCAATTGAATCCTACATCTTTTTGTGGATTCTGATTTAGGTGGTCAATGGCTTGATTGCCTCCAGCACTGTGTTTCTCATTAAAGGATGACACTGACAGTGTTAGCATATTGTTTTACTGTTCCTGTTGACCATTCACAGAAGTCATTAAGCCATCATTGATTATTGCCTGAACTCGGTCTTCAGACATCAAGTTGCATGGAGAGGGAGACCGAATCAAAGTAAAGGCTTTGGAGATCACAGATATTTAGTAAGGTTAATTGATAAGCGTACGGTACCCTACAACAGAACTCTGACTCACATATTCATGTGACCTTCCATTGTGGGATATGCAGCACCTGTAAAATCCTCTAATCGACTTGTTTCACACTGACTGCAGACACAACTCATTAAGCCTCATTGATTGTTATGAGTTCGGCTGTAATATCCAAAATCACCTGTAATTGCCAACATCTTTTGTCTAATTATCAGTTCAACAAACTTTGTATTTTGTTATAGACCTATTGTATGTCACTGTTGTTTTTATTTAGCATTATTCCTCTTTCTCAGGCCACAGCTTTGATATTGTCATGTGAGTTGAGGGAATTGGTAATAAGACAAATAAAGAAGTAGGGATATTATGATGGTATGCCAGAGAACAGGGAAAAAGTCTAACTGAAGAAAGAAAAGGGGATTTATCAAGTCGAAACAGATGCTCTTTTCACAGACCTGGATGTGCTAGCGACTGTTTTTGTATTTGCTATGCAGATACCTTGAGTCCACCACAGCATCCACTGCTGTTGGAAGCCATTTCCCTTCACACTTCATCAACTGTTTTGCCTGCATGCGTCTGCCACTCGCATTCACCATTTTCATGGAATATCAGGCTGATGCACCTCATTTGTGCTCTGGGCAAATCCTGTGCCCACCTATCAGACGAGGCATAGTGTTGTTTTTCCTACTGAGATAACACTGCATATTTATTTTTTAATCTTTATTTAACTAGGCAAGTCAGTGTAAGAACAAATTCTTATATACAATGACGGCCTAGGAACAGTGTTCAGGGGCAGAAAGACAGATTTTTACCAACGCTTGGTTACTGGCCCAACACTCTAACCACTAGGCTACCTGTCACATATACACTCTTAGAAAGAAAGGTGCAATCTAGAACCTAAAAGGGTTCTTCGGTTGTCCCCATAGGATAACCCTTTGAAGAAGTCTTTTGGGTTCTATGTAGAACATTTTACACATGGAAAAAAAAGTTCTACATGGTACCAAAAAGGGTTATACTGGAACCAAAAATGGTTCTCCTATGGGGACAGTTGAAGAACCCTTTTTTCTAAGAGTGTAGTGATGTAAATGTTTTATCCAAATTTAGAAAACAAATGTAATTTATGCAACTTTTACATGGCTACATTGTAACAGATACAATTGACATTTTCTGCACTGCTGACTGCTAAATGACATCAAAGAAGGACAAAATAACACCAAATTATTGTGTACAAATGATTTTAAATGGAAGTTTTGTTTTTATATGACACGGATACCTCTGAAATGCCAACTAAATGTGTTAACATAGTCTGAGGGGAGTAAGTAGCAACTGAATAAATAAGCAAAAGTAGGGAATATACTTGTGTTTATTCTTGATAATACAATTGTTTCCAAATGCAAAACGAATGTATCCGCCATAGACATTATAGAAAGTATGGAACCTCTGAAGCATTTCATGGATTTGCTACGTGGATTTGAAATCATGCACAGTAATGATAATAGATGAAAAAATATTTTTGGAATCAGTGAACAATAGAACACTGTAAAAAAAATGGACTAAAAGGATTCTGCAGAGAGATTACTAATGAGGATAAACACTATGAACAATTCCTGCACTGTTCACTGCTGATGAAGGTTTAATTGTTTTTTCTTTTCCCAAGCATTTTACGGAATCTATCTTGCCTTATCTTCTCTCAGAAGTGTTCATGTTGCAATTGCAGAGCCCATCTACAGGATGAGTGATTACAGCCAGAGCCAAAGCAACATTTAGAGAGGAAAAAAACTAAACAGGAACTGAACGAATGCTGGGGGGAAATGCAGTCAAGCTTGTCAGAAGACATTTATATACTCCAGAGTACCCATGAATCAAGACAGTTGGGTCTTCATTGATTAAAGAAAAAGGAAACGCTTTAACAATCAAGCAAGATGCTTAGCACAAGTGGTTTGGAGAGGGCTGAGCTACAGTGCCACTCCTGATGTCCTGTTGTTGGTTTTATTCCAAGACTAAAATGTGATTAAAACATAACATAGTGGAAAGCAGTAGACAAAACTTGTTTTTCTTCTGAAAAGGAAAAGCAGATCTAAAGCTGTGCATCGTGATTTCTGATTAGATTGGTAACCAAATATAATTAAATTAAGGATATACTGTAAAAGTTGCTTATTTATCTTTGGACCGTGGGTATAATTTTGGATGTCATTGCATCTTACAGTCACTAGCTAGCCATTCCACATAGGCTAAAATTAATGTTTTAACTTTGTCTTATATAAGTTTATGTAACTTTAACTGAGTTATGGGTTTTCCAGATGAATATTTTGTTGTGCAGCAACACTTAGGCTATGACTCTGATGTATTGAGAGGAAATCTAGCCTCTCCGTCTCCCTTACTTGTCCTTGGTATTGGATTGGCTTCACTGCCCAAAACACTAAATGGTCTTTTCACTTTTTTTTCAAGCTTTTTTTCTTCTTCTTTTAAGTTGGGAGGAGATTATGGAGATAAATTTGGGCTGTCAAGTGAGAGTCGGCTAGACTATTCCTTTTGATTTATTCTATTTATCAACCCTTTATAACTATGAGTTAAAATATATTTATTTATATTATTACATTTCTCTATGTCCATTCCCTCGCCCTCTTCTCTGAACTCTTTTTTTGTCCATTTTTTATTTCCTTTTACGTCCCATCTGATACCCAGTGAGTGTTGTGTCGTTATATAGGCATGGCCCTGAAGGAAACAAAACATCCCAAGATTAAGGTGCTACGCTTAAGCAGGCATAGAGCTTTGTAGCTCTGGAGACATGGGCAGCCATTGCACTTAACCCAGGGTCACAGCATGAGCAGAATCTTTGCCAATCCCCTTGCTAGTCTGTAGAATGCACTTTGCACAGGTAAAATACTATGTTAATGATGTACAGAAAAAATACATATTGTAAGAATACTGGCTCCATTTTCTCATTGCAAGTTTGAGAGAGCAAACGTTTCAGAAGAGTCCCATCTAGTGTCATAATATTTGCAAGCTACAGTAGTCTCAGTTATCATATGTGTCTGTGCAATGTCACTGAGCGAGGCAGGGGAGGTGATATCAGGTTTGTGCAAAAGCAGAGCAAATGAAACGGGCGATAATCCTGTCTGACATTCTCGCCTGCCGCTCTTGGTTTCATCTAATCAGAGAGGGAACACATGGCCCAGTTTGCTCTGACACAGACACTTCTCCTGGCAGAAGTAGTACAAACATCTTCAATATTTTGAAAGTTAATTGTTGATTGTTGAGATACATAAAAATATTGAGCTGGCCTCTTGTTCTCAAAATGTCACAAAATGCTAGTAACCACACAAACGTTTTGTAAGATTTGTAGGGTAATTGTTTGAACAGAATATTCACATTGTTGGCAAATGTTTCCTCTACATGGTGGTGCTTTAACGATAGGTAGAAAAGGTTAATTTATGCATATTATTTTATAATGCAACAGTCATACACTTTATTGCCATTATTGCTTATGAACCCTTCTAAAAGGGATAATATTATATTTTTGCAATTAAGCCCTGTTTCTACTGTACTTACCCAGAGTCAGATGGTTAACAATGGCTTGTGACACTACCATCAACTTCCTTCAACTGCACACAAAGACATAAAAATGTGTTTTAGGTTGATGTTGGCTTTCTCCCCTTTAGTGTTGACATGTGTTTGGGTGCTTGTACAGGATGTTTGGCTGTGATGAATCATGTTTTTCGTTGTCTCTAAATGATCCAGAGATGGTAGTATGGGGATTCTGGGCCTTTGGGTCATAGTCCTCAGGGTCCATGCTTCTCCTCAATCTCTCAGATGTTAATATGTTGTAAGTGAACATGACGGCAACAAGCTTCTATTGCACTTGTGGTGTGTGAACGCAGAGCTCCAATGATGGAGTAATTCATTTCCAAGCAATCCTGATTCCATAAACACAGTTTCTAGGCAAACGTGTCGTTTCTCATCTGAGGCAAGAGGGTGCAGTTTGGGAAAATGGCGAGGATTTGTAACACTTTAGCAGTTCATGTTTTTTAAGCTGCCTCTGTTTATTTTGCTGATTTATTTAGAATGCCTTCCTGAGATGAGCTTCAGTCATGTGTCAGGTTTTGTTTGATATCACAAAATCATGCGCAAAATATGTTTGTAAAGTGAAGTGCAAAATAAGACTATTTTGATAGAATACATGAGATTTTGATACAGACGGCTGTCTTCCGCTATTCATAGTAGACAACATTGAAATGTACACCACATAAAGGTTTAACAAGATCTCATATTGAATGTAAGTATGTATTGAAATATTGCAGAGATATTTTGATGTCACAGTTGGAATAGAATATAGGATATTTAGCCAGGTACAACTGCTTTCAGTGGTTTGCATTTGTTAGTGATGACCAGTTGCTTCAGGGTAGGTAGACTTGACAGAGCTTCCTACCAGGATAATGACTTTATATTGTTTCTGTCTTCCCTCTGCCAAACACTGTGCATAATATGCAGGCCGGGTTCTGGCAGATTGGGAGAGAAGTTGTGAAGCTATTAGACAATCATATTCTCAAAGGCTAGGCTATAATTCAATTTCTGCCGCTACAATATTCATTGATGGGGCAACCACCTATGAATGCCATCTTGGTAGAAATGGGATTTTAGCGCTTTTTAATGTTTCTGCCCTGATTTATTTTGACACATGAGGATAGTGGATGTATGCCTATAAGATTTTATTGAAATGCTCAAGGCTAAACAACTAGTCTTGATGTAGGTTAATGTGCATAGCTCAATGATTGTTATGACTAAGCTAATTATTAATCCCATTTCCCAATAGCACGTTGCCATGATATGCAGTACAGACAAGTCAACAAATTTATTTAATCTTATCTGATTTTGACATGGATGGACATAAAAACTTATGTGGTCAAAATATCATGACAGACAGCTTATTTTCTGATGCAAGCCTGGCCCTTCACATACATAGGCATCACATTGTGAGCGATTTGTGTCTTCAAAACACTTGAAAGGATTTTCTAGCGAATGTGAGATGCCTCTATGGACTCCAACATTTACCAGAAAAACAATTTGAGACTGCCCACTGGCTGTGAATAAGGGCTATTTGAGTATTTGAACAATATTTTTCTAATGAGAGGGACACTTTGCATCCCTCTTCTGAAGAATGTTAAATCTGTGCTCTGCTCTTGGAAACCTCTGGGATCTGCACTTCCTGCAGTGATGAAGAATTCGTAGCCAAAACGTCCCTCTTCACTATTTTCTTTCTTGATAAAAGATTTTTGTAAATTGACATGTCCAAAATATGCATCTTCTCTTACATCCAATGCATTTAATAGAGATTAGGATGTCTGTGGATGTGTTGTCTTTGCCTTTCTGGTATTTAAAAAAAAAAAAGTTATTATTAATATTTTATTTTCGTTGTACTTTTTGACTTTGTTATATATATATTTATTGCTCTGTTGCTTAATTTCTCTTAAGTAATTGCACCATGCTTGGGTACAGCTTGCCAGAGTGATTGCACAAAAACCTGATCCTCTGCCAAGCTTTTTGAATGACTTTCAATATAGCCTTTTTCCTGTCCTTTCATTTTTGTGTAAAGCTGGCAGTGCATTGACAGTAGCAGCACTTTGTGTAATTCCCCAGATTGAAAAGCTGTTTCACAATGAGAGATTTCCTCAGCGTTGCTCCTGACGGTTGGAAACCACACTGGGATTTACAGACATCCTCTTCCCGACTAGCTCAACTCTCAGATTCACTTCAACCTCCCCTTAACTATGGGCCTATCCGATTAACACACAATACTGGACAGGTGCAGGTAAAAAAAAGTAGAAATATTTTTGAGCAAATTCATAGCAGTGATGTTGATCCTCAGTTTGGCCTGTGACTTTGACTCTGAGGGTTGGCACCTCCCTCTCTGTCACACTGTATTGAATGTCAAGAGTCACTTACTGTCAGATTACCTGCCAGGGGCCTCATTGGGGACCCTGCCCTCTCCTCTTCTATTGGGGAGATTTGTTTGGTTTCAAATGGAAGGACGTGCATGGAGAGAAGAGCCATACTAGTAGTTCACTCTCCTTTTGTCTCCACTTGCATTTTCAGTGAAACTTTTTTTTTTCTGCTGACCTATTGGTATGGCCGTTGATTTCTAGTCTCCCTTGTTTCTCCCCTTTTCTTTTGCCCACTCCCTGTGTTCCTGAACTCATTACAGCTCAATCAGCCCAGCCCCAAGCACTGAAGTGTGCACCCAGAAGGAGCAATAACTGTAAATAACCAGGACTGCAGGCTTCCCGATAACATGTTACCAAGATGATAACAGCCCTTCTTAGCAGTCCTGTTGACCTTCTCCCTGCCTTGGGCTCGCCAAGGACCCTTCAGCTCTCTCTGTTTTTATCTCCAAACTCTCTGCAGGGAAGATTATTCTCCTGTGTTGTGAGAGGCAGAGAGAGAGAGAGAAAAATAGAGGGAGAGTGTGTCTGGGAGAAGAAGAAACAAAACAGACAAAACAACAAAGACGAGACCTGGACTGTTGTCCCTCTGCCAAAGCCTCTCTTGTCCTTTGTAGGCCTCCACATAATTAACTTGTAAGAAGATAGCATGAAATTGGAACAGACTTGTATTTATTCTCTGAAGAGGCCACCACTGCATAGCACAAAATGATAAGAGGAGAGGAAAACACAAACGCAACAAAACAAAAACAATACACAAGCTTACTATAGATTCCTCTGGTAAAACCTGATAAAGTAAGGCTTCAGAAATCAATAAATGTAAAGATGATAATGTTTAAGTGCTTTTACAGGCTCATGTCAGGGGCTAGCTTGATGTGACAAGAACTTGTGTGCTAACACATTGGCTGGCTGAGATTGATAATACAACAAAGCCAGTTTTACTAAGAATACATGCATCACTATGAGTATGACCCATTACCATACCAACTGCTCTGGATGTAACATACTTGCTTTAGGGTCTTTTGAAAATGATTATAAAAGGGCAGCGAGAAAATGTGGTCTCTTTTGAATTTACAGGCTTTTACATCATTTGTGCCAAATATGTGGGCTGCATATCTCACTGGTATCCCCAGGCTGAGCCATTTTAATATCTGTTAGAGTTTGCTGGTGCTCAAATGGTTTCATAAAGGGATGATGTTGTTTACCTTGTTCTCTCCACTTCAGTTGTTATCTCCTTTTTTTCCACATACAGATTCACTGTCTTTTCAGGGCTGTCTCTGGCATTCTGTTAATGCAAAAAAAATTAAAATAGTTTAAAGTTCTAACAAAAATGTATTTAAATTCGCTATGTTTTGACACTTGTGAGAGAGTTTGTGTGGACCTTGGAGGTTAAGTGTTTTGTCCTTGTTCAAGGCCACATCGACAGATTCTTCACCTTGTTGGCTCGGGTTCTCGAACCAGTGACCTTTCGGTTACTGGCCGAACGCTCTAACTGCTAGGTTACCTGCCACCCTATTTAATGATAAGGTAGAGGAAAAACTGCTTTTTAGAAGTCCTGAAGCAAGAGATTGATGTTTTCTCTTTGACAACTTGCCTTTAGATACTGGAGGAAAAGTGCAAGGACAGACATTTTGCCTCAGGTCTAAACTGAGACACCTCTGCTGGATGGAATCAATTCCGTCTTTATCAGTTGTCTGTACCCTGAAATTCTCACACCAGGGGCAAACTGATGTGTTTTCCAATAATGAAATGGAGCACATATTCAAAAATACATTTAAAAGGTTCCCACTCTCAGAAGTCCCTTTTAATTTCCAGTAAAGTTTGTATCACGGAGGAAAGCCCAGGAAAAAGACAGATGGATGTCTTTGACCAGCCCTCATTTTTTGTGTACACATTTTTGAGGTGGAAATTCCAGGGGTGTTTTTTGCCTTTAGACAAATGTGTCAAGTTTTGAGGGAGCGTGCAATTGGCATGTTGACTGCAAGAATGTCCACCAGACCTGTTGCAAGGGAATTGAATGTTCATTTCTCTACCATAAGCCGCCTCCAACGTCATTTTAGAGAATTTGGCAGTATGTCCAACTGGCCTCACAACCGGAGACCACGTGTAACCACGCCAGCACAGTACCTCTACATATGGCTTCTTCACCTGCGGGATCGTCTGAGACCAGCCACCCGCCACCCGGACAGCTGATGAAACTGAGGAGAATTTATTTCTGTAATAAAGCCCTTTTGTGGGAAAAAACTAATTCTGATTGTTTGGGCCTGGCTCCCAAGTGAGTGGGCCGATGCCCACCCATGGCTGCTTTCCTGCCCAGTCATATGAAATCCATAGATTAGGGACTAATTTATTTATTTCATTTAACTGATTTCCTTATATGAACTGTAACTCAGTAAAATCATTGAAATTGTTGCATGTTGCGTTTTATATTTTTGTTCAGTATAGATGCAGTTGTCAGTGTAAAGTGCTTCATACCAATAATACCACAAGACATTACTTTATCAAGCAATATTCAGCAATTTATTGGTGTTGGTATTGAAAATTGATTTCAACACTTCATGTGAGCAGTCAATTTGTCTTCATGTGTAAAGTCAATTTCCATTCTCAAGCCTTTTATACTATTTCATTTCAGACACATACTGTATGTTATTCTGTTTATTGTGCCGAAAGGACATTTCTGGGGGAGCAAAATGTTGTGGAAAATGTTTATTTATCATTTTAGTTAGGCTACCCTAAATGGAAGTCATCACAAGTACAGCCATAAATCAATCATTGAAATAATGCATTTGAAAACAACTATCTACATTACTATGGCTCTGTTGAAGACAGCACCCCGGGCATGCTGCATGATACATCTGCATGGCAGAGGCACACAGGCCATCCATCCAGAGCAGCTACAGGCTGTCACATTGTGTGGGCTGAGCACTGTGACTGCTCTCCTTTGTACCTCCGTAATGGGATTAGATTAGCCATGTTTTCTCCTGTGAGTCCATGTGTGAATGACCTTCCTCTTGCACCATGCACTGGCTGCCATTTTGCACACTTCTGCAGTTACAGGTTTTGCAGCTCCCATGTTACTGTCAAATGAACAGCGTTTTTTTAACAAAGCACATAAGTAAATGTATTAAACCATGGTGTAAAATAGAGACCTGGTAGCAGTTGTACGGGCAGAAATGTTGTAGGAGGCAGCCAGGTTCAGGTGCAGATGTTTAGCTTGCTAAGGTTTAGGCTACTACAAACGGAGCGAAACGGGGAGGGACCTGCCTGAATTTGTCCAATAGAAACTTTCTAGGCGGTATTGAATGTGTCAATGTCACCTTGATTACTACAATTTGTCTCTCGACATGTGCACCTACATTATAAACTTTAATTTGTAGCCTAGGTTGTTGCAACATCATGATGGATATAGGACAAATTTGAGTATCATTTAGTAGCTTAAACCTATCGATGTTACCTTGAGCTGGGAGAATGGAATACGAATGACAGTCATTCAGTATGCTGTAATAGAAAAAGACCATACTCATTAAAAAAATCGTCCTCCCTTGGGCTGTTACGGTGACCGTATCACCGGCAGTCACGAGTCATGACCGCAGTCAAATTCCATGTGACTGTTGAGTCATGGTTACTTGTCTTCTCCAAAACTGTGCTCTGATGCCGCTGATGGTCATTAGGCTACTTGCTAATGACCTGGTACTCAGGGCTCTATTGTCCCATTTAATCACTCTGACATCAATGCAAACTAAATCAAATCAAACAGTTCAGCCCTGACATTGAGCTTGAGCGGAAAAAGATCACCTGTTGCACAGAGAGAGCCAGCTCCTCATAGCTGGTTGATGCATGGAATGAAATAAGGGTTATATTTGCTCAACATTTCTATAGGCTGTGCAATTGCATGAGAAAAACACGTTTTGATGCTGTCTATTAAAAAGAGAAGGATCCCATCATCTTTGTATAGGCTAGGCCTACTATATTTATTTCTCTACTTTCCTTATATTAAGCACATTGCTTTGCTTTATAACTGAGGTAACCTACCTGGCTGGCATGAAAATGAACCACGGGAAAGCGTCCTCCATTCGTTATTCAAGTGCGTATGGATTACGTTTTTTTTACCTTGCCCCTGTTCCGACAGGTGCATGGTAATTCTAAATCAAAACTCATTTCACAAATAGATTATTTAGTATATGTAAAGACCAGATTATATTGAGAATAGTCTGATGGGTGAGAATATTATCACTTGTGAATGATGCCCAGCGTGTGCAGTCTAAAGGCAACAAATAGTGCATGCATTTTTTTTGCTACTTTTTCAAATCATAGTGGACTGCATCATGTATCCTAGCCCATAGGCCTTCACTGCCTTCAGAAAGTATTCAAACCCCTTTACCTTTTCCACATTTTGTTGTGTTACAGCCTGAATTTAAAATGTATTACATTTAAAAATGTTTGTAACTGGCTTGCACACAATACCCCATAATGCCAAAATGGAATTATGTTTTTAGAAATGAAGACAGGAAAAGCTGAAATGTCGTGAGTCAATAAGTATTCAACCCTTTTGTTATGGCAAGCCTAAATAAGTTCAGGAGTAAAAATTTGCTTAACAAGTCACATAATAAGTTGCACTCTGTCTGCAATAATAGTGTTTAACAGGATTTTTGAATGACTACATCATCTATGTACCCCACACATACAATTATCTGTTAAGTCCCTCAGTCTAGCAGTGAATTCCAAACAGATTCAACCACAAAGACCAGGGAGGTTTTCCAATGCCTCGCAAAGAAGGGCACCTATTGGTGGATGGGCAACCATTTTAAAAGCAGACTTTGAATATCCCTTTGAGCATGGTGAAGTTATAAATAACACTTTGGATGGTGTATCAACACACCCAGTCACTCCAAAGATACAGGCCTCCTTCCTAACTCAGTTGCCGGAGAGGAAGGAAACTACTCAGAGATTTCATCATGAGGCTAATGATGACTTTAAAACAGTTACAGAGTTTAATGGATGTGATAGGAGAAAAACTGAGGATGGTTACTTCACAATACTAACCTAATTGACAGAGTGAAAAGAAGGAAGCCTGTACAGAATAAAAAATATTCCAAAACATGCATCCTGTTTGCAACAAGGCACATGTGAACCTTCATCATTATAGGGTATTGTGTGTAGATTGAAGAGGAAAACATTTAATTTAATCCATTTTAGAATAAGGCTGTAACATCATGTGGAAAAAGTCAAGGGATCTGAATATATTCCGAATGCACTGTACATTACATCTGGATAGATAGTATTTAATTGTATTTTCAGTCATATATACAGTTAAGTCGAAAGTTTATATACACTTAGGTTGGAGTCATTAAAACTCGTTTTTCAACCACTCCACAAATGTCTTGGTAACAATCTATAGTTTTGGCAAGTTGTTTAGGACATCTACTTTGTGCATGACACAAGTAATTTTTCCAACAATTGTTTACAGATATATTATTTCACTTATAGTTCACTGTATCACAATACTAGTGGGTCAGAAGTTTACATACACTAAGTTGACTGTGCCTTTAAACAGCTTGGACAATTCCCGAAAATGATGTCATGGCTTTAGAAGCTTCTGATAGGCTAATTGACATAATTTGAGTCAATTGGAGGTGTACCTCTTTGCTTGACATCATGGGAAAATCAAAAGAAATCAGCCAAGACCTCAGAAAAAAAATTGTAGTCATTCTTGGGAGCAATTTCCAAATGCCTGAAGGTACCACGTTCATCTGTACAAACAATAGTACGCAAGTATAAACACAATGGGACCACGCAGACGTCATACCGCTCAGGTAGGAGACGCGTTCTGTCTCCTAGAGATGAAAGTACTTTGGTGAAAAAGTGCAAATCAATCCCAGAACAACAGCAAATGACCTTGTGAAGATGCTGGAGGAAACGGGTAGAAAAGTATCTATATCCACAGTAAAACAAGTCTTATATCGACATAACCTGAAAGGCCGCTCACCAAGGAAGAAGCCACTGCTCCAACTGCACATGGGGACAAAGATCGTACTTTTTGGAAAAATGTCCTCTGGTCTGATGAAACAAAAAAAGAACTGTTTGGCCATAATGACCATCGTTATGTTTGGAGGAAAAAGTGGGAGGCTTCCAAGCCGAAGAACACAATCCCAACCGTGAAGCACAGGGCTGGCAGCATCATGTTGTGGGGTGCTTTGCTGCAGGAGGGACTGGTGCACTTCACAAAATAGATGGCCTCATGAGGCAGGAAAATCATGTGGATATATTGAAGCAACATCTCAAGACATCAGTCAGGAAGTTAAAGCTTGGTCGCAAAGGGGTCTTCCAAATGGACAATGACCCCAAGCATACTTCCAAAGTTGTGGCAAAATGGTTTAAGGACAACAAAGTCGAGGTATTGGAATGGCCATCACAAAGCCCTGACCTCAATCCTATAGAAAATGTGTGGGCAGAACTGAAAAAGTATGTGCAAGCATGGAGGCCTACAAACCTGACTCAGTTACATCAGCTCAGTCAGGAGGAATGGGCCAAAATTCACCCAACTTATTGTGGGAAGCTTGTGGAAGGCTATCCGAAACGTTTGACCCAAGTTAAACCATTTAAAGGCAATGCTACCAAATACTAATTGAGTGTATGTAAACTTCTGACCCACTGGGAATGTGATGAAAGAAATAAAAGCTGAAATAAATCACTCTCTCTACTATTATTCTGACATTTCACATTCTTAAAATAGAGTGGTGATCTTAACTGACCTAGGACAGGGAATGTTTACTAGGTTTAAATGTCAGGAATTGTGAAAAACTGAGTTTAAATGTATTTGTCTAAGGTGTACTGTATGTAAACTTCCGAATTCAACTGTATATATCTACCCCTCTGCTACTCTCAGTCCATCCCACCTATCTCTGTAAACCGCCATGTTCTGATTTTTTTAACTGTGCTGAGATGTTTCACATAAACTCTGAACCTGTCTAATCGCATTCTATAGTATCTACAGATTGTGAGTTAAAGATAAGTATTTTTACTAAAAGTATTATTATATTTTTGATTGATTGACAATGGTTTTCCAAATTTCCCAACAGTGCTATTTGTAGGGTTATTTTTAGATAAATGTTGTGATTTTCCAGCCGTACCTGAAATTGTGACCAGATACAAGCTACATATGGACAATACAAAAATTAATGATCTAGTGATTCTGCCTTTTCGTAGCAAAATCTGCAGAGCTGAGCTGGTTGTATGCCCCATTACCTAACATTATATTTGTGGCAAGAATTTAGTGAAATAATTTTAAATTGAAAAACTCAAGCGTTGTTTTGCGTATATATTCGGAAACCATGTTCCACGGAATCGGCACATCAAAAATCTCTTCCCAACTATTTTGAAACTTGTATATATAATAATAAATACATCATTCATTAATTAATAAATAATTATTTTATTCATGACATTTTTTTTGTTGCCAAATATGGTCTTTAATATAGGGGAGACAAACAAGTTCCCTACTTTCTTCCATTTGCATCCTCCATTTTTGCAGATTGCTTTGGTAGGTTACTTTACAGTTACTAGTTACCTGTCCAAAATTGTAATCAGTAAAATACCTTTTGTATTACCGAAACTCGGTACGGTAATCATATCACTTTCTGTTACTTTTTGATTATTTTCCCCTTAAGATGCATTAGAAGAAGACTAAAAGGATCCTTCAAACGCGTTTGGTTTGTCATCATATGTCAATGCCATTGCGAAAACCAAAAGGTGTCATAATGCATTTTTATTTAAAATACAAAAAACTATCCCAGGGTTTAAAACATTGTGGTAGGTTTTCCCATTTTTTTTTACTTGGGCTTTGCTCCTTTCATATTTCTTTTGATTCTGACAAACTCCCCATTGCCTGCCAGTGACAAGCATACCCATAACATGATGCCGCCACCACATTACTTGAAAATATAGACATTTGCTAATCTTGCTTGGCTGATGATTATGAAGTAAAAATGTATCTTGTTTCGTCTGTATTGGTCAAAGGTAATACCGTAAGTAGCACAGAGTGCAGTTGCTTCTCATATGTAACATTTGATGCGTTCTCCACACTCTCATCCTCACAAGAACGTACTCAAGAGAACTTCCTTGGAGACTGAACTCGGAGCATGATAGTGTGGAGCAGCGTAGTATGCATATTGAGAAACACCTACAGTCTATGGTGGGATCTCACATTTTGAAACATGTTTTGAAAATGCATGTGATCAAACGAAGCATCACATTTTGTTGTCATTTAAATTTCATACAAGCTTTTGTACTTTTGTATCGGATCAGACTGCTTTGAAAATTTGACACAAGCACATTTATTGGGTATGAAATGAACTAGCAAATATTCATGTGCACTTTAAGCTTGCACCCACTCAGAGGAGAGGAAATAGAAAAAGAAATGCAACTTACTGTGTACCGAATTTTACAGAAATATCGACAATGTTGCAATATCTGGAAAGGGAATGAGATTGGGTAGCGCTAGCCAGTAATTACTCTAAGATTATATGGAATATAAATGTAACATAAATTGATTTGAACTTTGGGAAACATTAACACATATTTATAATGGGGGAACAAAGTACTCAAATCGCGGGAGTTTGGACAGCACACAGCAGTAGTGGAGACAAAGAGAGACACATGGTGTGTCTTCACTAAAACCGGTATACATTCAGATGGTTCATCGTTTCCCCCAATCTTTTAATTAAGAAAATAAAGATATAGAGACTAGAAAGCGAGAGAGAACAAGAGGTGGTTGGTTTCGTACAAACTACGGAGTCCTTATGGAGAACCTGTCATGTTTAAACTGATTTCCAAAGAACAGCAAAGCCTTTAGTAGGTTTACTCAGCCCACTGGGTGGGTTTTTACAGTTAGGCCATTTGTTGAAACCCAATTTATTAAATTGTAAGTGCTGCATATGTTTCTCCCAATGGTTGATGATTGATATATAATTCATTCTAATTAACTTAATAATTATGACCCACCCCTCACTATTGTCATTGGTTGCACTAATTGCACTCTTTGTCTACATAACCCGGTTCAAGTATTCATGATATTACCCTGAAGGCACAGTGATGCCCAAACTTTGGTGATTTACCCAATAAATGACTGGGAGTTTATGTGTGCGACTCTCTTTTATATATATATATTTTTTTTATAGATGATTGATATGGAACATAACTTATGAAACCTCCACTAAGGACGAATGTAGACACACAAGCCTTGCAGTAGTAACTCTTATTAGATAACTGATGTTTTTCTCTGTTGCTTGCTCCCTCTTTATCTTTATTTTTCCTCTAGTGTAGCCTACACTAATTACACTATAGTTTGACTGCATCTTTGTGCAAATTAATAAAACAACTTTAGATAAGTCACTCTCACTTTTCCAAGTAGTCCATAGGCTACCAATATGATGCTCTTTTTATGCTTTAGGATTTAGAGAGGTCTGTTTGCCATTTATGTTTGTTAAATACTGAATAATATGGAATTGATTAGTACTGCAGCATTGGAATCTGGAGTTAGCCACCATAAAATTACAATTAAAATCAATACTGTGTCATATCCCTGCTCCACAAGCTGAACATGCCATTCTAACCTTGAGGCCTGTGCTATCCCTCACTTCAGGTCTTCAAGCATCAAGCTCAATAACCTAGCAGTGCGTGGCTACTGTGCTTTGAAGTAGAGATAGCATTTTCTATCTCCCTGCAATGACATCCTCAGTTTGTTTTAAAAGTTGGTTCATCATCTTTGTATTTGTCTGGTACTTTTCTGATGGGTAACTTCTACCTCACCAGTTTGTGGTATGGTAAATGCACTTTTGGTTTGACTCTTTTTTTTCATCTATGAAGAGGAGATAAGTGGCATGCCATTCAATGAAGACCTTCAGTGCTTTCGTTGAAATTCCTCTGAACCTCTTGTTGTAGTTGTGCCTGAGAAAGTCCTACTGTATATGCTTATCCGCTGTCCATGGTCCTGAAATGCCAAACGAATGGAAAGGACTCTGGCTGCAGTCTGAGTGAGAGAGCCAGAGAGTTAGTGAGATTTTGATAGCTCTTTATGATGTTGCATTAGTGTACACAAGGTTTCGGTTTAGTTGCAGCCTTGTGCTATTTGGAGCCATATGACAGATTCAATGGACTTAGTCATTATTTAATGTATATTTAGAAAGTTGTATTGCATGCAATATATTTGGCTCTTCATAAATCATATGCCGTTAAAAAGCTTCAGAATCTCTTGACATTTATTTTTAACACACTTATGTTTAGTCCATGTTTACATGTCTGTAGTTTACAAACCTGTAGATACATCCTTCAATTGTATTAATTTGAATATTGAAAGTAGCTTAAATATATCAGTCAACAAAAACAGTAGCTGTGATATCCACACTTCCATATGAAACAACCTTTAGAGGCTATCTGCGTCCTCTAATAGCTAATATTTGGTAGGGCAAACCAGATAAATCGCTAAGACATTGGAATTAGAGATGATAGATTATACAGCACATCTGGTTGGAACAGGTGCAGTTCTCATATCCCCACCATGCTATCTGCAGCTGTGCTTGTTTCAGCTAACAACTATGGCTCTGGATTGCTTTGCCAGCACCTGACACTTCTCAGTCGGTTTGTACAGTAGGTGGTTATTTCAAGTAAGGGTTGTAAAACAGATGTGTCTTTGGTTTGTGGTACAGTGTGTTTCACTTATCTTCTCCCAACTACCACCAAGTGTAGCAATATGTTGTGCTATGGGGTAGGCTAGGTGGTGTGTCATTAAATGAAATAGCTGTGATGATACATTACGCCCTTTTAAACTACACACGAGTGCAAGCACACAATGTTCGTTCATGTAATGGGCACAGTAAAGGTCAGTTATCAACCTTTGCCATAGGTGTCTGATAAGTTGTGAACAGCTCTCACTATGTCTGACCCCTATTTGTATTCTTACAGCTCTAGCATTGTTCACAAGAGCTACAGTCACAGTGTAATCAGTTAGAGTGCCAATATTCATTTTTGCAGAGAGCATTTCCATTTTGCAACCAATGTGTTGGAATGAAACGCCAGTAGCCATTAGTGCAACAGGAAAGCTGTTAGAGAATGGCAGACATGTAAATACAGAATCATGTGTTACAAAATAAGCATACAATTTGTAAGACACTTCCAAAATGATTTCCAGATCATATTCTGTAGGGCTTCTTTTGTCCATAATCCATATTGCATTTCCCAGTGGGGTCTTTGATGTATTTGTATAAAAAATAATAAAGCATATATTTTAGAGCTCATACAGGAGCAACATGCAGTTTCCTGTGAGGGTTGGTAGATGATGGTATTTCTGTGGACAGCGTGACGAGTGAAGGGATTTTCAGGAAGCGGGTGGATTAGCCCTCTCAGATGGCAGAAGGAGAGCGATCTGCTCTGACAGTGTGGTGGTTACCCCATCTGTCGATAATTAGCTCTGTGCTACCTGGCACCAGGTGGTCGGTCGCTTCCACACTCCATCCACACCACATGGACAGGCTGAGGGACGCGGAGCAGAGCAAAGCAGGTTGTCCTCTTGCCTGGGGAGTTAACTGTCTGCGAGCCAGTGGGCTAAGCCGGGCCTCTGGTCTAGGCTTATTTCACATTGTATAAATCACACAGCGGTGGATAGATCTGTGCTGTGAAATATATATATGTGTATATATATATGTAGCCCTGCAAATTAAAGCTAGATGAACATCTTTGACGGCTTGTTATTTTGAACATACCACCATTCAAAGCTTTCCCATTTTTCACCTGAACAGTAGCTAAGTTCCATTCTCTTCATCCCACGTATTGTCACTGTCGCTGTGCCTGCAGGGAGAGGCTATGGTGAGGGATGGACAGGGTTAGTCCTCCCATCCGTGTCTGATACATTATATACACATCTAACGGATAACAAGTTGATCACTTGAATTTTAATGAATCCAATGGAAAATATATCCCAAGGTTCTAGCTACATGAGTGGTGAAGGAGATGCCTGCAACATAAATGCATCAACGAAGACCTTTCTAAATATAACATTTTCAGATTTATTTCAGTAAGCAGCATATGTAGTATCTTGAAATCTATTAATCTTGGAACGGGGGGTTATGCATCACATTTTCAAAAGCATCTAGTTGAGGCATAACTGGCAACTAGACTACTTGCCAGGATGTGAAATGATTCCTGAATGTGATCTTCATTTTCCCAGGTAACCTTGGACGTGTTGATTACATCAGTGAATTTGAGTTTGATCTGTTCATCAGACCTGACACCTGTAACCCTCGCTTCAGAGTTTGGTTCAACTTCACAGTGGAAAACGTGCGGGAGACACAGGTAGGTGGTGGATTTCCCTGAATTTATATTAATACTGTATACTGCATTCCAAATATACACATATTTTCTTTATTGACTGTTACTATTAACCTGTCTGCCTTTATTCAAATTTCTATGCACACTTTTATGGGTATTTAAAAACGAATGTGTTCGTAGCTCACAATTCCAAATGATTTCAAGTTTTGTTGTATCCTAGACCTTCAGAACAGAAGAGTTGTTTGTTTCATACCTGCTTCCTCATCACAGCACTGAGAAGCGCTAGCCACTTGCATGCGTTGAGCTCTCGGATTGGCTGAGAGCAGTGGTCACATGCCACAGAGATACTGTGTGAGGGAACAGAACGCGTGTTTCATGTCTGCGGACCGCTCAGGCTGCAGCCGAGGGCATTTGTTTAATTTTATCAATTCTGATTGGAGCTTCATCAGTTCTGTCATTTCGATCTAATTCAGAGAGAGAAAACAAGATACTAAAAAGGAGTCAACCGGCAGCGGAATTCTATTCCTGCTGTCTAATGTGTAGGCATACAAGCCTGGGTAGCTCTATGTTGAAAAGTGAGAGCCTGGGCTAAGAGACAGACGGAGCGAGAGAGCGTGGATGAAAAAATTGAATGCTGTCTTCTGCAGCCCTGCCCTATCGGCCCCATCTCCCTGCAGTGCTGTAGTCAGCGCTAATCAAATTTTATGGCCAAGAGATGAATGGGAGCCCTTAGCCAGGAGCCTTATCGATTTTAGGGCCAGATACGGCCCGGCATCCTGCGCCAACAGGATATTTGCTGTTGTGGCAAAAAAAAGAGGAGAGCGAAAGGCTAGTGAGAAGCCCACACGAACATACACTCAATGACTCTTGCATACACACACATACACAGACATCTACAGGTGGGGGAAAAAGCAGTAGGAATAAACATTTTCACAATTAGCTTCTGAGTGTTTTGTTGATGCCACACAGTCCTTTCTTTATTTTATTTTATATATATCTCCAATTTCCTTTTTTAGAATGCGAGCATGTGGGAATTGAATCAACTTCAGTAGGAGGTTGTAGGGTATCTGGTGCTTGTGTGTTTTGGTATGGTGTCGTGTGTGTTATACGTATGTGCACTGTAACTGTGTGTGTGTGTGTGTGTGTGTGTGTGTGTGTGTGTGTGTGTGTGTGTGGTGGTGGGGGGGTGAGAGAGAGTGAGTATGTTTGATGTAATTGTTATTTGGCGGTTTACTTGCATTTTATAAATATAAATAAATAAAAATATGGCATGAGTAAATAAATAAATAGAGCTATGTGGAAGCTGTGCTATAGAGATATCAGTACATTCACAAGGAACTGGGCTAGAGTGTTTTATCCAACTAAGCCGACCGACTCTCAGTCGAGAACAGTGAAATTGGAAACAGTAAAAGCCCGTGATATTGGAACTGAGATGACCATTTTGAAGGAATGTAAGCTGGTGAAAAAGATTTGGTCGGCCTCAATCAGCTTAGCAGCTTTGTGGAAATTGGCTGCACCATAGCACGGTTATGATGGATGGATGTCTTTTTCTTTTCTTCTCTACAAAACCTTCACCTCAAACTTCGTCTTGCTTTTGGTATGGTGAGACTGATGCTGGTTAATTATGTTGCAACGACTGAGCAAAGCATAGCAGCACTCTAAACTGGAGTTATCATTCAAGTCATTTTGACTGTTGAGCCAGTTATTAAATCCTAGCACTTCATGTTAGTCCAATGTCACCTAACCATAAAATATAGTCTACATATTTATGGACACTGATAGTGTGTCAGTGATGAATTGATGTTAGACCGCTTCTGCTTGTGATATAATCTCTCTCTTTTTTTTATTTTTTAGATATACTCGTGTTGCAATTTTAGGCAATAAGCCAGCCATGTTACTGCATTTATCTGTGTAGTACAAATATTTCTCTTTCATGCAGTATTTCAAATTGGGAGAGCATGGAAACTATTCAAGATTCTTCCCCACATTTTCTCACCTCTGAAAAATATATATTGAGCTTTTTAACCAGTGGAAACAGTGATGTGCTGTGCTTATATTTAATCCATGCTGTGGACGGTGGCTGTTTGACATCAAGCTGCGTGAAGGGCATGGCTGTGAGGTATTATCATAGAAATCTTTGGGGAGCAATACTATATATAATACAGTAAAACGACTGCCTTCAGCTACTGAAATTCATGTGTGATTTACAAGCTTCACTTATCCAGGAAAAGCTCAGCAGAGGCAGTTATTCTCCATAATCAAAAAATAGAAAGAATTTAGTTAGAATGTGAGGTGTCTTGAATTCCTAAAGGACAATAATCTCTCCAGAACTTTTTATATTGACATTTATTGATGATGATATGGTCTAATCTAACATGAGATATATGGCACATATATTAAATGACATTTCATCTCAGGTGACTGACTCATTTTGGGCAGTGTCATGCTGATAGGAACTATTAGATCATTCAGTTGTGGGTGTCAAAGGGCATGATATAGATTTCTCAGATTTATGAATATTTCTAATTGAGCATAAAAGGTCTTCAAATTTCCTCTGCACTTTGCTATATTCTGAATAGAATGTGAAATGTACAATTTGCACATCAGTTTTAAGAGATGTGAATGTTTTGCAGTGTATTGAGGAGAAGAGAGAAAGGCTGAGTAGTTTGGAGTCCCTGACTTGTCCACGAGCACGGTAATGGATGTAATGCACATTGATTTGTTTTCACAGAGGAGGGATGGGAATGTAGTTACGAGAATTGTCCTGTTTTTATGTTCAGTTAGGTCCGAAATTATTGACACCCTTCATAAAGATGAGCAAAAATGACTGTATAAATTATTCAAATACTGAGCTACATTGTATGCAGAAAAAAAGGGAAATTATTTTATACTAACAGAATTGGTCAGAGAAAGAGATTTTGTTTAACAAGTAATACATTTTTTTTTCTCAAAAAGGTAGGGGTCAATATTGGTTTCAATACCTTTCAATACCTCACCTTGCGAGGATAATGGCATTGAGAATTATTATTATTTTTTGTATTTTTTATTTCTCCTTTATTTAACCAGGTAGGTCAGTTGAGAACAAGTTCTCATTTACAGCTACGACCTGGTCAAGATAAAGCAAAGCAGTGCAACAAAAACAACAACACAGAGTTACACATGGAATAAACAAAAGTACAGTCAATAACACAATAGAAAAATCTATATACAGTGTGTGCAAATGTAGTAAGGAGGTAAGGCAATAAATAGGCCATAGTAGCGAAGTAATTACAATTTAGCAAATTAACACTGGAGTGATATATGTGCAGATGATGATGTGCAAGTAGAAATACTGGTGTGCAAAAAAAGTCAATAAAAACGAAATGGGGATGATGTAGGTAGTTGGATGGGCTATTTACAGTTTTATGAGTTGAAGTACACATTGGGAGGGATCCTTCCAGATCCTTTATATTCTTCGTCTGCGCTTATGGATTGCCCTCTTGGTCATTGGAAAATGTTGATTTTTGTGACAAATTAACCATTTCTTTGTGGATTTTGATGTGCGCTTGGAGTTATTGTCTTGCTGGAAGATCCACTTGCAGCCAAGTGTCAGCCTCCTGCAGAGACAACCAGGTTTTTGGCTAAAATGTCCTGGTACTGGGTAAAGTTCATGATGCCATTGACCTTAACAAGGTCCCCTGGACCAGTGGAAGCAAAATAGCCCCATAACATCAAAGATCCACCACCATTTTTTACAGTAGGTATGGGGTTATTTTCTGCTTATGCATTCTCATTTAGATGCCAAACCCACCACTGGTGTGCATGGCCAAAGAGCTCTACTTTCATGTCATCTGACCACAGCACTGGTTCCAATCCAAGTGCCAATGCCGTTTAGCAAACTCCAGATGTTTACATTTGTTGGATAACATGAAAAATGCTTGCCAAAGCCGGCTTCTAGAACCTCTTGAATGCTGTATAATGTTTTTTTAATTTAATTTTTAAATATCTGTGATGGTCAGGTTTGACCAGGGTGCTGTGGAAGGAAGCCTTGGTCCATGTCTGGGCGTGGCTATTTAACCCCTCCTTTCCTCTGTTGCCTGATGTCCTTCACTGCTGATGGGGACAGCCGGGTCCCCCGTGACTGCCGGAAGATGAGTGTAATCATGGCCGGCATGCCGTGGTGCGGCAGCGTGGTGTGGGGGCCTGCCTGTGGGAGGGCTTACGGTGCTGAGCTCCTGGATTAGAGGCTGCACAAGCAGTTTATCAGGTCTCTCCACACTGGCTCCCCCACTCTGCAACAGGTCTCATCCTCTGTTTACTCTGCAATACTAAAAATACTGCACAGGCAGAGTCCCTGTTTTTTATCCTTTACCTTTTTCCCCTTCTTGCTTTGCTTTGGGAGCAGGACAGCCATTTATATTTCCTATGCCTGCTCTGCTGCTGTGGGGAATGCTTTCAAGGTTTCTCTCCCAGTCACTATAGAAGAGGAATGGGCTTTTGTGGTTTATTCAAAGGGATTATTCAACAAAGTGGGATTTGGGAACAAATAGGCTTACATCGGATATAAAGTTTTGGATTGTAGGTTTAAAGCGTGGTAAGAACATAGTAAGAGAAAATTGCGAATTTGAAAGATAGTCATTAAACAGTGCACTCAGAGAGTTCTGATGATATCAAGTAACTTTCCTCTCCAAGGGGAACTAATGGATCTTATTCTTTGTCAAGACCAATAGTCTTCAGATTTTGCATAATGAAATAGACAAAAGGATTTGAGGGCACACATTGGATTTTCTAATTATAGCAAAATCAGTTTCCATGGGTTATCTTCTGATACGATACTCCTTATAAAAATGTATTGCTTTATTTTTTAGCTTTATTAATTTAAAGCCTAGTCAAATACATTCTGATCTGAGTTATGTTTTGAAACAGAACAGACACCAAGTAGACTAAAGCCAACTTAGCAGTAGGCCTACTTCTGTTTTTATGCAGTGTTTGAAATATGATCACTATAACATAATTCCTCTCAGTATTCACAGTATTAGTAATGATTGTTATTTAACAGATATACAATCTTATTTTGGATTTGACAGTATAGAACCCCATCTCTGTATGCTGTGTTCATCAGGACTGTATATGCATCTGTGCGCCATACAACAGAGTGAAAATGTGTGAATAACTGCCAAATCCAGATACAGACTCTGGTTCTCGTCCCAAATCATGAAAGAGGATGATTACATCTGTATGGCACTGCTACTACAAATATCAGACAGACACATGTGACCAATTTATATACATTAAAATATATATATTTTTCAACGTTTGATGTCTCCGCCTTTTGATACTCCTTAATATGGGTGGTGGGGGTGCCTGGGAGGCCTTTTGAGGTCCTAAAAGGCTGAAATTGGCTGAGCAGCACTGCTGAGCCCAGCATGTGAGGCGGCAGAGAGGAGATGAGCAGAGCCGTTGTAAGGGAAGCACTGGGGCCATGTGGAGCGCTGTGCATCTGCATGAAATTATCAATGCAGAGTCAGGACATGGATCATCCTTTACACAGCGTAATGAATACAGATTGCGCACCGGATAGAGATGCTCTGCAATCTGCTGCGCCACAAATGAAACCACGGCTGTTCTAATCAAATAGTATTTTCATGCCAGCGCAGCCTTAAATTGGACTAAATTCAATTCCAGATTCTGGGTTATAAATGTTGTAATTAGGCTATTGTTTTAAAGGGGGGCCTGGTGTTGGCTCCCTCGCAGTGTGAGCGTTCCCCGTTCTGTTGTTGTAACCCGTTGGTGTCCAGATAATGGGAGGACAGAGTCCGATCACAGCACCACAGGGTTTAACGCCAGCATTCAGATGCAGACACGTTCATTATGCCAACTAGTGGCCTGGGAGCACACATTTTTCCCTGTTTATTAAACAGCAAGGAGCTACTAAGCAGCACTGTGGTGCTGCTTTGATGCTGCTTTTGTTTCTATTTATGTGGTTAATTCAATCAGCAAACGTTCTCCTTCTCGCTGCACTGTTTGCTCATAATGGCTAATTACTTCATAAATTGTTCTCATGATGTTATATCTGTGTTTATATCCAATGGGAGGCATGGTGATGGTTGTGCTTTAGCATTGTGGAGTTGGGCTACACGTTTGTTGACTGTCTGGGGATTTTGGTAATGAGATAGAGAAGTGTTTCAGTTGTTCATTTGCTTACCCTTCACTTTGGAGTTGGTATAACATGGAAGATCTAGGCCTTCAGTGCATTATAAAATCAACACATAGATTCCTCATAGCTGGCTATCAAGCAGTAAGTGCTACACTCAGAACCATCACTCTGTAGGAGTGTAGACCGAAGCCTTGACTAGGCCTCATATTGAATAGCTAATTAAATCTCCATGTTGTTGGTCTAATTATCACTCATGTAACCAAATCAACCGTAAGACTAAATTAGTAGTTCGAGAGGGAAAAAAACAACCCTTCTGTAAGATAATACCACCCAGGTTAAACAAATTTCACAACAGTGAGATGCCCCTAATGTACTGTATTTGTTTGAAAAGCCAGGCAGGTTTGTCTTGTTTTGAAACATGCGAGTCCTCAGCCCACATTTGCATGTTCATTCTATTCAGTGGCTTTCACTTATTACTCAAATGTTGTTTTTGAATCTCTAATTCCCTGGATGGCTCTCTGTATTGAACGCAATTTCCCCTGTATTATTTGCTGTAGGAGGCTGCAGAGGGAGCTGCTGTCAATCTGTGTTCACGGTTAATGTTGTTAAGTAAAGCCAATATGGTTGTTTTCGCTGCGTGTTGTAATAAAGGTGGGACTGGCGGGCGGTGTGCCTGGTAACATGAGAGCTAAGCGTGGGCGTCTGACTCCCCTGCTGCAGAAGAGGAGAGAGAGGAGAGGAGCCCATGCTAGGAGAGCCATTGATAGCCACTGCAGTTGGGGCTTACAGTGAGGTGGAGGGCCAGCATAACACACACTCACAATGGGCTGCAGTTTAATATAGGTCTCTAACTGAGGTCTCACGCTTAACCATGCTTAGGCAGGTTCAGGTGCTCTTGCTATAAATGCCCTAATGGTGCCAAAATGCTTTGAGATAATTATTGTAGGTAAAGGCGATGTGAATAGTAATAACTTAATTGTTTTAACCATGTAACAGTGGCCTAATTATGGGAACCACTCTTTATTTCCTTTCTGAATGTACCCTTCTTAATAAGGATAATCTGCTATTAGCCTGTGTTGTGGAAATAATATAGCCTAATCAAAAAAAACAACCATTTCAAAAATGTTTTAATATGTTAATTAATCAGTATTGCTTCATGACATTTGCAGTAAAATTCAGCTTTATTAAATCTAACATATCAGGCGTGTTGTTGCTAGCTGGTCCGTATAATAAAATTAAGCAATAAGGCCCGAGGAGGTGTGGTATATGGCCAATAGGCCACAGCTCAGGGCTGTTCTTATGCACGACGCAACACGGAGTGCCAGGACACAGCCCTTAGCTGTGGTATATTGGCCATATATCAAAAACCCCTGAGGTGCCTTATTGCTATTATAAACTGGTTACCAACATAATTAGAGCAGTAAAAATAAATGTTTTGTCATACCAATGGTATACGGTCTGATATACCATGGCTTTCAGCCAATCAGCATTCAGGGCTCGAACCACCCAGTTATAATATAATAATATATGGTGTGTCGCAGTTAGCCTAGATATGGCGTGATATGATGTCTTGGCCTTGGAGGGGAAGTGTGCGGTGCGACTAGCTGAGAGGGGAGTGTGGCGATGGTGGTCCGTGATGGGTCGTTGGTCCATGCAGGATTTTATCTCCCAGCAGCACCTTGGGGTCGCTGCCGCCTGAACTCTGCAGTTCTATAAAACAGAGCCGGGGCCTTGACAGTGTGTATTCTTCCTGTCGTGGCTGCAGGTAGATCCAGAGAGGCAGGATGTCAATGAAACAAAGCAGAACATATTCATGCTGTGGCGATTCCGTGCAGACCAGAGCCCTAGGGGATTTCTCATCGTCCATTTTTTCACTTCCTCCTCTTTGATGCCTGGGGTGAATCCTGCATGAATTTGTCACGACTTTGCTTACCAAGGGCTACCTCCTATCATTGGATGTACGCGCACGAGCACACTCTTCTCTCTCACACGCTAACACACGTGCACTCACACACATTGAATGTTTATTATGTTTTTTTTATCAGTTGCCTTTTTGGGTCTATCATGCCTTTGGTGGGTGCATCATGTCATGCAAATTGCATGGATGCAAAACCAATTAGAATTTTATCTTGAATATAACCCTGGAATCCCAGTGTGATAGAGACTTTGAAAACCCACTGCTTGTACATCATGTGTGTGATATCTACACCACAGCCTAGCCAGAGATTGTTTGCTAGGAGTAAACAGATGTTGTTTGTCTTTCAGATGTAGAGATTTAAGTACTCCAGGGAGCCAATGGACCTGTCCTTCTGTCTAAACTTCCTAACTGAATCAAAAGTTGCTCATTGTTAACATATTTGGCTACACAAAGAGTGTTAAAAATAAAAAGGGGAATGTTAGAAGTAGAGTGAGTGAGACAACATCTACCAGCTATATCACTATATAGGGCGGCAGGTAGTCTTAGAGGTTAGAGCATTGGGCCAGTAACCAAAAGGTAGCTGGTTCGAATACCCAAGCCGACAAGGTGAACAATCTGTTGATGTGCCGTACTACTATGGTTGACTCTGTAAAACAACACATTTCACATCCGGTGTATGTGGCAATAAAACATTATAAGAATATGTACAGTACCAGTCAAAAGTTTGGACTCATTCAAGGTTTTTTTTTCTTTTTTTTTCCTATTTTCTACAGTTAATTATAGTGAAGACATCCAATCTATGAAAACTATGAAATAACACATATGGAATCATGTAGTAACCAAAAAAGTGTTAAACAAATTTTAAATTCTTCAAAGTAGCCACCCTTTGCACACTCTTGGCATTCTCTCAACCAGCTTCATGAGATAGTCACCTGGAATGCATCTCAATTAACAGGTGTGCCTTGTTAAAAGTTCATTTGTGGAATTTATTTCCTTCTTACTGCATTTGAGGCAGTCAGTTGTGTTGTGACAAGGTAGGGGTGGTATACAAGATAGCCCTATTTGGTAAAAGACAAAGTCCATAGTATGGCAAGAACAGCTTAAATAAGCAAAGAGAAATGACAGTCCATCATTACTTTAAGACATGAAAGTCAGTCCATTCACTGCATGAATCAGGCCTTCATCTCCTTTGAACAGTTGATGTTGAGATGTGAGATGTGTCTGTTACTTTAACTCAGTGAAGCATTTATTTGGGCTGCAATTTCTGAGGCTGGTAACGCTAATGAACTTATCCTCTGCAGCAGAGGCAACTCTGGGTCTTCCTTTCCTGAGGCAGTCCTCATGAGAGCCAGTTTCATCATAGCGCTAGATGATTTCTGCGACTGCACTTGAAGAAACTTTCAAAGTTATTGAAATGTTCCGCAAAAGAAGAGACTGGCTTGGGCCAAGAACCACGAGCAATGGACATTAGACCGGTGGAAATCTGTCCTTTGGTCAGATGAGTCCAAATTTGAGATTTTTGGTCCCAGCTGCCGAGTCTTGGTGAGACGCAGAGGAGGTGAATGGATGATCTCTGCATGTGTAGTTCCCACTGTGAAGCATGAAGGAGGAGGTGTGATGATGTGGGTGTGCTTTGCTTGTGACACAGTCTGATTTATTTAGAATTCAAGGCACACTTAACCAGCATGGCTACCACAGCATTCTGCAGTGATACGCCATCCCATCTGTTTTGCGCAACACACTTCCAGGCTGTGTAAGGGCTATTTTACCAAGAAGGAGAGTGATGGAGTACTGCATCAGATGACCTGGCCTCCACAATCACCCAACCTAAACCCAATTGAGATGGCTTGGGATGAGTTGGACCGTAAAGTGAAGGAAAAGGAGCCAGCAAGTGCTCAGCATATGTAGGAACTCCTTCAAGACTGTTGGAATAGCATTCCAGGTAAAGCTGGTTGAGAGAATGCCAAGAGTGTGCAAAGCTGTCATCAATGCAAAGGGTGGCTACTTTTAAGAATCTTAAATATAATATAAATGTTTCTTTGTTTAACACTATTTTGGTTACTACATGATTCCATATGTGTTATTTCATAGTTTTGATGTCTTCACTATTATTCTACAATGTAGAAAATAGGAAAAATAAAGAAAAACACTTGAATGAGTAGGTGTGTCCAAACTTTTGACTGGTACTGTATATAATGTACAGTTGAAGTCAGAAGTTTAGCCAAATACTATTTAAAGTTTTTCACAATTCCTGACATTTAATCACAGTAAAATGACCCTGTCCTAGGTCAGTTAGGATCACCACTTTATTTTAAGAATAGAAAATTACAGAACAATAGTAGAGAGAATGATTTATTTCAGCTTTTATTTCTTTCATCACATTGACAGTGGGTCAGAAGTTGACATACACTCAATTAGTATTTGGTAGCATTGCCTTTAAATTGTTTAACTTGTGTCAAAGTTTAGGGTAGCCTTCCACAGGCTTCCCACAATAAGTTAGGTGAATTTTGGCCCATTCCTCCTGACAGAGCTGGTGTAACTGAGTCAGGCCTCCTTGTTCGCACACACTTTTTCAGTTCTGCCCACACATTTTCTATAGGATTGAGGACAGGGCTTTGTGATGGCCACTCAAACACCTTGACTTTGTTGTCCTTAAGGCATTTTGCCACAACTTTGGAAGTATGCTTGGGGTCATTGTCCATTTGAAGACCCATTTGCGACCAAGCTTTAACTTCCAGACTGATCTCTTCAACATATCCATATTATTTTCCTACCTCATGATGCCATCTATTTTGTTATCTATTCATCTATTCATGATGCTGCCAGCCCTGTGCTTCACAGTTGGGAATGTGTTCTTCGGCTTGCAAGCCTCCCCCTTTTTCCCCCAAACATAACGATGGTCATTATGGCCAAACAGTTATTTTTTTGTTTCATGAGACCAGAGGACATTTCTCCAAAAAGTATGATTTTTGTCCCCATGTGCAGTTGCAAATCGTAGTCTGGCTTTTTTTATGGCGGTTTTGGAGCAGTGGCTTCTTCCTTGCTGAGCGGCCTTTCAGGTTATGTCGATATAGGACTCGTTTTACTGTGGATTTTGATATTTTTGTACCTGTTTTCTCCAGCATCTTCACAAGGTCCTTTGCTGCTGTTCTGGGATTGATTTGCACATTTCGCACCAAAGTGCGTTCATCTCTAGGAGACAGAACGCGTCTCCTTCCTGAGCGGTATGACGGCTGCGTGGTCCCATGGTGTTTATACTTGCGGACTATTGTTTGTACAGATGAACGTGGTACCTTCAGGCGTTTGGAAATTGCTCCCAAGGATGAACCAGACTTGTGGAGGTCAACATTTTTTTTCTGAGGTCTTGGCTGATTTCTTTTGATTTTCCCTTGATGTCAAGCAAAGAGGCACTGAGTTTGAAGGTAGGCCTTGAAATACATCCACAGGTACACCTCCAATTGACTCAAATGATGTCAATTAGCCTATCAGAAGCTTCTAAAGCCATGACATCGTTTTCTGGAATTTTCCAAGTTGTTTAACGGCACAGTCAACTTAGTGTATGTAAACTTCTGACCCACTGGAATTGTGATGCAGTGAATTATAAGTGAAGTAATATGTCTGTAAACAATTGTTGGAAAAATTACTTGTGTCATTCACAAAGTAGATGTCTTAACCGAATTGTCAAAACTATAGTTTGTTAATAAGAAATTTGTGGGGTGGTTGAAAAACAAGTTTTACTAACTCCAACCTAAGTGTGTGTAATCTTCTGACTTGAACTGTATACTGTTATTTTTTGTGACATATGTCAACATTATATTCAAAATCATCAAAAGAATCTTGAAATGTGTTTGACCAAATACAAGAAGTCTGCATATGACATTCCATTTACATTTTAGTAATTTAGCAGACACTCTTATCCAGAGTGACTTAGAGTTTGTTCATTCATCTTAAGATATCTAGGTGGGACCGCCACATACAGTACCTCAGTCATAGTAAGTACATTTCTCCTCAGTAAAGTAGCTGTCAGCAAAGTCAGTGCCAGTAAAAATAAATGTGAGTGTTAGTTCATGAAAAGGCAAGGTTGTTGTTGTTGTCTAGTTGTTTTTTTGGGTGTATTAGCTGTGTGATTATTTAAGATACTCTTTGAAGAGGTAGGGTTTCAGACGTTTTTGGAAGATGGGCAGGGACTCGGGCTATCTTAGCTTTAGGGGGAAGCTGGTTCCATCATTGGGATGCCCGGACAGAGAAGAGCTTTGACTGGGCTGAGCGGGAGCTGCCCTCCCATAGAGGCTAGGGCCAAAAGATCTGGGCCTAGATTCACAAATCCTTCTTAATAAGAAATGTCTTCTTAACTATATACTTATGAAGAAATGTAAGCAAAGTTGCTATTCCTCCAAAAGGATATTGGAAATGTTCTTGCATTATTGCTTATGTTTCTCCTTAAGCAAAAAAATTAAGAAGAAATTATTGAAAATAAAGTTATTCAATTGTTCTGGGAGATGTTCGTTATTCCAAGACAGCTAAACCCTTGTCATAAACTCAGGGCAGTGAGATAATAAACCAATGTCAGCAATTAAGTATGTTTAATTCACTCACAAACTTCATCAGCTCTTAGCAAACTGTTAGAAAAAAAGTATTTGACCAAATACAATGCTATTTCTCTGTAAACAAACTAACAACATACTTTCAGCATGCTTATAGAGAAGGGAACTCAACATGTACTGCACTGACACAAAATACTGATGATTGGTTTGTTAGATATTGATAATAAGAAGATTGTGGGAGCTGTACTTTTAGATTTCAGTGCAGCCTTTGATATTATTGACCATAACCTGTTGTTGAATAAACATATGTGTTATGGCTTTTCAACCTCTGCCGTATCGTGGATTCAGAGCTATCTATCTAATAGAACTCAAAGGGTTTTCTTTAATGGAAGCTTCTCTGATTTCAAACATGCAACGTGTGGTGGTCCGCAGGGCAGCTCTCTAGGCCCTCTACTCTTTTCCAATTTTACCGATGACCTGCCACTGGCATTAAACAAAGCATGTGTCCATGTATGCTGGTGATTCAACAATATACGCATCAGCAACCACAGCTAATGAAGTCATTGAAACCCTTAACAAAGAGTTGCAGTCTCTTTTGGAATGGCTGGCCAGTAATAAACTGGTCCTGAACATCTCTAAATCTAAGAGCATTGTATTTGGTACAAATCATTCCTTAAGTTCTAGACTTCAGCTGAATCTGGTAATGAATGGTGTGGCTGTTGAACAAGTTGAGGAGACTAGATGACTTGGCGTTACCTTAGATTGTAAACTGTCATGGTCAAAACATATACAGTGGGGCAAAAAAGTATTTAGTCAGCCACCAATTGTGCAAGTTCTCCAACTTAAAAAGATGAGAGAGGCCTGTAATTTTCATCATATGTACACTTCAACTATGACAGACAAAATGAGAAGAAAAATCCAGAAAATCACATTGTAGGATTTTTAATGAATTTATTTGCAAATTATGGTGGAAAGTAAGTATTTGGTCAATAACAAAAGTTTATCTCAATACTTTGTTATATACCCTTTGTTGGCAATGACAGAGGTCAAACGTTTTCTCTAAGTCTTCACAAGGTTTTCACACACTGTTGCTGGTATTTTGGCCCATTCCTCCATGCAGATCTCCTCTAGAGCAGTGATGTGCTGGGCAACACAGACTTTCAACTCCCTCCAAAGATTTTCTATGAAGTTGAGATCTGGAGACTGGCTAGGCCACTCCAGGACCTTGAAATGCTATTTACGAAGCCACTCCTTCGTTGCCCGGGCGGTGTTTTTGGGATCATTGTCATGCTGAAAGACCCAGCCACGTTTCATCTTCAATGCCCTTGCTGATGGAAGGAGGTTTTCACTCAAAATCTCACGATACATGGCCCCATTAATTATTTCCTTTACACAGATCAGTCGTCCTCGTCCCTTTGCAGAAAAACAGCCCCAAAGCATGATGTTTCCACCCCCATGCTTCACAGTAGGTGTGGTGTTCTTTGGATGCTCTCTAGTAAACTTCAGACGGGCCTGGACATGTACTGGCTTAAGCAGGGGGACACGTCTGACACTGCAGGATTTGAGTCCCTGGCGGCGTAGTGTGTTACTGATGGTAGGCTTTGTTACTTTGGTCCCAGCTCTCTGCAGGTCATTCACTAGGTCCCCCCGTGTGGTTTTGGGATTTTTGCTCACCGTTCTTGTGATCATTTTGACCCCACGGGGTGAGATCTTGGGTGGAGCCTCAGATCGAGGGAGATTATCAGTGGTCTTGTATGTCTTCCATTTCATAATAATTGCTCCCACAGTTGATTTCTTCAAACCAAGCTGCTTACCTATTGCAGATTCTGTCTTCACAGCCTGGTGCAAGTCTACAATTTTGTTTCTGGTGTCCTTTGACAGCTCTTTGGTCTTTTGCAACAGCTAATGGGGAACCTAATAAAATACCAAATACCTAAATCTGAAAGTTTCAGTGTTGATTATTTTAAACCAAATATTTTTTTTTAGAACAGTAACCCAGTATGATTGTGTTTGCTAGCTAAATTGGTTGCCTAGGGACAATAATCTTAAGATAGTTAAGAAATTTGTTAGAAGGTATTTTCAAAGTTCGCAAGAAAATCATTAACATAGTGTTGAGGAATTGACTCTCTTATGAACGTGTTTTTTAAAAAGAAGCTTCTTACGTTTTTGCATGAGAAATGTTTTAGGAATCTGGGCCAGAGGTGGCAGAACAGAGTACTCGGGTTGGGGTGTAGGGTTTGAGCATAGCATGAAGTTAGGGAGGGGCAGTTCCTCTTGCTGCTCCGTAGGCAAGTACCATGGTCTTGTAGTGGATGCGAAAGGTTGCCAGATCTGACATAGGAAAACTTGAAGGTTGAACACCATGCGGGCTGTGGCATTCTAGATCATTTGCAGACATCACAGTCCCTTGTAGCTCAATTAATAACTAGCAGCTGGCCACACCTCGTGAATCTTTAATTGATCACACTGAATATATTGTCAGTTTAATTGCACAAAAAATACATTGTAAAGTGAAAGTTCATTCAATATATGGGATTGAATTAACTATAACTATAACTGCCCCATGGAAGCATCGTTTTCATGACGTCAGTTAACCCATCTATAGATTGAAATTTAAATTGCACATTCATTATTTCCTAATAGTCTACATGAATAACTCTCCTGATTTAACTTGATGATCTATGGTTGAGAATAGAAAGCTGTAATATCTTATGTTTCACGGAGTCGTGGCTGAACGATGACCCAGATAATATAGAGCTGGCTGGGTTTTCCGTGCATCTGCAGGACAGAGCAGCTACGTCTGGTAAGACGAGGGGTGGGGTGTGTGTCTATTTGTCAATAATTGCTGGTGCGCGATGTCTAATATTCAATAAGTCTCGAGTTATTGCTCGCCTGAGGTAGAGTTCCTCATGATAAGCTGTAGGCCACACTATCTACCAAGAGAGTTCTCATCTATATTATTCATAGCCGTCTATTTACAACCACAAACCTATGCTGGCACCAAGACCGTACTCATCGAGCTGTATAAGGCCATAAGCAAACAAGAAAATGCTCATCCAGAAGCGACATTCCTAGTGGCCGGGGACTTTAATGCAGGCAAACTTAAATCCGTTTTACGTCATTTCTACCAGCATGTAACATGTGCAACTGGAGAGAAAAAAATAACTCTAGACCACCTTTAATCAACACACTGAGACGCTTACAAAGCTCTCCCTCGCCCTCCATTCGGCAAATCTGACCATAATTATATCCTGCTGATTCCTGCTTACAAGCAAAAACTAAAGCAGGAAGTACCTGTGGCTCGCTCAATGTCGAAGTGGTCAGATGACGTAGATGCTACATTACAGGAGTGTTTTGCTAGCACAGACTGGAATATGTTCCGTGATTCATCCAATGGCATTGAGGAGTACACCACCTCAGTCACTGGCTTCATCAATAAGTGCATCGACGACTTCATCCCCACAGTGACCGTAAGTACATATCCCAACCGGAAGCCATGGATTACAGGCAACATCAGCACCGAGCTAAAGGCTAGAGGTGCCGCTTTCAGGGAGCGCGACTCTAATCCAGACGGTTATAAGAAATCGCGCTATTCCCTCAGATGAACCATCAAACAGGCAAAGCATCATTACAGGACTAAGATTGAATGCTACTACACCGGCTCTGATGCTTGTCGGATGTGACAGGGCTTGCAAACTATTACGGACTACAAAGGGAAACTGCCCATTGACGCGCGACAACAACAACCTTTCCCTCAATGTGAGCAAGACAAAGGAGATGATCGTGGACCAAAAGAAAAGGAGAGCCAAACTGGCCCCCGTTAACATTGACGGGCTGTAGTGGAGCGGGTCGAGAGTTTCAAGTTCCTTGGTGTCCATATCACCAACAAACTATCATGGTCCAAACACACCAAGACAGTCGTGAAGAGGGCACGACAACACCTTTTCCCCCTCAGGAGACTGAAAAGATTTGGTATTGGTCCCCAGATCCTATACATTACTGTAGCTGCACCATCATGAGCATCCTGACCGGTTGCATCATCGCCTGGTATGGCAACTGTTCGGCATCCGACCGTAAGGCACTACAGAGGGTAGTGGGTACGGCCCAATACATCACTGGGACCAAGCTTCCTGCCATCCAGGACCTATATACTAGGTGCTGTCAATCTTTTATTTAGTAAATATTTTCTTAACTCTATTTCTTGAACTGCATTGTTGGTTAAGGGCTTGTAAGTAAGCATTTCACGGTATGTCTACACCTGTCGTATTCGGCGCATGTGACGAATAAAATTTGATTTGCTTCAATATAAGATACATTTTGCATTAATAACATTACGCCCTCATTGTTAAATCGTTTGACATATTACTAAACTTAATTAAATGCAGTTATTTATGAAGGTAAATTAATACAATTGATTTTGTATGTTTTTGGGACACCTGTAAATAACATGAAACTATTGTTTCCCTTCTTTGAAATGTCATATCAGTGTTGGCCAATATAAAACTGACAGGCTATCAATGCTGTCAAACTATTTCTCCCAAAGGACTGCCACCGTGGGTGGCTGGCAGTGAATATATGATGCTACGCAGTTGAAAAGCGTGAAATGCTGAGGACTGAAAAATAAGAAAATGGAAAAGACGTACATAAAAGCCAAGAGAGTAAAAGTTTGGAGTATAAGGAGCAGTTGGAATGTGTGTTTTGTTGAATTAATCAGCCAAGAGGAGTGCTGTTAGAACACATAAAAAGTAGGCTGAATGCTTTTCATGTGACATGTGTAATTAAGAATGATTTTATACTCCTTGTTTTCACAGGCTCTGAGAGAGCGGACGAAGAATGTTCATCTCCTTCTGTAGTTGATGAGATGCAGCTTTTAATTACACCCCTATTAGAATGACACCATTTCCCTTTCCAAATGTAAATCTTACTGTCATACTTGAATGTTGGGATGTTTTGAGAGAGGGCCCTTTTGAGAAGTCTGTATTTACTCTGACACCACACCATCTCTACAGCCAGAACATTCTTTATTAGACTCACTTTGACATTTGGAGGAGTGTGCTCTCATTTTGCCTGCAACAAGTGAATAATAGGCTACATCCTTGCCTGTCTCAAATAAGCCTAAAATCAGAGTTGTGTTTTACATGTCAACAGGACCTCTAAAAGCAAAAGCAAAGCCCCAAAAGAGAGATGGTACGGGGCAGATCAGACGTGAATGATGGAGCGCTGGTGTTATGGAGAAAGACACTGGCTGTAGTGGACTGCCAGGTGCCATCATCTCACTGAGCAGACAGGAGTGGAAGACCGAGGGCATGACACTGGACAAGTATATCTGCTCAGGGTTGTCTCTGCTGTCTCAGTCTGTCATGGTTACTTCAACATTTTCAATTGTATGGAGAGGAATTGGTTACTCTGTTTGTTTTGGTATTTTGTTAGATTCGAAATGCACAGAAAACAAAATGTTTTCCCTTGGACTCTATTTATTACTCCACATGTTAATGTTCTGTCGGGGTGAAAATATTAGCGTTCAGCATTTACAGCTAAACAACTTATTTCACTTGTCTGATGGTACAGTAGATGTGCTGGAGGAAAGACACCACAACCAATATAGGCCTTTTTCTTGTCGGTTTGCAGAATCTCACGTCTTTACTTTAGTGTGCCGAGAAGCACTACATAACCATTATAAATATTCCAAGCAAGAGAAATTTTCATCATTATCAAATCAAGCAATGAAATGTCCATTGAAATGATTGCTATCAAAATTTTAGGGATAAGTAATTGCACGGTATCTAATGTAGACAGATGGGCCTTGTAGACTGGCCTATTTTTAACGCAGGTTGAGCTGTTGTGGCTGAGCCCGTCATCAACAAAAACTACATTAACCTCAGCAGCCATGCCTGTGGGGCTCATACTTCAATTTCTTACCGAGAAATAAAGTTCCTGGCTCAGGGCACACAGGCAAGCAGTGTTGTTAATGGCTTATTTACTGTTTAATGGCTATACTGAACCAAAACAGCAATTCATGTAAAAAAATGGCAATTAAACAGCAGGGTTTGGTGGAAGTTATTTTCTAACTTCATCTGGGCTTTGCATTCTGCACACCTCTGATAATTTTGGCTCATTTTATGTGGAGGCAGAGGAAGCTTATATTACAGTTACTTCCAATTCAGGAAATAGGCTAGTATCTATACACAACCCTTTCCTGCACTACAGATAGTGGCCTTTATATGCCATGCTTTTCATGTATTCTATGGATGCCATCTTAAAACACAGCTTTTAAATCTGCTTATCATCAACCTCTACTCTATGTTTTACTATTCCAGATCATGAAAAGCCAACAACATAGCTCAATGTGCTTCATAATATCCATATTTAAGCAGTTGGGTCCTCTTTTTCGCCATCTCCTTTTCTCATTGACTCTTTTTATTTATCTCCTATTCCAATTTCCAATCCCCACAATCTCTTTCTCTTCCCATCCTTTTCTACTCTTTCTCTGTGACTCTCTCTAGCCTTGATAATACCATCGCTCAAGCAGTGAGGTGTTGCAGGCACTTTGTTGCTGACCATGGTGCTGAAAGCCTCCTGCCTTCAAATTGCCAGAGTGTTCATTTCATGGTTCATATACCCCGGTCTCCATTTGTCAGGACGCCGTTAGCGTGGGTGCTTATTTCTTTAACCCCTTCCCTTACAAATGATAACAAATCAAACACACATTTGTTTCGGCTCATGGGGACGGCTCTCTGCCATGGCCGTGATTTCAATTAAGGGGGTGGGTACGTGTTGTGTTGAGTGAGTGGTTATTTGAGCTGTGTGCCACCCTTGGCCATTGTTCTACTAGCTGTTTAGTCTTTGAATTCCCCTTTCGAGAGGCTAGGTCAATGTTGCAGTCATGTATGGTACTTAAAGCTGTAATATGTCACTTTTTAGGCAACCCAACCAAATTCACATAGAAATTTGAGTTATACAATGCCTTCAGAAAGTATTCACACCCCTTGACTTTTTCCACATTTTGTTGTGTTACAGACAGAATTTAAAATTGATTAAATATAAGAAGAAAATGTCACTGGTCTACACACAATACCCCATAATGTCAAAGTGGAATTATGTTTTTCAGAATTTGTACTAATTAATTAAAAATAAAAAGCTGAGATGTCTTGAGTCAATAAGTATTCAACCTCTTTGTTATGACAAGCCTAAATAAATTCAAGAGTAAAACTTTGCTTATTATAGTGTAACATGATTTTTTTATGAATATCTAATCTCTACCCCACACATACAATTATCTGTTAAGTCCCTCAGTCGTGCAGTGAATTTCAAACACAGATTCAGCCATCATGACCAGGTAGGTTTTCCAATTCCTCGCAAAGAATGGCACCTATTGGTAGATGTGAAAAAATAAATAAAATGAAAGCAGATGTTGAATATCCCTTTGAGTTTCAATACACCCAGTCACTACAACGATACAGGTGTCCTTCCTAACTCAGTTGCCGGAGAGGAAGGAAACAGCTCAGGGATTTCACCATGAGGCCAATGGTGACAGTTACAGAGTTTAATGGCTGTGAAAGGAGATAACTGAGGATGGATCAACACCATTGTAGTTACTCCACCACACTAACCTAAATTACAGAGTGAGAAGAAGGAAAATTGTACATAATAAATATTTTCCTAAGCATGCATCCTTTTTGCAACAAGGCACCAAAGTAATATTGCAAATAATTTGGCAAAGCAATACATTTTTTCCACAGAATACAAAGTGTTATGTTTGGGTCAAATCCAATACAACCACTCTCCACATTTCCAAGTGTAGTGGTGGCTGCATCATGTTATGAATATGCTTGTAATTGTTAAGGACTGGGGAATTCTTCAGGATAAAAAATAAATGGAATGGAGCTTTGCATAAGCAAAATCCTAGAGGAAAACCTAGTTCAGTCTGCTTTCCACCAGACACTGGGAGATTAATTCACCTTTCACCAGGACAATAACCTAAAACACTAGGCCAAATCTACACTGGAGTTGCTTACAAAGACGACATTGAATATTCCTGAGTGGCAGAGTTACAGTTTTGACTTAAATCTACTTCAAAATCTATTAAAAAAACCTGAAAATGGTTGTCTAGCAATGATCAACAAACAATTTGACATATCTTGAAGAATTAAGAATTTTAAAATAACGGGCAAATGTTACACGATCCAGGTGTGGAAAGCTCTTATAGACTTACCCAGAAAGACGCACCGCTGTAATCACTGCCAAAGGGGCTACAAAGTATTGACTCAGGGGTGTGACTACTTACAGTACCAGTCAAAAGTTTGGACACACCTTCTCATTCCAGGGTTTTTCTTTATTTTGAATATTTTCTACATTGTAGAATAATAGTGAAGAAATCACAACTATGAAATAACCAAAAAAGTGTTAAACAAATCAAAATATATTTCATATTTGAGATTCTTTAAAGTAGCCACCCTTTGCCTTTCATTTTTTTTTTGATGACAGCTTTGCCTTGATGACAACTTTTCACACTCTTGGCATTCTCTCAACCAGCTTCACCTGGAATGCTTTTCCAACAGTCTTGAAGGAGTTCCCACATATTCTGAGTACTTGTTGGCTGCTTTTCCTTCCCTCTGCTGTCCAACTGTGGAGGACAGGTCATCTGATGCAGCACTCCATCATTCTCATTCTTGGTCAAATAGCCCTTACACAGCCTGGAGGTGTGTTGGGTCATTGTCCTGTTGAAAACAAATGATAGTCCCACTAAGCGCAAACCAGATGGGATGGCGTATCGCTGCAGCCATGCTGGTTAAGTGTGTCTTGAATTCTAAATAAATCACTGACAGTGTCACCAGCAAAGCACCCCCACACCATCACACCTCCTTCTCCATGCTTCAAGGGGGGAACCACACATGCAGAGATTATCCGTTTACCTACTCTGCGTCTCACAAAGACTGTAACACAACAAAATGTATAATAAGTCAAGCTGAATGAATACTTTCTGAAGGCACTGTAGATTTGTCCTTTTCATTGAAAGCAAGTCTAAGAAGTGGTAGATCTCTTCCATGTTTGCTATTTCTATGCTTCCCATTCTTAAGTTTTGTTTTTGCGTCTTTTATTTTCGGTTTTCTACACCAGCTTCAAACAGCTTAAAATACAACATCTTTGGTACAATGATTCTCTTCAGTATGCATTGCTTGTTTGTCACACAAATGTAAATTAGGCAAACTTTAAACATTTTGCAACAAGGAATCACTGTAATCACAATTGGATATGTATTGCACTGTACTCATTGCACTGCAACGACTCAAACATTAACAGGCTGCTGATATTATGGACTTGGTTTCTCAGAATACTGAGGTAGTTTCAAATCAAAAGAGCAGAACAAGATTAAATGGTCTTGACTATATGTCATGAAACATACTAGGCTCCTGAACTAGATACTGTAGCTTTGCTCTTTTAAATCTGAAAGGAGCGTGACATGCTTCTACTGTTCTTTGGTAACTAAGGCATTAGCATTCTGCAGACTTTGGCCTCCTGTCCTGTCGCAGGCATCATATGCCTTTGAAAAGTAGATGGGCTGACCTTATAGGCTTTGCCAAGGTAGAGGGAGATCTGCAAGATGAGTAAATGTGGTGAGCTCTCCCACTAAAGCAACCCCCGTGCTTCCTCCCGCTTACTCTCCAGTGTCCTTGATTTAGAGTGCTGCTTCTCTGAGGTCCAAATTGTCCTTCATGCCAAGCTAGATTTGTGAGCGGTATGCCAAACACTTAAGTAAATGTGTTTTTCAATCTATCAGTTCCCCTACTGCCCCCTCCCCACCACCAAATCCCCCATGCTTGCTAGAGCCTTCCTTCTCTCTGTCTTCTACTTCTGCCTGTCATGCTGTTGTTGCCACCATCCTATAGAGCATCATCCCTCACAGGCCTCGATAAATAACCCTCTACCTTTGCCCCTGAGTTGCGCTGAATCACATTTGTTAAACCATCCCCTGCAGTGAGGGAATTTATGCTCTTGCTATTTGCTCTAGGGAATTGAGTTTTAAATTGCACAGTACAAGCCTGAGTGCTAGAAGGCTTTGGCTTACAACAAAAACCCCAGACCGGATATTTACACCATGAATTTGTTTTATAAAATAGTGATTCATAATTTCTACTGAGAAGTCTCCAACTGCAAATCTGTACTGCAGTCCTTGGCCAAACAAGTTCTGCATTGTATTGAAAGGAAGACACAACAGGAAAACCATTTGTCATTTTAGGTCATTTTTTAAAATGTCATTTTAGGTGGAAATTGAAAAAAGGGTCCCATCCTTAAGAGGTTTTAAAGACCATTAAAGAAAATGGGGCATTTAATTTGCAGAGTTCCCTAGCTCCCCAAAAGGAGTTGTTTTGCATATGAATGAAGATTGATCAGGGCTTCTTGTACACACACACACACACACACAGAGGCATATACTAGTTGAGGAGTGAAATAGTAACTTCATTAAAAATGAATAACTGTTTCTCTTTTGGTTATACTCCATTGCTCTAGAGCCTGGTACAACGGAAAATGCCCAGATGACCAGATAAGAAGTCTTCTCTGAGATCGCCACTATCCAGATGGCACCATTAACGATTAAGCCAGTACATTTTCCTTTTATAATTGACTCCATAGGCTATTAAGCAGGTTGGCACAAGGTTGGCTCTGTGAAACTTGTCCAGATGTTCTCCTGTAGACAGCCGTGCGTCAAGTGGAGATTTATTTTGGGGAGTGCAGGTTGTTGTTGTGGATGCATGCGGTGGGTCCAAGGCTGTGTACAGATGGACAGAGGGGTGGGTGGTGGAAGAAGTCAGACTCAATTATATCAATGTCTCTATCAGTCTGGCTGCCCCCTTCTGCTCTATCCCTCTTTCTGCAACCTCAGGGAATGATCTGAGACTGATATGTTCTCCTTCCTGTTAGAAATATTTGTCTGTTTTGTTTTTATTTACAGATGTATTTTGCTGCCACTTCCTGTATACATAAGCAGAGAGTTGTTTAAAATGTTGACTTTAGATGATGCTGATAGATACATTTTTGTCAAGAGCAGTATAACGCTCATCAAGTATCATGCAACACGAGCTGACAATGTTTGTGTTAAGTTTTAGCATGTCAATGACTGGTGTTATTATTGAAGATGTGTCATAGGATGATGAACAGTAGTCTATTTGTTATGATGTAGACTTAGATATGGCCCAGAGATCATGTTTGAGGTAGTCACCTCATACAAGTACTTGGGAGTATAGCTAGTTGGTAAACTGTCCTTCTCTCATCACATATCAAAACTGCAGGCTAAAGTTAAATCTAGACTTGGTTTCCTCTATCGTAATCGCTCCTCTCACCCCAGTTGCCAAACTAACCATGATTCAGATGGCCATCCTAACCATGCTAGATTACAGAGACATAATTTATAGATTGGCAGGTAAGGGTGCACTCGAGCGGCTAGATGTTCTTTACCATTCGGCCATCAGATTTGCCACCAATGCTCCTTATAGGACACATCACTGCACTCTATACTCCTCTGTAAACTGGTCGTCTCTGTATACCCGTCACAAGACCCACTGGTTGATGCTTATTTATAAAACTCTCTTAGGCCTCACTCCCCCCTATCTGAGAGATCTACTGCAGACCTCATCCTCCACATACAAAACCTGTTCTGCCAGTCACATTCTGTTAAAGGTCCCCAAAGCACACAAATCCCTGGGTCGCTCATCTTTTCAGTTCGCTTCAGCTAGCGACTGGAACGAGCTGCAACAAACAATCAAACATTCAAAGACTCAATCATGGACACCCTCACTGACAGTCGTGGCTGCTTTGTGTGATGTATTGTTGTCTCTACCTTCTTGCCCTTGGTGCTGTTGTCTGTGCCCAATAATGTTTGTACCATGTTTTATGCTGCTACCATGTTGTGTTGCTACCATGCTGTGTTGTCATGTGTTGTGGCCTTACTATGTTGTTGTCTTAGGTTTGTCTTTATGTTGTGTTGTCTCTCTCGTAGTGATGTGTGTTTTATCCTTTGTTTCCCGTCCCCGCAGGAGGCCTTTTGGTAGGCTATCATTATAAATACGAATTTGTTCTTAACTGACTTGCCTAGTTAAATAAAGGTTAAATAGATAAACATTTTTTTTTTTTTTTTTAAACAAAACCAACATCATGATTAGAATGACAGTCTATGCTCAATATATCCATTGTGAGTTGATAAATCCTCCCACAAGTAGATAAATATAGTATAAATGTTTGCTTTCTCTCAATAATAGATGTGCTAATCTTGTAAAAACATTCCATGTTCACTTTGGATTTGTCTGTCAGGCCCCATATTGAGTAGCGTACAATACCAGCTTTCAGACTCCAGACAATTTCTCCACAGTGTATTCAGCTTAGCGAAGCATAATGAAGACAATTTACAGCTATGAACCAAGCTAGCACATAACGTTCTGAGAACCAAATGATTTCTAGAGCTCGGTGAGAGCGTCGTTCTTTGGTTATTTTGCATGCAACCATCCCAAACCTTTCTGGGAATGGTGCAAGATAGTTGCTTGGCTTTGGAACATTCTCAGTCAATTTAAGGAGCTTGACAAAACATGTTTTTAAATATTGGTATTTAATACGAAACGTTTTCTAAAACAGGGGTTCCCAAACTTTTTCACTTGGACCCGTGGCAAAAATCGAGAACACCCCGTGCCGCCCTCCCCCCACGTGTGGGTACGCGCTACGTCTATTTCATGACACAAACTGTTCATGAGCACTGTTCAGGTTTAAGGCTTATTATTTGCTATTCTATACATGTTTGCCATGTCTAATGTGTATTCATGTGATATTTGAGTGACAAAAAAATTACAACAATATCTATGGGCTAAAAAAAACTAAATATTTATTTTAGCTAACATAGGCTAGTTGATTTGAACATTTCTGGCAAGTTATAAATAGCTCTCTATGGTATGCAATGACTAACATAAAAAGAGGAACTGATGATGCTCTAACCTTGTGCATTCTTCTATTACAAATTTCAAGAGTAAGTTTAAAGCCAGACTTGAGTTCCTTTAAAACCTCTCTGGGATATGTGGGACGGTAGTGTCCCATCTGGCCAAAAGCCAGAGAAAATGCAGAGCGCCAAATTAAAATAAATTACTATAAAAATCAAACTTTCATGAAATCACACATGTAAGATACCAAATTAAAGCTACACGTGTTGTGAATCCAGCCAACATGTCAGATTTCAAAAAGGCTTTTCGGCGAAAGCAAACGATGCTATTATCTGAGGATAGCACCTCTGTAAACAAAAGAGAGAAAACATATTTCAACCCTGCAGGCGCGACACAAAACGCAGAAATAAAAATATAAATCATGTTTTACCTTTGACGAGCTTCTTCTGTTGGCACTCCAATATGCCCCATAAACATCACAAATGGTCATTTTGTTCGATTAATTCCGTCGATATATATCCAAAATGTCAATTTATTTGGCTCGTTTGATCCAGATAAACACCGGTTCCAACTTGCGTACCGTGACTACAAAATATCTCAAAAGTTACCTGTAAACTTTGCCAAAACATTACAAACTACTTTTGTAATACAACTTTAGGTATTTTTTAAAGTAAATAATTGAGAAAATTGAAGACGGGATGATCTGTGTTCAATACAGGAAGAAAACAAACTGACGCTACCTTTCTGGTCACGCGCCTCTAACAAACAGTACACTTGAAGTGACCCTCGTTTTGAACAGGGCTACGTCTTCATTACACAAAGGAAAAACCTCAACCAATTTCTAAAGACTAGTGACATCCAGTGGAAGCGGTAGGAACTGCAAGAAGGTCCCTCCAAGAAGGTCCCTCCTGGATTCCCAATGAAAAGACATTGAAAAGAGTGACCTCAACAACAAGAAAATCTGAATGGTTTTTCCTTGGGGTTTCGCCTGCTACATAAGTTCTGTTATAGTCACAGACATGATTCAAACAGTTTTAGAAACTTCAGAATGTTTTCTATCAAAATATACTAATAATATGCATATCTTATCTTCTGGGGATGAGTAGCAGGCAGTTGAATTTGGGCATGCATTTCATCCGGACGTGAAAATTCTGCCCCCTGTCACCTAGAAGTTAAAAATATATATATACTTTTTTTGGGGGGACACCCTTCCCTGCCGACCCCTCACACCCCACAGTTTGGTAACCACTGTCTTAAAAGTTCAAACATGGTTACATATAATTGCAATTTTGGCAGTGTTCTGGGAACGTTCTCCAACTGGTTTGACATTGGGAATATTCTCAAATCGTTCAACACTTCGGCATAACATTTCCTACAGGTTTCCTTGTGGTTCTATTTAAAGTAATGTTCTCAAATTGTTTCAAGAATGAAACAACATTCTTCTGTGGGAATTTCAGTGTTTCACATTAGTATTGCACGGTATATTGAAACGTATGTACTTTTTTGATACTATAGTAGAACATGAAAAAAGGTTAGGTACTAGAATTATTGTTTATTTTGGTAATTCTGTCAAATTTGTCTCACGTCATATACGGATTCAGAGGATAGAATCTGTCTAGTCATTTTTCTGAACCTTCTCAATGGGCAGTAGCTAACCAGGCTGTTCTTACACATGCATCTGACACAGCGCAAGCCACTTTTGAGAAGCAAGCAAGAAAAGAGAAAATGCAGACCGCATGGCTTCTTCTAAAGAAAATATCATACCTCCATGGTAGCTTGTGGATAAAACTGGCTCCGGATGCAAACTATGGGAGTACTTTAATTACATAGCTTTGATTACATTACTCACATTAAGCATCTCCAATCCAAAAGTAAATCTAGAATCGGCTTCCTCGTTTGCAACAAGGCCTCCTTCACTCATGCCGCCAAATATACCCTTGTAAAACTGACTATCCTACCGATCCTTGACTTCGGCGATGTCATTTACAAAATAGCCCCTAACACTCTACTCAGCAAACTGGATGTAGTCTATCACAGTGCCATCTGTTTTATCACAAAAGCCTCATATACTACCCACCACTGCGACCTCTATGCTGTCGTTGGCTGGCCCTCTCTACATATCCGTCACCAAACCCACTGGCTCCAGGTCATCTATAAGTCTTTGCTAGGTAAAGCCCCGCCTTATCTCAGCTCACTGGTCAACATATCAGCACCCACTCGTAGCACGCGCTCCAGCAGGTATATTTCAATGGTCATCTCCAAAGCAAAACACTTTCTTTGGCCGCCTTTCCTTCCAGTTCTCTGCTGCCATTGACTGGATCGAATTGCAAAAATCTCTAAAGCTGGAGTCTTATATCTCCCTCTCTAACTTTAAGCATCAGCTGTCAGAACAGCTTACCGATCACTGTACCTGTACACAGCCAATCTGTAAATAGCACACCCGACACATCCCCATATTATTACTTACTCTCTTGCTCTTTTGCACCCCAGTATCTCTACTTGCACATCATCATCTGCACATATATCACTCCAATATTAATGCTAAAAATGTATTTATTTTCACCTCTATGTCCTATTTATTACTTACCTCCCTACTCTTCGACATTTGCACACACATCTTTCTATTTTTCTTTTCTTTTGTGTTATTGACGGTACGTTTGTTTATGTGTAACTCTGTGTTGTTGTTTTTGTCGCACTGCTATGCTTTATCTTGGCCAGGTCGCAGATGTGAATTAGAACTTGTTCTCAACTGGCCTACCTGGTTAAATAAAGGTGAAATAAATCAAATTAAAATTAACATAGCATGATACAAACTGTTTACATAGCAGATGATGAGAAACAGCCCACCAAAATAAATAAGCATAAATGTGTTACTAAGCAGTGCACTGCAAGGGAGGTTCTAAAACTACACTACCGTTCAAAAGTTTGGGGTCACTTAGAAATGTTCTTGATTTTTAAAGAAAAGCTATTTTTTTGTCCATTAAAATAACATTGATCAGAAATACAGTGTAGACATTGTTAATGTTGTAAATGTCTATTGTAGCTGGAAAGGGCTGATTTTAAATGGAATATTTACAGGCGTACAGAGGCCCATTATCAGCAACTATCACTCCTGTGATCCAATGGCACATTGTGTTAGCTAATCCAAGTTCATAATTTTAAAAGGCTAATCAGCACAGCTGAAAACTGTTGTCCTGATTAAAGAAGCAATAAATCTGGCTTTCTTTAGACTAGTTGAGTATCTGGAGCATCAGCATTTGTGGGTTCGATTACAGGCTCAAAATGGCCAGAAACAGACTTTTTTTCTGGAACTCGTTAGTCTATTCTTGTTCTGAGAAATTAAGGCTATTCCATGTGAGAAAGACATGATATAGGGGACATAGGTTGGGGTGCCTTGTAAGAATCCGACGGCGTAAGAATCCGACGGCGAGTAGGTAACGAGTAGGTCCTGTTAGCCAACGTGAAATCATTAGATAATAAACTGAATGATCTCCGATCAAGACTATCCTACCTATGGGACATTAAACACGGTAATATCTTATGTTTCACCAAGTCGTGGCTGAACGACGACATGGCAGCTGGCTGGGTTTTCCGTGCATCGGCAAGATAGAATAGCTAAGACAAGGGGTGGCAGTCTGTGTCTGTCACAGTTTCTGTGTTATTTGATTGTTGTTTCCTTAGGTTACAGTTGGAGGGCACCATTAACCTGTTTTCTCATTTCCAGGTTACCCTGATTATTACTTGTTGGATTCACCTGTCTTTAATTACCTTCTCTGTTCACCTGGTTGCCTTGTTATTTAGGTTCCTAAGTTGGCCTGTATCTTTGCTTGGGTCTCATGTTTTATTAGTGTGCTCTTGTGTGGTTGCCTTGTTTCTGTTAAGACTCTAAGTAAAAGTTATGGATTTACCCTTACCTCTGCTTGCTGTGGTTCTCTGCGCCTGGGTTCGAGTTCATACGAGCATTATTGTTAGTGTCTATTTGTCAATAATTGCTGGTGCGCAAAATCTAATATTAAAGAAGTCTCAAGGTTTTGCTCACCTGAGGTAGGGTATCTCATGATTAGCTGTAGACCACACTATTTACCAAGAGAGTTTTCATCTATATTTTTTGTAGATTTCTATTTACCAGCACAAATCAATTCTGGCACTAAGACCGCACTCAACGAGCTGTGTAATGCCATAAGCAACATTCACAAGGCCATGGGGCCAGACGGATTTCAGGGCGTACACTCAAAGCATGCACGGACCAACTGGCAAGTGTCTTCACTAACATTTTCAACCTGTCCCTGACGAGTCTGTAATTCCAACATGTTTCAAGCCGACCACAATAGTCCCTGTGGCCAAGAACACCAAGGTAACCTGCCTAAATGACTATTGACCCGAAGCTCTCAAGTGCTTTGAAAGGCTGGTCATGGCTCACATCAACACCATTATCCTAGAAACCCTAGGCCCACTTTAATTTGCATACCGCCCCAACAGATCCACAGATGACACAATCTCAATTGCACTCCACATTGCTCTTTCCCACCTGGACAGAAGGAACATCTATGTGAGAATGCTGTTCTTTGACTACAGCTCAGTGTTCAACACCATGTGCCCACAAAACTCATCACTAAGCTAAGGAACCTGGGACTAAACACCTCCCTCTGCAACTGAATCCTGGACTTCCTGATGGGCACACACCCAGGTGGTAAGGGTTGGCAACAACACATTTGTTTTGAGGATCAGCGGGGTGGAGATGTTGTTGCCTACCCTCACCACCTGGGGGCGGCCCGTCAGGAAGTCCAGTACCCAGTTGCACAGGGCGGGGTCGAGACCCAGGGTCTCGAGCTTGATGACGAGCTTGGAGGGCACTATGGTGTTAAATGCCGAGCTGTCGTCGATGAACAGCATTCTCACATAGGTTTTCCTCTTGTCCAGATGGGTTAGGGCAGTGTGCAGTGTGGTTGAGATTGCATCGTCTGTGGACCTATTTGGGCGGTAAGCAAATTGGAGTGGGTCTAGGGTGTCAGGTAGGGTGGAGGTGATATGGTCCTTGACTAGTCTCTCAAAGCACTTCATGATGACAGAGTCGTTTAGCTCAGTTACCTTAGCTTTCTTGGGAACAGGAACAATGATGGCCCTCTCGAAGCATGTGGGAACAACAGACTGGGATAGGGATTGATTGAATATGTCCGTAAACACACCAGCCAGCTGGGCTTCGCATGCTCTGAGGGCGCGGCTGGGGATGCCGTCTGGCCCTGCAGCCTTGCGAGGGTTGACACGTTTAAATGTTTTCCTCACGTCGGCTGCAGTGAAGGAGAGTCCGCATGTTTTGGTTTGCGGGCCGTGTCAGTGGCACTGTATTGTCCTCAAAGCGGGCAAAAAAGTTATTTAGTCTGCTTGGGAGCAAGACATCCTGGTCCGTGACGGGTCTGGTTTTCTTTTTGTAATCCGTGATTGACTGTAGACCCTGCCACATACCTCTTGTGTCTGAGCCGTTGAATTGAGATTCTACTTTGTCTCTATACTGACGCTTAGCTTGTTTGATTGCCTTGCGGAGGGAATAGTTACACTGTTTGTATTCGGTCATGTTTCCGGTCACCTTCCGGCGCTTTCAGTTTCACGCGAATGCTGCCATCAATCCACGGTTTCTGGTTTGGGAATGTTTTAATCGTTGCTATGGGAACGACATCTTCAACGCACGTTCTAATGAACTCGCTCACCGAATCAGCGTATTCGTCAATGTTGTTGTCTGACGCAATACGAAACATATCCCAGTCCACGTGATGGAAGCAGTCTTGGAGTGTGGAATCAGATTGGTCAGACCACAGTTGAACAGACCTCAGCGCGGGAGCTTCTTGTTTTAGTTTCTGTCTGTAGGCAGGGATCAACAAAAGGGAGTCGTGGTCAGCTTTTCCGAAAGGAGAGCGGGGCAGGGCCTTATATGCGTCGCGGAAGTTAGAATAGCAATGATCCAAGGTTTTTCCAGCCCTGGTTGCGCAATCAATATAGCTGATACAATTTAGGGAGTCTTGTTTTCAGATTAGCCTTGTTAAAATCCCCAGCTACAATGAATGCAGCCTCCGGATATATGGATTCCAGTTTGCAAAGAGTCAAATAAAGTTTGTTCAGAGCCATCGATGTGTCTGCTTGGGGGGGAATATATACGGGTGTGATTATAATCGAAGAGAATTCCCTTGGTAGATAATGCGGTCGACATTTGATTGTGAGGAATTCTAAATCAGGTGAACAGAAGGACTTGAGTTCCTGTATGTTGTTGTGGCCACACCACGTCTCGTTAACTATGAAGCATACGCCCCCGCCCCTCTTCTTACCAGAAAGATGTTTGTTTCTGTCGGCGCGATGCGTGGAGAAACCAGCTGGCTGCACCGACTCCGATAGCGTCTCTCCAGTGAGCCATGTTTCCATGAAGCAAAGAACGTTACAGTCTCTGATGTCCCTCTGGAATGCTACCCTTGCTCGGATTTCATCAACCTTGTTGTCAAGAGACTGGACATTGGCGAGAAGAATGCTAGGGAGTGGTGCACGATGTGCCCGTCTCCGGAGTCTGACCATAAGACCGCTTCGTTTCCCCCTTTTACGAAGTCTATTTTTTGGTCGCCGGCTGGGATCCATTCCGTTGTCCTGGGTGAAAGGCAGAACACAGGATCCGCTTCTCGAAAGTCATATTCTTGGTCGTACTGATGGTGAGTTGACGCTGCTCTTATATTCAGTAGTTCTTCTCGACTGTATGTAATGAAACCTAAGATGACCTGGGGTACCAATGTAAGAAATAACACGTAAAAAAACAAAAAACTGCATAGTTTCCTGGGAACGCGAAGCGAGGTGGCCATCTCTGTCGGTGCGGCCATCTCTGTCGGCGCCGGAAGTCCCAGCTCTCTGCAGGTCATTCAAGTTACAGGTCTGTGAGAGCCAGAAATCTTGCTTGTTTGTAGGTGACCAAATACGTATTTTCCACCATAATTTGCTAATAAATTCATTACAAATCCTACAATGTGATTTTCTGGATTTTTTTTCTGATTTTGTCTGTCATAGTTGAAGTGTACCTATGATGAAAATTACAGGCCTCTCTCATCTTTTTAAGTGGGAGAACTTGCACAATTGGTGGCTGACTAAATACTTTTTTGCCCCACTGTAGGTCTAGATTGTGTATCACTATCACTAGCTTTGGAAGTTGCTGGAGCCGTTCGCAATCCACACCGACCAACTTAAGTAAGTCGTAGATGTGGTGTGATGTGGTGTCATGCCTTCTCAATCTTGAGTCACACTTGCAGTCAACTACTGTTGCAAAACAGTTTGCACAAGTCCTCCTGAAGTCACCGCGTGAGTGCATCGAATGCATACTGAATCAGTCAACTTTGATCCAACCTCTGCAGCAGCTTGACTGATGGACCAAATTCTATCTCTGGCACTGATGAGGGAAGCAGAGTGTTTTGTACAGCCGAGGCGCAGCAGGACCCCCGGAAGATGCCAGCATGATGAATTCAGCAAGCATCTCAACAACAGTGCAGAAATATACACTATATATACAAAAGTATGTGGACACCGTTTCAAATGAGTGGATTACGTTATTTCAGCCACACCGGTTGCTGACAGGTTTATAAAATTGAGCACACAGCCATGCAATCTCCATAGACAAACATTGTCAGTAGAATGGCCTTACTGAACAGCTCAGTGACTTTCAACGTGGCACCGTCATAGGATGCCACCTTTCCAACAACTCAAATATCTGCCCTGGTAGATCTTCCACAGTCAACTGTAAGTGCTGTTATTGTGAAGTGGAAACATCTAGGAGCAACAATGGCTTAGCTGCACAAGCTCACAGAACATGCCCGCCAAGTGCTGAAGTGCATAGCGTGTAAAAATAGCTTGTCCTTGATTGCAACACTCACTACCGAATTCGAAACTGCCTCTGGAAGCACCGTCACTACAAATCATTGTTTTTTGGGAGCTTCATGAAACGGGTTTACATGGCAGAGCAGCTATAGATCACCATGCATAATGCCAAGCGTCGGCTGGAGCAAGTCCCTGCAGCAATGTCCCAACATCTAGTGGAAAGCCTTTCCAGAATAGTGGAGGCTGTTATAGCAGCAAAGGTGTTCTTTTAGATTCTTCAAAGTAGCCACCCCTTTGCCTTGATGACAGCTTTGCAGACTCTTGGCATTTTCTCAACCGGCTTCACCTGGAATGCTTTTCCAACAGTCTTGAAGGAGTTCCCACATATGCTGAGCACTTGTTATCTGCTTTTCCTTCCCTCTGCGGTCCAATTTATCCCAAACCATCTCAATTAGTTTGAGGTTGGATGATTGTGGAGTCCAGGTCATCTGATGCAGCACTCAATCACATTCCTTCTTGGTAAAATAAGCCTTACACAGCCTAGAGGTGTCTTGGGTCATTGTCCTGTTAAAATAAAAAGGATAGTCCCAATAAGTGCAAACCAGATGGTATGGTGTACCGCTGCAGAATTCTGTGGTAGCCATGCTGGTTAAGTGTGCCTTGAATTCTAAATAAATCCCTGACCAAAGCACCAGTCAGACCTCCTCCTCCATTCTTCACGTCGGTGTCGTGGAAATTCATGTACACTGAGAGAGACTTTGTAATTTCTTCAGCCATCTTTATTTAATATTGATTCATTATTGCAGTAATGAACCTGGTCGACTGCACAATCTAAGGTGTGTTCCAAGAGCTTAACCTTTACAGAGGAATCCTGCTTCTTATATTGCTGACATGAAGAGTTCCACACCCCTCCCATGCAGATCGGGGAGCACCACAAGCCACCCTGGGTTCATCCTGTGGTCATCTGCACCCGGTGCCTTTTCCCAGATGCAAGAATGATTAGACACAATAAGAGTTTTGTTCTATTCCTCCAGGCTATCTCTATCTCGGTTACACCCACCACATCTTATCTATGGAATGCCAGCTGTAGGTCAATTGTCAGCTCAAGCTCCAGAGGCCCAACTCTGCTCCACAGACACAGATGAGAGAGTACTCATCATAGCTATTCGATGCATAAACAGTATTAAACATGATCTTGTAATTTTTCTCTCACATTCCCACATTTTGAGACCTACAAGCTTTAAAAAGACATTAAAATATCGTTAAGAAATTCTCAGCAATCTAAGTCATGTTTCATCAGTACGAAGCAAAATCATCATGTTGATGCTGAACATATTCCCATCGGTCAGCATGGTGGAAATAAGTATTTCCATCCCCATAGCACCATATGTAGAAACAAAAATGAGCATATCTTGTTTGACAAATCCAGGTAGTGACTGCCAGTTTAAGTAAAATTTATTCACTTTGGTGCCTAATGAACATGACCCAGGACAATTATCATGATCCCACTATTTATAAGTCAACACCTATGGCTATGTGCCATTAGCACAAACCTGATATACAGTGGGGCAAAAAAGTATTTAGTCAGCCACCAATTGTGCAAGTTCTCCCACTTAAAAAGATGAGAGAGGCCTGTAATTTTCATCATAGGTACACTTCAACTATGACAGACAAAATGAGAAGAAAAAAAATCCAGAAAATCACATTGTAGGATTTGTAATGAATTTATTTGCAAATTATGGTGGAAAATAAGTATTTGGTCAATAACAAAAGTTTATCTCAATATTTTGTTATATACCCTTTGTTGGCAATGACAGAGGTCAAACGTTTTCTGTAAGTCTTAACAAGGTTTTCACACACTGTTGCTGGTATTTTGGCCCATTCCTCCATGCAGATCTCCTCTAGAGCAGTGATGTTTTGGGGCTGTTGCTGGGCAACACGGACTTTCAACTACCTCCAAAGATTTTCTATGGGGTTGAGATCTGGAGACTGGCTAGGCCACTCCAGGACCTTGAAATGCTTCTTACGAAGCCACTCCTTTGTTGCCCGGGCGGTGTGTTTGGTCTGTGAGTGCAACAGAACTGATGTTACAGGCAAAACCCAGATACAAAATCCAACCAGGAAGTGGCAAATTTTTTGAAACCGCCTCATGCCAATGACTCCTTATATGGCTGTGAATGAGCTATTCCCCAAGGTGTCTACAGCATTGTGACGTCTTTTTGCACATTTCCGTTGAAGAATAGCCGTAAGGGACCATATTTAGCAAGTGGTCACATGGTGTCTCCCGCAGAAAATCTTGCGTAAAATACTGAGGTAGCCACTTTTCCAATCGCTTCTTATGAGAAACCAATTGCCTCGACGAATATATTATTGAATATATATGTTAAAAACACCTCGAGGATTGATCCTAAACAACGTTTGCCGTGTTTCTGTCGATATTATGGAGCTAATTTGGAAAAAAGTTTGGCGTTGTAGTGGTAGCATTTTCCTGTCGATTTCTCAGCCAAGCATGATGAACAAACGGGAGCTATTTCGCCTACAAAAATAATATTTTTGGAAAAAAGGAACATTTGCTATCTAACTGGGAGTCTCCTGAGTGAAAACATCCGAAGTTCTTCAAAGGTAAATGATTTAATTTGGTTGCTTTTCTTATTTTCTTGAAAATGTTGCCTGCTGCCAGCAGAACCTAGCATAGCATTATGCCATGATAAACTTACACAAATGCTTGTCTAGCGTTGGCTGTAACGCATATTTTGAAAATCTGAGATGACACTGTGATTAACAAAAGGCTAAGCTTGTGTTTGAATGTATTTCATTTGCGATTTTCATGAATAGGAAAAGTTTCTAGGGGCGTTATTCTATTTTCGTTTGAGGCTATGATTACGCTCCCGAATCCGGGATTGCTAGTCGCACAACTTCTTAACACATGTCACTACTAGCATAACAACAATCAAAACAATTAATACATGAATTGCTCCACTCATATAGTTATTAACATACTAACATCTTACTTACTCAAATAATTTAGTCAGTTTTAAAATGAATTCCGTTTCCAAATCATAATAAAAACCCAATTAATTATCCAATCAAATTTAGGATGACATTCTTCAGTGATTCACATTGGTTCTATTACTCAAAGTTAAAACCCTCAACTTAACACACATCAACACCGGCAGAATGTACATTTATATGAACATGCAATATATTAATCTTATAATTCTAGTATTAACTTTCTCATCACAGTTATAATTACAGATTAGTATCTAACAGCATTAGCCTAAATTACTATACATTTAGCCGTGTGTAGACCTCCACAATCAACCTGATGCCCCAAAATAAACACATTTTGACAAGTCTACATCAATTACGGGCAAGGTTGACCAAACGGATCTCTCATGCTCACTCCACATGGACTTCTGTCGAAAGAAGTGGTGCAGGACAGGACCTTCCATGCATCTAGATACCATCTGTAGTCACCTTCTCCATAATCTCAAAAGAGGACAGAACAGAACAACAATTTAGTTTAGTTAATTTCTGATTCAAGAAATCCAGACAAACATTGACTGTGTGACAAATTATCACTTCTACCACACTGTCGACCTCATCGCAGAGTCACAGGTTCAAGAAGTTATCCCGATCATCCAGCAACCCAATCTGGTGAGATTTGTATTGAAACAAAACAAACAAACAACACAACAATACACGCCTTTACATATCACTCGATACATTTCTATATATCACTTGATGTGTAAACTTCAATCCAAAAAACCTCAAAGGACTGGTAATTCCCCCATTTTGACACGACTCACCTTGTGATTAATGTGTAAAAACCACAACCCTGCAAATCAAAGTAGAATTAATACCCTTAAGAAAATAAATGGTACCCATAAGCTGATAGTAAAACAGACTAGAGACAGGTCTATCCTTCTCGTGGTCCGAATCACACATATAACTATTAATTATAAACTTCTTTGTAATTATCAGTATTACAAATGACCTTTAAAATCAGTATTACGTATGACCTTTAAATCATCATCCAATGTCTCTCAGCTTTCTAGTGAGGGTGATCAAACCACACTAGAAAGTCAGGTCAAAGGTCATTCAAACCTTTCATATGTTTCTTTCTATATTAGATTAATTATGTAAAAACAGTCAAACATTTCATACATTTCGTATCCCAGGTTACAGTAAGTTTCTTCAGTACATTTCTTATAAAAAATAATTAACGTGTTCAATTAAAACTCTGAAAGTAAAACCTCTAAAAATTCAATTTGTGTGTGCCTTTAAAATACATTGTCTTTAACCCGTGAAAAACACACTAAAACCAAACGAAATACACTACTCACAATAAATCAGACTTAGCATTAAAAACACTAACGATATTCATAATGTAAGGTTTAAACAAACACAATTTGCCAGGCCTTATTTAATGTGGGAGCTCCCTCTATGGCCGAATCGGGTACCTTTATACTTTATAAAACTGCAGAATTTCACTAACTGCTGGCAACAAGGCAACAACCCCGGAAACATTTGAACGGGAGAGAAATAAACATTTAGTTAGTTGCCATTTTGCTAAATCTTAATCAGTCCAAACAATTCAAATTCAAAACTCTTACTTTCCATTGAACTTCCCATTTCCTTTGTTACCTTCACTAGTCTACATCTGTTTTCTTTAACTCAGAAATCCCTCTACAATCTCTACTATACTCTACCTCTGTCTTTCCGTCTAATGTTACTTTACCAGGTGAACAATAAAACATTTCTTAAAACAAACAAAACTTCTGTTCACAGGGAGGCCACTTTAATTACAATGTTATCTTTTGTTTCGCTGGTTGTACTTTCCTATATGATACCTTGTGCCCTTGCTCTACCAAAGAGTTTACTAATGTGGTGACGTTTGCATATGAGTTTCTTTGTCTTTTTACGCCAATAACAAATTCACTACATATTGTATCAACACAGAGCCCTCAAAGTTACACCATTTATTGATTGTTTAAATGCGGCGTGATACAAAGTTTGATTATTTGTAAACATCATTCCTGCTCTCGCCCATATATACTGCCAATTTGAATATGTTACCTAATATCCACTGTCTTTGATTCTCACAAGGATTATTCAACTCCAAAATCGGCTCCACTTATATCCATGTAAAATGATCCAGTCATTGTTAATGGGCATATGTTTAAAGACATGGCTAATAGCTGTATCTCCTTAGAAACCTGTTTTAACAAATCTAGGACCTCCAAAATGTTGGTGCTGTCTCATCAGTGCAATTGTCAAAACGAACTACAATCCACTTCAGTTACTTGACACTGTTCCACATAATGGAAACAGATTATAATTTTAAATGCTCAAATTCTCTGGTGTTACCTAAACTACAAAACCGAGCAACAATAATCAAACTTTCAAAGAACGTTTCCGATTCAACTATTCAGACCTCTGCTTCAAATGTCCCACTACGCTCTTTACAGCCTGCTCGCTTTCAACCGCAGCTAATCTATTTTTCAATCTGAAGGCTCAATCATTTAACCTTGTATTGAAACCTCAGCAAAATACATCAGCCAATTCTTAAGGAAAATACCAAATCATTCACAATACGAGAGCCTCTTCCTGCCCACAACTTCAATTCATTGCTGTTATAGCCTTGTTTTATCATGCAATAACTAATCCCCATGTTCAGTTATCAATTAAGATCATTGTCACAGCTCTATCGCAATTTCCAATCAGCTGTTATTAGAATGTATTCGATTTAGGTAACTGTCCTTACAGTTGATTACGCTACAGGTAATAAAACAAACACTTGCAATTGTTGACAAACATATATTCAGTTCATGATTCAGTGATTCAAATAGGACTCCATTCTCAGTTGTCTATTGTAGCAGACCATTATGCAACACAAAAACATATTACCTCGAAATTGCTTCGCTATTGATGTTTAATAAATTAGCCTTTCAATTAGAACTAAGCAAGCTGTTAAAGCGTTCAGTTTACATCTTAAAACAAACACTGGCTGCTATATCTATCTAAGAAAAACATGATAATAGTTGAATTACGTCCTTTTCCCTGACGTTTACTGACACCGGCCATATTCAACGGGTGTTGAGCGTTCGTAAATTCATCAGTTATTCTATACTCGGATATATACTTCTATACTTCTATACTCTATACTTGGATAGCATATTTTTAATATACTAGCAAGTTCGATGCAATGATATGCTATGCAGTTCATAAGGATAGCGTAACCAACAAATATGTCAACCAACATAACGTATAATGTAACTTTATTTGAAAAGTAATTCCTTTATAACATTGTTCAGCATGTTCTTAACATTTGTCATAATTCGTTAATCAATGAATTTGTGTCTTAAGACCAATAAGCATACTACATACTCAATTTACTTCACAAATGTTACGGTAAGTGCGGTTACGCTGAGTACATCTACTAACCTTGATTTTATCGGTTTTGCTTTTCATTTGATAGGACGTTAACGTCAATACTCTAGTGTATTGAGCTTTTGATTCTTATTTTATGTCATTGTGCCAAGTCAAAAATCTAATCAAATTATATTTTATTGGTCACATATACATGTTTAGCAGATGTTAATGCAAGTGTAGCGAAATGCTTGTGTAGCGAAATGCTTGTGCTTCTAGTTCCGACAGTGCAGTAATATCTAACAAGTAATCTAACAATTCCACAACAACTACCTAATACACACAAATCTAAGTAAAGCGATGGAGTAAGAATATGTACATATAAATATATGGATGAGCGATGGCCGAGCGGCAATAGACAAGATGCAATAGATGGTATAAAATACAGTATATACATATGAGATGAGTAATGCAAGATATGTAAGCATTATTAAAGTGACTTGTGATCCATTTATTCAAGTGGCCAATGATCCAATGATTTTAAGTATGAAGACAGCAGCCTCTCTGTGTTAGTGATGGCTATTTAACAGTCTGATGGCCTTAAGATAGAAGCTGCGTCTCTCGGTCTTAGTTTTGATGCACCTGTACTGACCCCCTGGATGGTAGGAGGGTGAACAGGCAGTGGCTCAGGTGGTTGTTGTCCTTGATGATCTTTTTTGGACATCCTATGACATCGTGTGCTGTAGGTGTCCCAGAGGGCAGGTAGTTTGCCCCGGTGATGCGTTGTTCAGACCGCACCACCCTCTGGAGAGCCTTGCGGTTCTGGGCGTTGCATTTGCCGTACCAGGCCAGATACAGCCCGACAGGATGCTCTCAATTGTGTATCTTTAAAAGTTTGTGAGTGTTTTAGGTGACAAGCCAAATTTATTCAGCATCCTGAGGTTGAAGAGGCTCTGTTGTGCCTTCTTCACCATACCGTCTGTGTGGGTGGACCATTTGAGTTTGTCTGTGATGTGTATGCCGAGGAACTTAAAACTTTCCACCTTCTCCACTGCTGTCCCATCAATGTGGATAGGGTGGTGCTCCCTCTGCTGTTTCCTGAAGTCCACGATCATCTCCTTTGTTTTGTTGACGTTGAGTGAGAGGTTGTTTTCTTGTCACCGCAAACTTGATATTTACGTTGGAGGCCTGCATGGCCATGCAGTCATGGGTGAACAGGGAGTACAGGAGGGGGCTGAGCATGCACCCTTGTGGGGCCCCAGTGTTGAGGATCAGCGGGGTGGAGATGTTGTTTCTTACTTTCACCACCTGGGGGTTGCCCGTCAAAGTCCAGGACCCAATTGCACAAGGTCGGGTTGAGACCCAGGGCCTCAAGTTTAATGATGAGCTTGGAGGGTACAATGGTGTTGAATGCAGAGCTGTAGTCAATGAACAGCATTCTTACATTAGTATTCCTCTTGTCCAGAAGTGATTGTGCAGTGTGATTGCATCGTCTGTGGACCTATTGAGGCGGAATGCAAATTTAAGTGGGTCTAGGGTGGCAGGTAAGGTGGAGGTTAAATGATCATTGACTAGTCTCTCAAAGCACTTCATGATGTGAGAAGTGAGTGCTATAGGGTGATAGTCATTTTGTTCAGTTATCTTTGCTTTCTTGGGTACAGGAACAATGGTGGCCATCTTGAAGCATGTGGGGACAGCAGACTGGGATAGGGAGAGATTGAATATGTCCGTAAACACACCAGCCAGCTGATCTACGCGTGCTCTGAGGACGCGGCTAGGGATGCCATCTGGGCTGGCAGCCTTGCGAGGGTTAACGCGCTTAAATGCCTTACTCACGTCGGCCGCGGAAAAGGAGAGGGGGGGCAGGCCACGTCGGTGGCACTGTATTATCCTCAAAGCCGGCAAAGAAGGTGTTTAGTTTGTATGGAAACAAGGAGTAGGTGTCCGTGATGTGGCTGGTTTTCTTTTTGTATTCTGCAATTGCCTGACATACGTCTCGTCTCGTGCCTGAAAAAGTCCCAACTGCGTCCCTGAATTCTCTATTAGATTATAATTTTCCTGTCAGCAGGGAAATGCTGCCGAATTTTATCCATTATATTTTCCCATATTCAAGCCGAATTGGTAGAATGCTCATGCGCTTATTTTAGTGCCTCTATGGCTTTCCTATAGTTTACCTCTTCTATGATGGTTATTTCTGTGCCTCTCTCAACGGTATCCAGAGTTTAGATTTCCTAAATAACGGTTTTAATATATGCCAATCATTTTCTGAGACTATCTCCCAGATCATGTAGACAGCCATATAGTCCTTTAACTATATCTCTATCAAATGATCCATAAAGGGACCACTCTGAACCTTTCAGAATACCTTTTACACGGTATGGGTGTGCAAGGTTGTATATTATTATTATTTCCATGACCATATCTCCAGTAATCGATTATACGCACATGCAATTTCAAAATGTTCTATATCTTCACAGAATCCATGTATAACATTAGAAATATTAGGTACTCACATTAACCACTCCATTTGCGCTTTCAACGACTCTTCATCGCTAAAAAGCAGCTCATCAAACATACTCCCAGCGGAACCCAAAAAACTCAAGTTTCCCGTATGCTGCCCGGCCGGTCATGGAAATAATGCTCCACACGGCTCCTCAATGGTTCTCAAGACTTCCAGAAATTATAGACTTGCCGCTATTGTTCTAAAATAACATCCCGCGCTCAATACCACCCCGTAATATTCTATGATGGGCAGTGATGGACAGAACCCCAAGATAACGCTGCATATCTCGGAACTTGTTATCCAAATTTCAATCATCTAATTATGCAAATGTCTATATCTTATTATCCAAATTTAAGATTAACACTTATTTCCACACTCACACAACTCTCATATTGCATTCAAAAACACAGGAAGAAACAGGGGAATGAAACAGACAAGACGGACAGGACGGTTAGCGCTTTTTGTTTTGTTGTCAAATCCTGTCTATATGAACAGGGAAACCCTTACCATTATCAAAATATTGACTAATTTGTGCTCCTAAAACGGGGCGTTGTATCCACACTGGGATATCGCCCACTGCGATTACTGTGGTAGAGATTCTGTTACGTCTATCCAAATGTGCAAAACTACCTACAGAGTACCCGTGCCTCCTATCTAATTGCGTAACATGGTCCCAAAAATCCAATCTTATCTCGTATTTTCTAACCTCCACCTCAGGTGAAGTACCAGGAACTAACAATAGCATACAGTTGAAGTCGGAAGTTTGCATACACTTAGGTCGGAGTCATTAAAACTTGTTTTTCAACCACTCCACAAATTTCTTGTTAACAAACTATAGTTTTGGCAAGTCGGTTAGGACACCTACTTTGTGCATGACACAAGTCATTTTTCCAACAATTGTTTACAGACAGATTATTCAACTTATAATTCACTGTATCACAATTCCAGTAGGTCAGAAGTTTACATACACTATGTTGACTGTGCCTTTAACTTGGGTCATACCTTTTGGGTAGCCTTCCACAAGCTTCCCACAATAAGTTGGGTGAATTTTGGCCCTCCTGACAGAGCTGGTGTAACTGAGTCAGGTTTGTAGGCCTCCTTGCTTGCACATACTTTTTCAGTTATGCCCACACATTTTCTAGAGGATTGAGGTCAGGGCTTTGGGATGGCCACTCCAATACCTTGACTTTGTTCTCCTTAAGCCATTTTGCCACAACTTTGGAAGTATGCTTGGGGCCATTGTCCATTTGGAAGACCATTTGCGACCAAGCTTTAACTTCCTGACTGATGTCTTGAGATGTTGCTTCAATATCCATATATTTTTCCTACCTCATGATGCCATCTATTTTGTGAAGTGCACCGGTCCCTCCTGCAGCAAAGCACCCCCACAACATGATGCTGCCACCCCCGTGCTTCACGGTTGGTATGGTGTTCTTCGGCTTGCAAGCCCCCCCCCTTTCCCCCCAAACATAACAATGGTCATTATGGCCAAACAGTTCTATTTTTGTTTCATCAGACCAGAGGACATTTTTCCAAAAAGTTTGATCTTTGTCCCCATGTGCAGTTGCAAACCGTAGTCTGGCTTTTTTATGGAGGTTTTGGAGAAGTGGCTTCTTCCTTGCTGAGCCGCCTTTCAGGTTATATCAATATAGGACTCCTTTTACTGTGGATATAGATACTTTTGTAGCTGTTTCCTCCAGCATCTTCACAAGGTCCTTTGCTGTTGTTCTGGGATTGATTTACACTTTTCGCACCAAAGTACGTTCATCTCTAGGAGACAGAACGCGTCTCCTTCCTGAGCGGTATGACGGCTGCCTGGTCCCATGGTGTTTATACTTGTGTACTATTGTTTGTACAGATGAACGTGGTACCTTCAGGCGTTTGGAAATTGCTCCAAAGAATAAACCAGACTTGTGGAGGTATGACATTTTTTTTCTGAGGTCTTGGCTGATTTATTTTTATTTCCCCATGATCTCAAGCAAAGAGGAACTGAGTTTGAAGGTAGGCCTTGAAATACATCCACAGGTAAACCTCCAATTGACTCAGATGATATCAGTTAGCCTATCAGAAGCTTCTAAAGCCATGACATCATTTTCTGGAATTTTCCAAGCTGTTTAACCAAATTAAAGCTTAACTTCTTGTTAATCTTGGAACTGTGTCAGATTTCAAAAAGGCTTTACAGCGAAAGCAAACCATGCTATTATCTGAGGACAGCACCCCATCAAGCGAAGACATGACAATCATAATTCAACCTGCCAGGCGCGACACAAAAGTCTGAAATAACGATATCATTCATGTCTTACCTTTGAAGATCTTCCTCTGTTGGCACTCCAATATGTCCCATAAACATCATAAATGGTCCTTTTATTCGATTAATTCCATCGTTATATCTCCAAAATGTCCATTTATTTGGTGCGTTTGATAAAAAAAAACACCAGTTCCAACTCGCTCAACATGACTACAAAATATCTAATAAGTTACCTCTAATCTTGATCCAAACAAGTTTCCTAATACAACATTTTTTAACGTAAATAATCAATAAAATTTAAGACAGGATAAACTGCGTTCAATAGCGGACTAAAACAAAGTGGAGCGAGCTTTCTCGTTCTGAACAGCCCTACTTCTTCATTTCTCAAAGGAATAACATCAATCAATTTCTAAAGACTGTTGACATCTCGTGGAAGCGATAACAACTGCAAGCAAGTGCCTTAGAAATCTAGATCCACATAGAAAACTAATTGAAAACACTGTTACCTCCAAAAAAATGTATCATGGATGGTTTGTCCTCGGAGTTTCGCCTGCCAAATAAGTTCTGTTATACTCACAGACAAGATTTGTAACAGTTTTAGAAACTTTAGAGTGTTTTCTATCCAAATATACCAATTATATGCATATCCTCGCTTCTGGGCCTGAGTAGCAGGCAGTTTTCTTTGGGCACACTTTTCACCCGGACGTGAAAATACCGCCCCTTAGCCCGAAGAGGTTTTAACCGAATGAATAACGAACTGCACGCCCTCATCCAGTCAAAACCTAGAAGAACTACAAATTCTAGCTAATTTTTCAAAAAAACAAGCCTGAAACTCTTTCTAAAGACTGTTGACATCTACTGCAAGCCCTAGGAACTGCAATCTGGGAGGTATTCCTTTGATTTTCCCAATAACAAGGATTAGTATGGGCAAGACACAGAGGAATCCTGGTATATAGCTGACACTAAGAATTCTTAGTCATAGCTGGTTCCACACCCCTCCCATGCATATCGGGGAGCACCACAAGCCATCCTGGGTTCATCCTGTGGTCATCTGCACCCGGTGCCGTTTCCCAGATGCAATAATGATTAGACACAATAAGGGTTTTGTTCTATTCCTCAAGGCTATCGCTATCTCGGTTACACCCACCACATCTTATCTATGGAATGCCAGCTGTAGGTCAGTTGTCAGCTCAAGACCCAGAGGCCCAACTCAGCTCAACAGACACAGATGAGAGAGTACTCATCATTGCTATTCGATGCATAAACAGTATTAAACATAATCTTGTAATTTTTCTCTCACGTCAGGAACCACACATGCGGAGATCATCCGTTCACCTACTCTGCACCTCACAAAGACACGGTGGTTGGAACCAAAAATCTCAAATTTGGACTAATCACACCAAAGGACAGATTTCCACCGGTCTAATATCCATTGCTCGTGTTTTTTGGCCCAAGCAAGTCTTCTTCTTATTGGTGTCCTTTAGTAGTGGTTCGACCATGAAGGCCTGATTCACGCAGTCTCCTCTGAACAGTTGATGTTGAGATGTGTCTGTTACTTGAACTCTGTGAATCATTGACTTGGGCTTCAATTTCGGAATCTGGTTACTCTTATGAACTTATCCTCTGCGGCAGAGGTAACTCTGGGTCTTCCTTTCCTGTGGGGGCCTCATGAGAGCCAGTTTCGTCATAGCGCTGGATGGTTTTTGCGACTGCAAACGTTCAAAGTTCTTAACATTTTCCGCATTGACTGACTTTCATGTCTTAATGTAATGATGGACTGTCATTTCTCTTTGCTTATTTGAGCTGTTCTTGCCATAATATGGACTTGGTATTTTACCTAATAGGGCTATCTTGTTTACCACCCCTACCTTGTCACAACACAACTGATTGGGTTAAACGCATTTAGAAGGAAAGAAATTCCACAAATTAACTTTTAACCTCTCTGATCTCCCCATCCCGGATCCGGTATCAGGAATACAGACTCAAGCTCATTACCATAACGCAACGTTAACTATTCATGAAAATCGCAAATGAAATGAAATAAATATGCCATCTCTCAAGCTTAGCCTTTTGTAAACAACACTGTCATCTCAGATTTTCAAAATATGCTTCTCAACCATAGGAAAACAATAATTTGTGTAAAAGTAGCTAGCTAGCGTAGCATTTAGCGTTAGCATTAGCGTTAGCATCCAGCACGCAACATTTCAACAAAAACATAAAAGCCTTCAAATAAAATCATTTACCTTTGAAGAACTTCTGATGTTTTCAATGAGGATACTCTCAGTTAGATAGCAGATGCTCAGTTTTTCCAAAAAGATTCTTTGTGTATTAGAAATAGCTCCGTTTTATACATCACATTTGGCTACCAAAAAAACCCGAAAATTCAGTCCTCAAAACGCGAACTTTTTTCCAAATTAACTCCATAATATCGACTGAAAACATGGCAAACGTTGTTTAGAATCAATCCTCAAGGTGTTTTTCACATATCTCTTCGATGATATATCGTTCGTGGAAGCATGGTTTCTCCTCTCAATCAAATGGAAAAATACTTGCACATGGCTTTGCGCACCAGTTTCGACGCAGGACACCAGGCGGACACTTGGAAAATGTAGTCTCTTATGGTCAATCTTCCAATGATATGCCTACAAATACGTCACAATGCTGCCGACATCTTGGGGAAACGGCAGAAGGACTAAGCTTATTCCTGTCGCATTCACAGCCATATAAGGAGACATTAGAAAACAGAGCTTCAGAAATTCTGCTCATTTCCTGGTTGACGTATCATCTTGGTTTCGCCTGTAGAATGAGTTCTGGGGCACTTACAGACAAAATCTTTGCAGATTCCGAAACTTCAGAGTGTTTTCTATATGCATAGTCGAGCATCTTTTCGTGACAAAATATCGCGCTTAAAACGGGAACGTTTTTTATCCAAAAATGAAATAGCGCCCCTAGAGATGCAACTGGTTTTAACAAGGCACACTCGTTAATTGAAATACATTCCAGGTCACTACCTCATGAAACTGGTTGAGAGAATGCCGGTTGAGAGAGTGTGCAAAGCTGTCATCAAGGCAATGGGTGGAGGAATCTAAAATATCAAAAATATGTTGATTTGTTTAACACTTTTCTTTAGTTACTACATGATTCCATATGTGTTTTTCCATAGTTTTGATGTCTTCACTATTATTCTACAATGTCGAAAATAGTACAAATGAAGAAAAACCCTGGAATGAGTAAGTGTGTCCAAACTTTTGACTGCTACTTTATGTTCCCACAACTTCTAAGGAACCTAATGTGCTAGCTGTATGTGTTGCAATATATTTGTGAAAATGCATTATTAGTCTAAAAACATGCCTTTTCCTCATCTGGGTACTCACTCAGACTAGGCTGTAGGTATACCACACAATCTTCTCAGTTATGGGAAGCATAATAAAGACAATTTAGAGATGTGAATGCAAAACCTTTTTTTGTGAAAATAGTTTAGTCTCGTCTAAATCATGCATTTTCCTCTGTCTGGGTGCTCAGACTAGGCTGTAGATATAAACTACAGCTGGGGCTTGATTCCGAGAACATGCTGTACAGCTTGGTTGTCTAATGTCAGTGTTATTTTACTGATCAGACTTTCAGCAATTCCTTTATAGCACAAAAATAACCAAAATGCTATTGATTATTCAATACTCTGTCTGGTTTGATAGCAGAGAGCCAGGCTACTGTTTCCACCCACTATTAGTAAACAAATCAATGCAACAGATTTAGCCCGATGTCAATTCATGCTGATCAGCCCTTTACCTGACTTTCAAGACCAGCTTAGAAAACAGGCTTATACACAATATTCTCTATAAAAAAGTGATTCAGAAATAGAGAGAAGATTTGATTGTGGTCGGCTGATAATACTTAACTTTATTGCAGATTTTGTTGAACTATCTGGGTGTTTATTTCAAACATATTGTAGATTCCTTAAATCAAATCAAATGTTATTGGTGCGCCGAATGAAACAGGTGTAGGCTTTACAGTGAAATGCTTACTTACGAGCACATTCCCAACAATGCAGAGTTAAAAAAGTAAGAGAAATATTTGCTAAATAAAAAGGAAATAATAACACAATAAAAACAAAAATGAGGCTATATACAAGGAGTACCGGAGTCAATGTGTGGGTACGAGGTAGTTGAGGTTGTACAGTATGTACATTTGGGTAGGGGTAAATGTGGCTAGGCAATCAGGATATCTAATAAACAGAGTAGCAGCAGCATTTGTGAAGAGTGTGAAAGTGTATCTGTCTGAGTGTGTGTGTGTGGCATCAATATGCGTGTATGTAGTGTGTGTGTATGTATGTGTGTGTGATAGAGTGTCAGTGTTAGGGGTCGACCAATTAATCGGCATGGCGGATTAATTTGGGCTGATTTCAAGTTTTCATAACAATCGGTAATCGGCCTTTTTGGATGCCGATTATGGCCAATTACATTGCAATCCATGAGGAAACTGCATGGCAGGCTGACCACCTGTTACGCGAGTGCAGCGTCAAAATGACTTGGTGACTGCAAGGAGCCACTGTAAGTTGCTAGCTAGCATTAAACTTATCTTATAAAAAACAATCAATCTTCAGATAATCACTAGTTAACTACACATGGTTGATGATATTACTAGGTTAACTACATTGTCCTGAGTTGCATATAATCAATGCGGTGCCTGTTAATTCATCATTGAATCACAGCCTACTTCAACTTTGCCAAACAGGTGATGATTTAACAAAAGCGCATTGGCGAAAAATGTAACTAACCATAAACATCAATGCCTTTGTTAAAATCAATACACAGAAGTATATATTTTTAAACATTAATATTTAGTTAAAGAAATTCATGTTAGCAATATTAGCTAGGGAAATGATGTCACTTTTCTTGCGTTCAGTGCAAGCAGAGTCAGGGTATATGCAACAGTTTGGGCCATCTGGCTCGTTGCGAACTGTGAACTAATTTGCCAGAATTGTACATAATTGTGACATAACATTGAAGTTTGTGCAATGTAAAAGCAATATTTATACTTAGGGTTGCCACCCGTTCGATAAATACGGAACGGTTCCGTATTTCACTGAAAGAATAAACGTTTTGTTTTCGAAATGATAGTTTCCGGAGTTGACCATATTAATGAGCAAAGGCTCGTATTTCTGTGTTTATTACATTATAATTAAGTCTATGATTTGATATTTGATAGAGCAGTCTGACTAAGCGGTGGTAGGCAGCAGCAGGCTCGTAAGCATTCATTCAAACAGCACTTTACTGCCTTTGCCAGCACTCCTAGCAATGCTTGAAGCACAGCGCTGTTTATGACTTCAAGCCTATCAACTCCCGAGTTTATGCTGGCAAAACTAAAGTGCCTGTAAGAACATCCAATAGTCAAAGGTATATGAAATTCAAATGGTATAGAGAGAAATAGTTGATGCGTCATAATTCCTATATTAACTACAACCTAAAACTTCTTAACTGGGAAAATTGAACCACCAGCTTTCATATGTTCTCATGTTCTGAGCAAGGAACATAAACAGTCCCAAGGTCCTTAGCTTAGTGATGAGCTTTGAGGGCACTATGGTGTTGAACACTGTTCTGTAGTCAATGAACAGCATTCTCACGTAGGTGTTCCCCTTTTCTCCAGGTGGGAAAGGGCAGTGTGGAGTGCAATAGAGATTGCGTCATCTGTGGATCATTTGGGGCGGTATGCAAATTGGAGTGGGTCCAGGGTTCCTGGGATGATGGTGTTGATGTGAGCCATGACCAGCCTTTCAAAGCATTTCATGGCTACAGATGTGAGTGCTATGGGGCGGTAGTCATTTAGACAGGTTACCTTGGTGTTCTTAGGCACAGAGACTATGGTGGTTTGCTTTAAACTTGTTTACTGAACAAAAATATAAACGCAACATGCAACATTTTTTTTTATTTTTTATACAGAGTTACAGTTCATATAAGGAAATCAGTCAATTGAAATAAATTCATTATGCCCTAATCTATGGATTTCACATGACTGGTCAGGGGCGCAGCCATGGGTGGGCCTGGGAGGTTATAGGCCCACCAACCTGGGAACCAGGCCCAGCCAATTAGAATGAGTTTTTCACCACAAAAGGGCTTTATTAAAGAGAGAAATACTCCTCAGTTTCATCAGCTGTTCGTGTGGTTGGTCTCAGATGATCCTGCAGTTGAAGCAGCTGAATGTGGAGATCCTGGGCTGTAGTGGTTACACGCGGTCTGTGGTTGTGAGGCTGGTTGGACGTATCTCCAAATTCTATAAAACAACGTTAGAGGTGGCTTATGGTAGAGAAATTAACATGAATTTATCTGGCAACAGCTCTCGTGGACATTCCTGTAGTCAACATGCCATTTACACGCTCCCTCGAAATTTGAGACATCTGGGGCATTATGTTGTGTGACAAAACTGCACATTTTAGAGTGGCCTTTTATTGTCCCCAGCACAAGGTGCACATGTGTAATGACAATGCTGTTTAATCAACTTCTTGATATGCTACACCTGTCAGTATTATCTTGACAATGGGGAAATGCTCACTAACAGGGATGTAAACTAATTTTAAACAATATTTTATCTCAGCTCATGAAACATGGGACCAAAACTTTACATGTTTAGATCCGTTTATATTTTTGTTCAGTATAGGTATTACAGAATGGGTCAGAGAGAGGTTGAGGTTGAAAATGTACGTGTCATGGTAATCCGTCTGGCCCTGCGGCCTTGAATGTTAACCTGTTTAAAGATCTTACTCACATTTGCTACGAGAGCATGATCATACAGTTGTCCAGGACAGCTGGTGCTCTCACGCATGGTTTAGGGTTGCTTTCCTCAAAGCAAGCATTGAAGGCATTTAGCTCATATGGTAGGCTCGCATCACTGGGCAGCTCTCGGCTGGTTTTCCTTTTGTAAGCCGTGGTAGTTTACAAGCCCTGCCACATTCGACGAGTGTCAGAGCCTGTGTAGTAGGATTCAATCTCAGTCCTGTATTGGAAGTTTGCCTGTTTGATGGTTCGTCGGAGGCCATAGTGGGATTTCTTAAAAGCTTCCAGATTAGTGAAACCGGCAGCTCTAGCCTTCAGCTCAGTGCGGATGTTGCCTGAAATCCATGGCTTCTGGTTGGGATATGTATGTACGGTTACTGTTGGGACAATGTCGTCAATGCACTAATTAATGAAGCCGGTGACTGATCTGGTAAACTCCTCAGTGCCATCGGATAAATTCCACTGTGCTAGTGAAACAGTCCTGGAGCTAAGCATCTGCTTCATCTGACCACCGTATTGAGCTGGTGCTTCCTTTTTGAGTTTTTGATCGTAAGCAGGAATCTGGAGGATAAAGTTATGGTCCGATTTCCCAAATGGAGGGTGGAGAAGAGCTTTGTATGCGTCTCTGTGTGTGGAGTAAAGGTGATTTAGAGTTTGTTCGCTCTAGTTCCACAGGTGACAGGCTGGTAGAAATTAGGTAAAACGTATTTCAGTTTTCCTGCATAAAAATCACTGGCCACTGGGAGTACCGCCTCTGGATGAGCATTTTCTTGTTTGCTTATGTCCCTATATAGCTGGGTGACATTGTTGTGCCTCATGCGTACAGTCTTACCACTTTTGTGTCGGTAGGAAATTATGCATCTCTGCTATGATAACGCAGCTCAGTTTGTCACTGTAATCCATTTACTTTAGCAAGTTACTAATTCGGTATTGTGGTAATTATAAACTTACTTGTTAACCGCCTGTAACGGAATTGAATTTGCTCGGTGAATAAGAGTAATATGATTGAGAATACAGAAAATCAATACAGTTCTGCTCATCATCTAAACAATATGTATGCTGAATGAATCGGTAACTTGAGGGAATAACCTTAATTAAATCTTGTAAAGCTAACATGCTTTCTGCCCCCATCACTGTGTTGACAACAGTTCCGTCTTGATTTGAGTTTCCGGGCATCAAAGGAATTGCCTGTAGTGCTCCGAGACAGGATTGTGTCGAGGCACAGATTTGGGGAAGGGTAAAACAAAAACAATTCTGCAGCATTGAAAGTCTCCAAGAAAACAGTGGCCTCCATCATTCTTAAATGACAGAGGTTTGGAACCACCTAGACTCTTCCTAGAGCTGGCCGCCCAGCCGAACTGAACAATCGGGGGAGGAGGGCCTTGGTCGGGAGGTGACCAAGAACCCAATGGTCACAGAGTTCCTCTGTGGAGATGGGAGAACTTTCCAGAAGGACAACCATCTCTGCAGCACTTCAGCAATCTGGCCTTTATGGTAATGGAACACAGAAGCCACTCCTCAGTAAAAGGCACGACAGCCCGCTTGGAGTTTGCCAAAAGGCATGTAAAGGACTCTCATGAGAAACAAGATTATCTGGTCTGATGTAACCAAGATTGAACTCTTTGGCCTGAATGCCAAGCTTCACATCTAGAAGAAACCTGGCACCACCCCTACGGTGAAGCATGGTGGCAGCAACATCATGCTTTTAGGATGTTTTTCAGCAGCAGGGACAGGGAGACTAGTCAGGATCGAGGGAAAAATGAGTGGAGCAAAGTACAGAGAGATCCTTGATGAAAGCCTGCTCCAGAGCGAGCGCTCAGGAACTCAGACTGTGGCGAAGGTTCACTTTCCAGCAGGACAACGACCCTAAGCACACAGCCAAGACAACACAGGAGTGACTTGGGGACAAGTGTCGGAATGTCCATGAGTGGCCCAGACAGAGCCCTGACTTGAACCCGATCGAACATCTCTGGAGAGACTTGAAAATAGCTGTGCAGCGACGCTCCCCATCCAACCTGACAGAACTTGACAGGATCTGCAGAGAAGAATGGGAGAAACTTTCCAAATACAGGTGTGCTAAGCTTGTAGCGTCATACCCATGAAGACTGGATGCTGTAATCGCTGCCAAAAGTGCTTCAACAAAGTACTGAGTAAAGGGTCTGAATGCCTGACACCTACTCATTCCAGGGTTTGTCTTTATATGTGCTATTTTCTACATTGTAGAATAATAGTAAAGACATTAAAACTTTGAAATAACACATATGAAATCATGTAGTAACCACAAAAGTGTAAAACAAATCAAAATATATTTTATATTTGAGATTCTTCAAAGTAGCCACCCTTTGCGTTGATGACAGCTTTGCTCACTCTTGGCATTCTCTCAACCAGCTTCATGAAGTAGTCACCTGAAATGCATTTCAATTAACAGGTGTGGTTGTTAAAAGTTCATTTGTGGAATGTCTTCCCTTAACCTTTTCACGCAAGAGTACCAAATATCTCTAACTGTCGCCGCTGCGTGAGTTTATTCATGCTCGTGATTTCAGAATGCTCTCACTGTTACGCAACAGGAGAATTAACCTCGCTGCTCTCAAACCAAGGCACGCTGCCTGCTAATTATCTATAGGCTACTTGTCAATTTCAAATTATTTTCGAACAAGTTTTATTTTCTAACAACAGTTTGAATTGAGCTGTGTTCCGCCTTCTCGTTAATTTGCATAAGAAGTAGCCTATTTCACTGTTGCGGACAATTTATGTTTGATGCTTTACTGAGCGGACAGACCGCTCCTCTTTTCAGTTCCCTGCAGCTAGCGACTATAAAGATGACGCCGAAGAACATGGCAGACGTTTTACATTCTCCCAACCAATTGTGCTATTTTGTTAGATTTTTTTGCGTTTTGTGTAACTTATTTTTTAAAACTTATTGTGTAAATAAATAATGTTGCTACCGTCTCTTATGACCGAAAATAACTTCTGAACATGAGAACAGCGATGACTCACCGCAGACTGGAAGAAACTTTTTTCTTAAATTAGTCCAACGAGAAGGATATCCTGCTTTTACTGGAACAGGCCCAGATCCATGCTTTTTGCATGAAGAAAAGACACAGGAAAAGGGGCCGCAGATCGGGCAGCCTTCTGAGAATCCATAGGCGAGCGAGTAAACTCCCACTGCCATCCGTTCTTCTTGCTAACGTGCAATCTTTGGAAAATAAAATTGATGACCTACGACTAAGATTATCCTACCAATGGGACATCAAAAATTGTAACATCTATGTTTCACCGAGACTGAACGACGATACAGGCAATATAGCGCTAGTGCGATTTTCCATGCACCGGCAGATCAGAGACACTACCTTTGGTAAAACGAGGGGTGGGGGTGTGTGTCTATTTGTCAGTAACAGCTGGTGCGCAATGTCTAATATTGAGGAAGTCTTGAGGTATTGCTCGCCTGAGGTAGAGTACCTTAGTATAAGCTGTAGACCACACTATCTACCAAGAGAGTTCTCATCTATATTATTCGTAGCTGTCTATTTACCACCACAGAATGAAGCTGGCACTAAGACCGCTCTCAACCAACTCTATGAGGCCATAAGCAAAGAAGAAAATGCTCACCCAGAAGTGGCGCTCCTAGGGACTTTAATGCAGGCCAACTTAAATCAGTTTTACCAAATATTTACCAGCATGTCACGTGCAACCAGAGAGAAAAAAATATTAGACCACCTTTACTCCACACAGAGATTCATACAAAGCTCTCCCCCGCCCTCCATTTGGCAAATCTGACCATAATTATATTCTCCTAATTCCTGCTTACAAGCAAAACCTAAAGCAGGAAGTAACAGTGACTTGCTCAATACGGAAATGGTCAGATGACGCAGCTGCTACACTACAGGACTGTTTTGCTAGCACAGACTGGAAAATGTTCCGTGATTCACCCAATGGCATTGAGGAGCACACCACCTCAGTCATCAGCTTCATCAGTAAGTGCATTGACGACGTCGTACCCACAGTGACTTTACGTACATATCCCAACCAGAAGCCATGGATCACAGGCAACATCCACATCGAGCTAAAGGCTAGAGCTGCCACTTTCAAGGAGTGGGAGACTAATCCGGACGATTATAAGAAATCCCGCTATGTCCTCAAAAGAACCATCAAACCAAGCAAAGCATCAATACAGGATTAAGATTGAATCCTACTACACAGGCTTTGACACTCGTCGGATGTGGCAGGGCCTGAAAACTATTACGGATTACGACGGGAAACCCAGACGCGAGCTGCCCAGTGATGCGAGCCTACTAGACAAGCTAAATTCCTTTTATGCTTGCTTCGAGGCAAGCAACACTGAAGCATGCACGAGAGCACCAGCTGTTCTGGATGACTGTGTGATAACGATCTCGGTAGCTGATGTGAAAAAAACCTTTAAACAAGTCAACATTCACAAAGCCGCTGGGCCATACGGATTACCAGGACGTGTACTCAAAGCATGCGCAGACCAACTGTCAAGTGTCTTCACTGACATTTTCAACCTCTCCCTGACCGAGTCTGTAATACCTACATGTTTCAAGCAGACCCCCATAGTCCCTGTTCCCAAGGAACTGGCTACCTACTCACGTCGGTAGCCATGAAGTGCTTTGAAAGGCTGATCTTGGTTCACATTAATAGCATCCTCCCGGACACCCTAGACCCACTCCAATTCGCATACCTCCCCAACGGATCCACAGATGACGCAATCTCAATCGCACTCCACACTGCCCTTTCCCACCTGGACAAAAGGAACACCTATGTGAGAATGCTATTCTTTGACTACAGCTCAGCGTTCAACACCGTAGTGCCCACGAAGCTCATTCCTAAGCTCAGACCCTGGGACTAAACACCTCCCTCTGCAACTGGATCCTGGACTTCCTGACGGGCCACCCGCAGTTGGTAAGAGTAGGCAACAACATATCTGCCACTCTGATCCTTAACACTGGGGCCCCTCAGGTGTGTACTTAGTCCCCTCCTATATTCCCTGTTCACCCACAACTGCATGGCCTAGCACGACTCAAACACCATCATTAAGTTTGCTGACAACAAGACAGGGGTAGGCCTGATCACTGACAACAATGAGACGGCCTATAGGGAGGAGGTCAGAGAACAACAACAACCTCTCCCTCAATGTGACCAAGACAAAGGAGCTGATTGTGGACTACAGGAAAAGATGGGTCCAAACATACCAAGACAGTCGTGAAGAGGGCACGACAAAACCTTTTCCCCTTCAGGAGACTGAAAAGATTTAGCATGGGCCCCCAGATCCTCGAAAGGTTCTACAGCTGCACCATCGAGAGTATCCTGACCGGTTGCATCACCACCTGGTATGGCAACTGCTCGCCATCTGACTTTAAGACGCTACAGAGGGTAGTGTGAACGGCCCAGTACATCAGGGGCCAAGCTTCCTGCCATCCAGGACCTATACAGTAGGCGGTGTCAGAGGAAAGACCATAACATTGTCAGAGACTCCAGTCACCCAAGTTATAGACTGTTTTCTCTGGTTCCGCATGGAAAGCGGTACCGGAGCGTCTAAGACCAAAAGGCTCCTCAACAGCTTCTACCCCCAAGCCATAAAACTGCTAAAAAATGTATAAAATTGCCACCAGACAATTTACATTTTTCTTTTTGTACACTGCTGCTACTCGTTGTTTATTATCTATGCAAAGTCACTTCACCCCCACCTACATGTACAAATTCCCTCAACTAACTTGTACCCCCGCACGCTGACTCGGTACCGGTGCCCCCTGTCTATAGCCTCGTTATTCTTATTGTTTTACTTTTTATTTTTGTATACTTGGTAAATATTTTCTTAACTCTTCTTGAACTGCACTGTTGGTTAAGGGCTTGTAAGTAAGCATTTCACGGTAAAGTCTACACTTGTTGTATTCGGCGCATGTGACAAATAAAATTTGATTTGACTAGAACGAGCTGCAAAAAATACTCAAACCGGACAGACAGTTTTATCTCCATATCTTCATTCAAAGACTCAGTCATGGACACTCTTACTGACAGTTGTGGCTGCTTCGCCTTTGCGCTGTTGTCTGTGCCCAATAATGTTTGTACCATGTTTTTTTGCTGCTACCATGTTGCGCTGCTGCCATGTTGTGTTGCTGCCATGCTATGTTGTTGTCTTAGGTCTCTCTTTATGTAGTGTTGTGGTGTTTCTCTTGTTGTGTTGTGTGTTTTGTGCTATATTTTTATTTTTAATCCGAGCCCCTGTCACCGCAGGAGGCTTTTTGCCTTTTGGTAGGCTGTCATTGTAAATACAAATTTGTTCTTAACTGACTTGCCTAGTTAATGAAGGTTAAATAAAATACAACATCTCAATATGTTACGATCAGGGTGGACTAAGTTTTGTAGATTTTACCCGTTGCCAAAGTTTCTAAAAATGCCGTTGTTCAGGAGTGCCAGGGCAAATGTAGTTATTGCACATGAGCAATTCACAGTGTAGGCGTTCCCTAAAAGAAATATGCAAATACGTGCTAGAACGCGCCAATTGACTTTCGCTAGCTCGTGCTTGGCTCTGCTCACCTCCTTGCTTGTTTTGCATCTTAGGTTAGTTATAAAAATCTTTGGTAAAGTCTCATTCATCCCCACCAATGAAATATAGCCTATGTATGAGTGTAACATTTAGGCCTAGACTGACAACTCTCTATTGTATTCTACTGTTTGTACAAAGAAATGTATAAGATACAGTATCACCAGCTTCTGCTGCATTGACAAATGTGTTACATCTACATGTGTGGGGGTACTCTTTGGCTTGAAGGACTCGTGACAGTTGCACCTCCCTCGTGATGGAGCCTGTGACCTGAGGAGATGGTGGAAATTCCTTTTAATGTGCGGCAGAACAGCAGTCCTTCCTGATGGATGGGCCCTGTAAAGCTGCAGCGGGCCAGGGCACTTCCTCAAACAGATTGGTTACTCCAGGCTTAGGCTGCCTTTCTTTATCTCCATCTTTATTCCCCTCCTTTACTTTGACTGTTTCTCAGTCATTTAACCAGCCCTAAATTATTAAACTGTTATGGGGGATGTAACAGAGGGCACAAGGCTTTTGTTCCACTCTGTCTGGGAAATGCACACAGTATTGTGTTTACTGTTTGAAATTCCAATACGGTCCAATACTCTCTGTAGACTTGATAAGAACTTGATAGCTAGCTGCAGTGCTCTTATTATAGAAACTGTGTGTGCTGCCATTATTTTATCTTTAAGAGATAAGATAAAATACAGTGGTATAGTGCACATCCTTCTCTCCCCTCCCAATCAGCCAGGTAATCAAACCTGAGTTAGAGTGCACCATTATTACCAAGGAATAGGCCAATGTCAATCAAATCTATGAGTTCCAAAAAATCAGGAGTTTTGCTTGTTTAACCCACTCTCGAGAAAGTGACTAGAATTTTGAAATCAAAGAATAACATTGTGTGTTGGGAGGTATCTATTTGTTTTAGAATTTGTATGATGTTATCTTTATGTGCTCAAATATTTTTTACCCTGTCTACTCATGGGTCCTGGCAATTTTTTCCCAATTCCAAGACACGTTTTTATTTGAGTGAGCTTGATTTGATTCTGCACATTTTGTTGTCTCACAAATAATCTCATAAAGAATATAGAGTGTAGTGAAAACCATCTCGTTCAGTGATAGCAGAGAAGGGGAGATCCCTAGAGCTATGGAGAATGGGTTTTGTAACCTGATGGGTTTTTCTAGCTTTACTAGCTTCTTATTAAGTTGGTTAGTGTTAAGGTGGTTAGTGTAAGGTGGTTAACACACTGAAGGGTGCTCACTGTTTTGGCCTTTTACAAATCCGATCGACTATCTGTCATTCTTCCAACATGCTTATTATTTAATGCTTGTCATGCATCTTCTTTTTCCCATCATTGAGTTGGTTACATCAGCAGCATTGCAGCCTATCCCCCAAGGTCATGGCTTTAATTCTATAGATTCTGCTCTATTTAGGAGGGAGGGGAGGAGGAGAAGGTATTCCCTTACGATATATCCCCTTTACAATGATGGAATAGTTTGAGGGAAACAGGAGGGAATCATAGCTAGCCTCAGAGAAGCAGAAGCTATTCAACAGGGACGCCCACGGTACCAAAGCCATTTCCAATAATGTCCTCTTTCTGCAACAACAATTGTGCTTAACCCCAGTGGCTTCAGCTAGCCTCTATTTTTCATTCCCCATCCCTGCCATTACACTGGCAATTGGAATGGAAATCTGGCCATGTTTTGGTAGACATTTCATCATGTGACTCATTGCGGGGGCACAACAAAGAACGTACAACTATTTGATATCAGTGAAAACCCTAGATGAAATCATGAACGTTTTTATTATATTCAGTTAAATGTGGTCAGTGGAGCAGATCTGAAGGTCAAATTCAGCCTACAAATTCAGGAAGGAAAGAATGTTGAAGAATGAAATCATATACCTGCATCTAGGCCTAGTGTCTTCTCTCTCAACCTTCAGCTTCAGCTCAAATACATCTCATACTGTAGTTTGGATGAGATTCAGTTCCCGTCTTCTGTTCATCTTCAAGACTGAGGGAAAATCTTATCTGCATTACTATTGTCTTCAGTGTGTGTTTGTCCTTTTCTAAGAGTAATATGTAACAACTCCTGATGACACAACTCCTGATGACACAACTCCTGATAACACAACTCCTGATGACACAACTCCTGAAGACAGCTCCTGAAGACTCATACTGAGAGCGTCCTAATATGGACACAGTAGTATTCACCAAAACTCAGTAAGATGTTCTCTGAAATAAGTTATGTGCTGTGAGAATACATGTTCCTCATATGTGACCCGTTTCAGGAAACTAGGCGTATGTCGCATGTCACTACTTCACATGAGAGCAATTTGAACGTAATCTTTTTTTTTGTGTTCTTTTGGCAGAAATGCCTTCTGGAATATGCAAACTTTCATATGCCTTAATAACAAACTTGTATGCCATCTGTAAATATGAATAGAATTGTTAAATTACGAGCCTAGTTGGTTTAGCCACAGAAAAAGGCAGCAACCTTACTGCTTGCCATGATTGGCTGAGATAATGAGTGGGCTGGACATGCCAAGAGATGAGTTCGGATTGGTCTGCCATATAGCACGGGTCTGTCTATTTGAGCTGGTTAGTATGTGTAGGTAATCCTGTCTAACGCCGTTAAAAATAAATAAATATATATACACTGATAAAGAAAATTAAGGGAACACTAAAATAACACATCCTAGATCTGAATGAATGAAATATTCTTATTAAATACTTTTTTCTTTACATAGTTGAATGTGCTGACAACAAAATCACACAAAAATTATCAATGGAAATCAAATTTATCAACCCATGGAGGTCTGGATTTGGAGTCACTCAAAATTAAAGTGGAAAACCACACTACAGCCTGATCCAACTTTGATGTAATGTCCTTAAAACAAATCAAAATGAGGCTCAGTAGTGTGTTTGCCTCCACGTGCCTGTATGACCTCCCTACAACGTCTGGGCATGCTCCTGATGAGGTGGCGGATGGTCTCCTGAGGGATCTCCTCCCAGACCTGGACTAAAGCATCCACCAACTCCTGGGCAGTCTGTGGTGCAACGTGGCGTTGGTGGATGGAGCGAGACATGATGTCCCAGATGTGCTCAATTGGATTCAGGTCTGGGGAACAGGCGGGCCAGTCCATAGCATCAATGCCTTCCTCTTGCAGGAACTGCTGACACACTCCAGCCACATGAGGTCTAGCATTGTGGGGGCTGTGCGTCCCCCCAAAGAAATGCCACCCCACACCATGACTGACCCACCGCCAAACCGGTCATGCTGGAGGATGTTGCAGGCAGCAGAACGTTCTCCACTCTCTCACGTCTGTCACATGTGCTCAGTGTGAACCTGTTTTCATCTGTGAAGAGCACAGGGCGCCAGTGGCGAATTTGCCAATCTTGGTGTTCTCTGGCAAATGCCAAACGTCCTGCACGGTGTTGGACTGTAAGCACAACCCCCACCTGTGGACGTCGGGCCCTCATACCACCCTCATGGAGTCTGTTTCTGACCGTTTGAGCAGACACATGCACATTTGTGGCCTGCTGGAGGTCATTTTGCAGGGCTCTGGCAGTGCTCCTTGCACAAAGGCGGAGGTAGCGGTCCCGCTACTGGGTTGTTGCCCTCCTACGGCCTCCTCCACGTCTTCTGATGTACTGGCCTGTCTCCTGGTAGCGCCTCCATGCTCTGGACACTACGCTGACAGACACAGCAAACCTTCTTGCCACACCTCGCATTGATGTGCCATCCTGGATGAGCTGCACTACCTGAGCCACTTGTGTGGGTTGTAGACTCCGTCTCATGCTACCACTAGAGTGAGAGCACCGCCAGCATTCAAAAGTGACCAAAACATCAGCCAGGAAGCATAGGAACTGAGAAGTGGTCTGTGGTCACCACCTGCAGAACCACTCCTTTATTGGGGGTGTCTTGCTAATTGCCTATAATTTCCACCTGTTGTCTATTCCATTTGCACAACAGCATGAGACAGTTATTGTCAATCAGTGTTGCTTCCTAAGTGGACAGTTTGATTTCACAGAAGTGTGATTGACTTGGAGTTACATTGTGTTGTTTAAGTGTTCCCTTTATTTTTTTGAGCAGTGTATATAAATATATATATATATATGTATTGCTTAGTAGAACTGCGTAAGTGTTGCTTTCCACTTTCTGTAGGACCGAGTTTTGAAATCAGTGGAATTAGAATACGATGGCTAAGGAGATGGAGAAAACACCTGTCTCCGGATTATATCTTCAAACTAAAGGCAACCATGGCATCTGTGAATGGGAGAGGCGTCCAACCATGATGTATACAGCTAAGATTGTCTAGCCAGCTACATTTTTTGATATTACACGTTTCTAATTTTGACATTCGTTTTCATTTCAAGTTAAAGTGTACTGTTACCTAGCTAGCTAATGTTAGCTGGCTGGCTCGCTAGCTAATGTTACGTGTATGATCTTATTATCTCAGACCCATTTGCTTGGCTAGTTATAGCATAGTGTTAGCTAGCTAACATTGAACATGGTTGGTAAGCTATCTGCAGATTCATGCAGGGTAGTAATGTCATACATTGGGATTATGGTTCATTGTTTACCTAGCCAGCTAGCCACATGTTGTTATGGCTGCAATCCCGCTAACAGGATAGATATGACAACTACCAGTGAAAATAGCGGCAAATTCAAACCACAGATATCTCATAATTACAATTCCTAAAACATACATGTGTCTTATATCATTTTAAAGGTAATCTTGTTGTTAATCCCACCAAAGTGTCCGATTTCAAATATGCTTTTTAGCAAAAGCACTACAAACAATTATGTTAGGTCTCCACCAAACCACAATAAGCATAGCCATTATCCAGCGAGATATAGCATTCACAAAAAGCAGAAATAGAGATCAAATTAACCACTAACCTTGAATAATCTTCATAAGATGACACTCATAGGACTTCATGTTGCACAATACAGGCATGTTTTGTTTGATGAAGTTCATATTTATATCAAAAAATCTTAGTTTACATTTTCGTATTAGATTCACTAGTTCCAAAAACATCAAGTGATTTTGCATAGCCACATCGTTTCAACAGAAATACTCATCATAAATGTAGATGATAATACAAGTTATACACATGGAATTATAGATATACCTCTCCTTAATGCAACCGCTGTGTCAGATTTCAAAAAAAGTTTACGGAAAAAGAAACCCATGCAATAATCTGAGACGGAGCTCAAAACAGTAGCCTAATCAGCCGCCATTTTGGAGTCAACAGAAACCAGAAAATACATGATAAATGTTTCCTTACCTTGATGAACTTCATCAGAATGCAGTCCTAGGAATCCCAGGTCCACAATAAATGCTTGATTTGTTTGAAAATGTCCATCATTTATGTCCAATTAGCTATTTTGGTTAGCGCGTTTGGCCACAAAGCGCGTCCACTATAACGTGACAAAATGTCCAAAAGTTCCGTCAGTAGAAACATGTCAAACGATGTACTGAATCAATCTTTAGAATGTTGTTTACATACATCTTGAATAACGTTCCAACCGGAGAATTAGAATGACTTCAGATGAGAGGTGGAACGCAGCTCCTTCCCCTGTGAACGTGCATGGTGAAAGCATGGTCAACTTGTGGCAGTGGTGACTATTTCCTGTCTCATTCGACCCCCCTTCACATTAGAGTAATCAGACAAAGTTCTATTGACGGTTGACATCTAGTGGAAGGTGTAGGAAGTGAAAACTCATCCATATCTCGCTGTAATTTCAATGAGAGCTTGGTTGAAAATCTGCCACCCCAGAAAACATCCAAACAGGAAGTGGAATCTCTCAGGTTTTTGCCTGCAATATGAGTTCTGTTATACTCACAGACATAATTCAAACAGTTTTAGAAACTTCAGAGTGTTTTCTATCCAATACTAATAATAATATGCATATATTAGCAACTGAGACTGAGGAGCTGGCCATTTACAATGGGCACCTTTTCATCCAAGCTACTCAATACTGCCCATGCAGCCATAAAAAAAGTTAACAAAAGACTCCACTATGCAAGTAACCATTTCGGGTGCGTTCGTAGATTCATCTACTCCAATTTCCGAGCACTCTTATCTGATTGTACCAGAGTGCAGAATAACTGATGAATTTGTGTAAGATATATAATTTTGTAGCTCTGTGTCTATGCTTTTATACAATGTAAAAAAAATAATCACATTTTGCTACATACGACTGAATCAAGGCGGTCACATATGCGGTCTTAGGTATGGTTTTTGTTTGTTTTGCACACCACATCTCTACAATTCTCAAATAATTAGGAATGGAATGAAGATGTAAGTCCTGTTATCCCTCTGTCCCTCCATGTGTGAAGTTTTTCTTCTCTTACCTTCCTAATTTTGTCCAAATCTCTACCTCTCCCTCATCACATCTGACTTTTTCTTTCTTCCTCTCCCTCTCTTGCTCTACCTCTAATATCTTTCCCATTCTCCCTGTCCATGTGCTGTGTAACTGTATGAGGAAGTGATTTATCCCCCCCATGACACACATGAACACATGCATGTGTGCTTGTCGCTACAGCCACAAACATGCACACATGCACACAAACACACTCAAATCATATCACATGTTATTGGTAGCCTACAGATATTTTGCAAATGTTATGGCGGGTGTAGCGAAATGCTTATGTTTCTAGCTTCAACAGTACAGTATACCTAACAATACACACAAATAAAAAAAAATACAAATAAAAGACATTAAGAAATATCAGAACGAGCCATGCCAGAGTCCGGAATTGAATATACTGTTTGTATATAATGGGGTGTATATAGACATTATGAATATAATAGGTATGTACAGCAGTAGTTATATAGGATGAGCCTAGACTAGAATATTGTATATATTTATTCTTATTATTTATACACACAGTATGAAGTGGGTAAAACAGTGTAAACATTATTAAAGTGACCAATGACTACGTAGGGCAGCAGCCTCTAAGGTACCAGGTGGTAGCCAGCTAGTAAATATGACAAAGGTTCAGGGTAGGATACTAGGTGGAGTCTGGCTGCTGGTGACTATTTAACAGTTTGATGGCCTAGAGATGGAAGCTGTTTTTCAGTCTCTCGGTCCTAGCTTTGATGCACATGCACTGTCTCCACCTTCTAGAATCTAGATGGTAGCGGGGTGAACAAGCTGTGGCTCGGGTGGCTGAGGTCATTGATTGTCTGTGTGCCTCTTCTCCTATGTCTTTCTCATTGTTGTCCCTCATTTTTGTTTGTTTTCTAAAAAGACACTTGTTAGTGAACTGAACACCCACGTTTGATTCCACTGTACAAATTGATGGATTGCATAGTTTCTGTCACAGGTCAACATTTACATAGCCATGGGAAGATGTTTGGGGGTAGGGGTGCTGCTATCTTATCGCTGACGGTGGGATTTTTTGTTGTCAACAGGGACCATTAAAGGCCCAGTGCACTACTTTTGTAGAAAAATAATTCAGGGGGTGCTGTAGCACCCACAGCACCTCTACTTCCCGCAGCTATGGGCATTTATTGTCATGAATCTTGCCCTGGAGGCAGCTCTGCAGAGTGGTCACAGCCACTAGCTGGCACAGCCACAAAGTCATAAAATCCACTCTCTTTTCCTCCACCTAACCTTATCCCTAACCTTAACCACACTGCTAACCCTAAACCCTAACCCTAACCTTCAATTAAGACCAAAAATATTTTTTACGATATAGCCAGTTTTTTACTTTGCAGCAGGCCCAACTAGTGTAAATTACTCAGTTCTGCCTCCAAGGCAAGATTCATGACAATTAACTTCAACCTGCGTTTCAGTCATGGAGATGTGAATATGTGGTGAAACCTCTGATAACCTTCAGAGGAAAAGAGAGTGGCGCACAATGTAATATGAATGGAGTAGTATATCTCTTTTTATCTTGTTCTTATTTTGACGGGGCAGCTCAGGTGATTATTTACACCCTCAAGCAGATGCATCCATCTGAAGGGTGATTCAGTCCAAACAGATATCCACTGAGTATTCAAAACATTAAGAACACCTACTTTTTCCATGATATAGACTGACCAGGTGAAAGCTATGATCCCTTGTTGATGTCACTTGTTAAATCCACTTCAATCAGTGTAGATGAAGGGAAGGAGAGGTTAAAGAGGGATTTTTAAGCCTTGAGACAATTGAGACATGGATTGTGTATGTGTGCCATTCAGAGGGTGAATGGGCAAGACAAAATATTTAAGTGCCTTTGAATAGGGAATGGTAAAGGGTGCCGGGCACACCGGTTTGTCTCAAGAACTGCAATGCTGCTGGGTTTTTCAACAGTTTCCTGTGTGTATAAAGCATGGTCCACCACCCAAAAGACATCCAGCCAACGTGACACAACTGTGGGAAGCATTGGAGTCAACATGGGCCAGCATCCCTGTGGAACGCTTTCTACACCTTGTAGAGTCCATGCCCCAACGAATTGAGGCTGTTCTGAGGGCAACTCAATATTAGGGTGGTGTACCTAATGTTTGGTATACTCTGCATATATAACGTGGAGGAAAGCACCCCACAGAACAAAGCTATTGATTCTGAGTGTAGTCAATGGAGCCAATGGATAGAATGGATGAGGAAAATGACTATTATTGTACATGTACAGCACATAAAGGAGGAGAAGCTAAAGGGAGAATGCTATTGAGGTGAGAAGGAGATGGCAGGCTGTATATGGCACAGATGGAATATATTCTCTGGGATTACTGTGTTTCTGGGGGAGGAGAAAGATGGTAATTGCATTTTAATTACAGTGTTGATGGTTTCGTGCTCTGCCAGATGGAAGGTTCTTTACAGATATGCACAAAATAAATCAGAGCTTTGCAGCACCCCTCCAACTCCCAGTGCTCACGATTACTTTAGTCCTAGTCTAATTCCCACCCAGCTCTGTTTCGCCTTTGGCAGCCTTTCCGCTGGGATCACACTTCCAGTAACTTACTCACAACTTTCACCTTTCCTGGGCACTGATCCATAGAAGGGTGAGAGATAGGAGTAGGCTTATTATTATAACCATACAACATTAAAGACAAACCCACTCATCAAACTCATCAAATAAGCAGTTAAGAATTTCATAGTCATATTTAGCATAAGTCTTATTTTTTAAGCATATCCTGGAATTGCTTTTACATCAATTTCTTCAAATGCATTAGCATTCTTCTTCAGAAAAGTTTAAGTTTGACGTTTCAGTTGACTTCCTCTCCAAATCCAGGTGAGACCTTCACCTTGTATTAGTTGTTAGTGACAGGATTCCTCTTGAAAGGGTTTTACTCCAAACATTGCAGGGATTTCTGGGGATGGATGACCTGTAGCTGTGCCGTTCCCTCAGTCTATACTCTTTGCTAACTGTCTGAAAGAGATAAGCCTCCGCTGATAAGCTGGCTGGCATGAAATGCTCTCCTGTATCCGTAGAACTGTACCTTAGAGGACAATATATTAATACATCACAGGCTCACACGGGTGTTGGAGAGGTGATAGCAACTTAATAGGTTTATTATACAGGGAGAAAATCCTTCCTGTCTTTCCTTTCAGCCTAATGACTGGGATTGCAACTTGAGAGAGATGGAGACAGTGAAAAATAACTCAGGGTTTCATCGACCAGTACTGGTGGCTATTTTTCTTCGGCAAAAGAGGTCAATCCAATCTCAACACAAGCTTATCGGAATTCTGCAACAATTAACTTATATATTAAACCTGCAACTAATTTTCACCTTTCAATTAATATTGCCAATACGCATTCCAACTCCTCCAGAGATATGTGCAGCAGAGTGTGGCGGCAGGTTTACAGGCGTAATGGTGTTGGTGTGTAGGTCATTTTAATAAATTCACCAATTATAACAGCATTCATTTTATCTTGCCTGGAGCCAAACCATTGCTGTTGTGATATTTTTGAGAACATTACAGTTGCAACGTTTCCCTCGCTGTAGAAATGGACAGGGTAATTTGCTGAGAAATTACCTCTGTTGCCTTGTAATGTAAGCTGGGCAGTGCAATTTTGAAACACAATGACACTCCGATACAATGTTCCGAGCTTAAATCCACTTATTATACGGACATGTTAAGGTTAAGAAAGCTATTTATATGCTAGTCAAATAACTATTTGTGTTGAAATATGCAGTCTTTAATACCTGCCATTTTCTGTGTTCCTGTTCCTGAGTTAATCTGACACATTTACCAAAGGATTTCCCTTGTAGAGAGCAACAATAAACTAACCTTTGCAAAAATGCCAAGTAGTTACGTAAATTCAACAACATCTTAGGCACTATGAAATGGTACATAGTTGAAGTTGGAAGTTTACATACACCTCAGCCAAAGACATTTAAACTCAGTTTTTCACAATTCCTGACATTTAATCCTAGTAAAAATTCCCTGTTTTAGTTCAGTTAGGATCACCACTTTATTTTAAGAAATGTCAGAATAATAGTAGAGAGTGTGATTTATTTCAGCTTTTATTTCTTTCATCACATTCCCAGTGGGTCAGAAGTTTACATACACTCAATTAGTATTTGGTAGCCTTTCAATTGTTTAACTTGGGTCAAACGTTTCGGGTAACCTTCCACAAGCTTCCCACAATAAATTGGGTGTATTTTGGCCCATTCCTCCTGACAGAACTGGTGAAACTGAGTCAGGTTTGTAGGCCTCCTTGCTCGCACACGCTTTTTCAGTTCTGCCCACAAAATGTCTATGGGATTGAGGTCAGAGCTTTGTGATGGCCACTCCAATACCTTGACTTTGTTCTCCTTAAGCCATTTTGCCACAACTTTGGAAGTATGGGGTGGCAGGGTAGCCTAGTGGTTAGAGTGTTGGACTAGCAACCGGAAGGTTGCAAGTTCAAACCCCCGAGCTGACAAGGTACAAATCTGTCATTCTGCCCCTGAACAGGCAGTTAACCCACTGTTCCTAGGCCGTCATTGAAAATAAGAATTTGTTCTTAACTGACTTGCCTAGTTAAATAATGTTTTTTTTAATGCTTGGGGTCATTGTCTATTTGGAAGACCCATTTGTTACCAAGCTTTAACTTCCTGACTGATGTCTTGAGATGTTGCTTCAATATATCCACATAATTTTCATTTTTTCATCTATTTCATCTATTTTGTGAAGTGCACCAGCCCCTCCTGCAGCAAAGCACCCCACAACATGATGCTGCCACTCCTGTGCTTCACGGTTGGGATGGTGTTCTTCGGCTTTCAAGCCTCCCCCTTTTTCCTCCAAACATAACGATGGTCATTATGGCCAAACAGTTCTATTTTTGTTTCATCAGACCAGAGGACATTTTTCCAAAATGTACGATCTTTGTCCCCATGTGCAGTTGCAAACCATAGTCTGGCTTTATTATGGCGGTTTTGGAGCAGTGGCTTCTTCCTTGCTGAGTGGCCTTTCAGGTTATGTTGATATAGGACTTGTTTTACTGTGGATATAGATACTTTTGTTTCTGTTTCCTCCAGCATCTTCACAAGGTCCTTTGCTGTTGTTCTGGGATTGATTTGCACTTTTCGCACCAAAGTACGTTCATCTCTAGGAGACAGAACGCGTCTCCTTCCTGAGCGGTATGACAGCTGCATGGTCCCATGGTGTTTATACTTGCGTACTATTGTTTGTACAGATGAACGTGGTACCTTTAGGCGTTTGGAAATTGCTCCCAAGGATGAACCAGACTTGTGGAGGTCAACATTGTTGTTCTGAGGTCTTGGCTGATTTATTTTTATTTCCCCATGATGTCAAACAAAGAGGCACTGAATTTGAAGGTAGGCCTTGAAATCCATCCACAGGTACACCTCCAATTGACTCAAATGATTTTAATTAGCCTACTTCTAAAGCTTCTAAAGCCATGACATCATTTTCTGGAATTTTCCAAGCTGTTTGAAGGCACAGTCAACTTAGTGTATGTAGACTTATGATCCACTGGAATTGTGATACAGTGAATTATAAGTGAAATGATCTTGTCTGTAAACAATTGTTGGAAAAATTACTTGTGTCATGCACAAAGTAGATGTCCTAACCCACTTGCCAAAACTATAGTTTTGTTAACAAGAAATGTGTGGAGAGGTTGAAAAACAAGTTTTAATGACTCCAACCTAAGTGTATGTAAACTTCCGACTTCAACTGTATGAGGATTAGTGGTTTCTTTATAATGAGAATGTGAGTTCCAAGATGGATGCTTTGTGTCGGGGCTTGTATGTTTTCCCATGTTTTCTACATGTTGCTAGAGTGTTGCTTTGGTAGGAAGTGCTGTGTTTAGTGGGATTAAACCTTATTTATCTTCCTATGGTGTCAAGCAAAACAAAGCTCAACCTATTCTGTTTACTGGATTCTCAATAATCCTTTTATATGAAAATGAAAACAATGCCTGTTATCGAGCTCAAACATTGGTTTAACTAACTTGTCTCCTGTCTTTCCAATGAAGCAGTAGGCTAGCTGTCTATTGAACTCTTGGTGAAGTCCTTATATTGAGAAACTAGAGATACTATTTTCCTGTTTTTTGTACTGTAGTTTGTTTCTGTTACAGTTTCCATGTAACTGGAAGTCCAGTAACCTTGTGTGTGGAATGGTAGTATCTACTGAATTTGTTGTCATGAATTGAATCAAAACATGGCTTATGATCCTATATAGTTATGTAACACATAGGCTTAAGTCTGTTGTGAGACTCAGTTAAACCTCAAATAAGGCAAATACTAATTTAATACTGGAATGGCTGGAGCAGTTTGTGTTATGGACTGCATGTTAGTATTAGTGTAAGATTCTACAACACTTCCTCTTGTGCCTTCCCCCTCCCCAAACACACTCTTCCCCTAGATGCCTTGTTTCTGATCTGCCAACATTTGTTGAAAATGAGATTCCTACAAGATGGGGAATTCCGGTGAGACAAGCAGCCCACTTTAAACGCTGCTGGCTTCTACAGCCTACGTATTCAGAGGTAGAGTAATGAAAAAAATGGAAAGGAAAAACTTACTGTACACATACACACAATGGGGAATTTCTGGTGTCCTGTGGTTTTGCTGAAAAAAGTACTTTGACTGTGAAGTGTCTGAGATAGGTGCTTTTGTATCTTGTAAAATGCCAGAGGATGACGAACCACTGCAGTGTGTAAACATGTTGTTAAATTGTGGTCATAGAGCACTGTACATTGTACTGCTGCCTCTTGATACCAACCCAATCAACACTACTGAAATGTTTTGGGGTTGAAACATTTTTATCTTGTCACTTCCTGTCTATTGTGCCTGTGTTGAGTGTGTGGGTATGATGGGGCCGAGCATAATACAGGATAATTGAGTGTCTTGCAACAGACAGCTCATCCCTACACCAGACTATGTGAGCGGAGCAGAGCCAATTTTACTGGAGCGTGGAGCGAGATTCCCAAAGCCTGGAGCGTCGGCCTTCTCGCCTGCTCCAAATTTGCTCCAGTACCGCTCACTTCATAAACTCGGGGCATGCCCGGGCCAGCATGCATTTGTAGTCTACTTGTGTGCTACTATAGCCCCTAGCTTTAGCTACTATCATGGTGTTCACTAAATATTTTCATAAAGAAACTGATAAAACACACTGGTGCAAAATCAAGGTGACTTACAACGATGAGGAGGACCAAGAGCAAGAGAGGGGGTGTGGTGATGTATTGTCCATAACTAAAGATGAATTGTGGAATCTGAAAATACACGTATCTCGAAAGCATGATGGTGTACTTACTACGAACACACGAAAAAAGAAAGGAACGAGGTGGGTAGATAATTAAGTGTGTCATTGTAGCAAAGTATTTATAAACTAAATGGCGCCGAAAGAGATGGTTGCCGTTTTACGATCCCGTAACCAATTGTGCTATTGAGTATGCTTTTTTGCGTTATTTGTAACTCATTTTGTACATAATGTTTCTGCCACCATGTCTCATGACCGAAAAGAGCTTCTGGAAATCAGAACAGCAATTATTCACCTTGAACTGGAAGAATAATTTCTCTTTAATGAGGCGGACGAGAGGGATTTACTCCAGACACCCGAACAGGCCCTCATCCCCATCATTCGCAGGAGAATGAGACGGAAAACGTATCTCGGAAGGAGATTGGGGTGCCTTGTAAGGATCTGCCGACGAGTGGCTAATCTGCCTTTGCCATCGGTACTATTGGCCTACGTACAATCGCTGAATAATAAATTGGACGAACTTAAAGCATGTATATCCTACCAACGGGACATTAAAAACTGTAATATCTTATGTTTCACCGAGTCGTCGTGGCTGAATGATGACATGAATAACATAGAGCTGGTGAGTTATACAATGTATCGGCAGGATAGAACAGCAGCCTCTGGTAAGACAGGGGGTGGCGGTCTATGTATATTTGTAAACAACAGATGGTGCACGATATCTAAGGAAGTCTTGAGGTTTTGCCTCAAGGAGATCGAGTATCTCATGATATTTCATGATGAGCTGTAGACCACACTATCTACCTAGAGAGTTTTCATCTGTATTTTTCGTAGCTGTCTACATACCACCACAAACCGATGCTGGCACTAAGACCGCACTCAATGAGCTGTATACTGCCATAAGCAAACAGGAAAACTCTCATCCAGAGGCAGCGCTCCTAGTGACCGGGGACTTTAATTCAGGGAAACTTAAAACCGTTTTACCTCATTTCTACAATCATGTTAAATGTGCAACTAGAGGGCGGAAAAAAACTACACCACCATTACTCCACACACTGCGACTCGTACAAAGCTCTCCCTCGCCCTCCATTCGGACCATAATTCTGTCCTCCTGATTCCTGCTGACAAGCAAAAATGAAATCAGAATGCACCAGTGACTCGGTCAATAAAAAAGTGGTCAGATGAAGCAGATGCTAAGCTACAGGACTGTTTTGCTAGCACAGACGGGAATGCAGGGCCAGACGGATTACCAGGACGTGTACTCCAAGCATGTGCTGACCAACTGGCAAGTGTCTTCACTGACATTTTAAACCTCTCCTTGTCAGAGTCTGTAATACCAACATATTTCATGCAGACCACCATAGTCCCTGTGCCCAAGAACACTAAGGTAACCTGCCTAAATGACTACCGACCCGTATCCTTCACGTCTGTAGCCATGAAGTGCTTTGAAAGGCTGGTCATGGCTCACATCAACATCATTATCCCAGAAACCCTAAACCCACTTCAATTTGCATACCGCCCCAACAGATCCACAGATGACGCATTCTCTATTGTACTCCACACTACCCTTTCAAACCCAGACAAAAGGAACACCTATGTGAGAATGCTATTCATTGACGACAGCTCAGGGTTCCACACCATAGTACCCTCAAAACTCACCACTAAGATAAGGACCCTGGGGCTAAACACCTCCCTCTGCAACTGGATCCTGGACATCCTGACGGGCCCACCCCCAGATGGTAAGGGTAGGTAACAACACATCCGCCACTCTGATTCTCAACACGTGGGCTCCTCAGGGGTGTGTGCACAGTCCCCTCTGTACTCCCTGTTTACTCATGACTACACGGCCAAGCACGACTCCAACACCATTATTAAGTTTGCCGATGATCACCGACAACGACGAGACAGCATATAGGGAGGAGGGCAGAGACCTGGCCGTGTGGGGCCAGGACAACAACCTCTCCCTCAACCTGATCAAGACAAAGGAAATTATTGTGGACTACACGAAAAGGAGGACCAAGCACGCCTCCATTGTCATTGATGGGACTGTAGGTTGAGAGCTTCAACACGACAAAACCTATTTCCTCTCAGGAGACTTAAAATATTTGCCATTGGTCCTCAGATCCTCAAAAGGTTCTACAGCTACTGGTTGCATCACTGCCTGGAAAGGCAACTGCTCGGCCTCCGACCGCAAGGCACTGCAGAGGGTAGTGCGTACGGCCCAGTACATCACTGGGGCCAAGCTTCCTGCCATCCAGGACCTCTATACCAGGCTGTGTCAGAGGAAGGCCCTAAAAATTGTCAAAGACTCCAGCCACCCTAGTCATAGACTGTTCTCTCTGCTACCGCACGGCAAGTGGTACCACACACACACACACACACATACACACACGCACACACGCACACGCACGCACACACGCACACACACACACACACACACATTTCTGGTGTCCTGTGTTTTTTTGTTTTTATTACTGCGACTGTAAAGTGTCTGGGGAAGGTGTTTCTTGTAAAATGTCAGAGAATGAATAACCACAGCAGTGTGTAAACATGTTGTTAAAGGCTCAATGCAGCCATTTTTATATCAATATTAAATCATTTCTGAGTAGCAATTAGGTACCTTACTGTGATTGTTTTCAATTAAAAAGGTCAAAAAGAAACAGAAATAGCTTCTTAGCTAGAGCAATTTCACAAGCAATAATTTAGCTAGGACTGTCTGGGAGTGGTCTGAGTGGGAAGGGAAAAACTTAAAACTAGCTATTAGCAACAGAGAGGTTTGGAACTCTTTCTTATTGGTCTATTAACTAACTACTTTACCATCTGGTGATGTCTCTAGGCAGGCCAAAACTCCATCACACCAAAACAGGCAGAATTTTTTTCTCAAACAGCATTATCCACATTTTCACAAATTCACACTATTATTCCAACTTCATATTGTGGAAATAAATATATGTAAAACAGGAAATTCACGTTTTTTACTGCACTGGGCCTTTTAAAGTGTGGTCATAGAGCACTTTACATTGTTCTGTTGCCTGCTGGTACCAACCCAATCAACACTACTGTAAGGTTTTGAGATTTAAACATTTTGAACTTGTCAGTCTTCCAGTCTGTTGGTCTATTGTGCCTGTGTTGAGTGTGTGGGTATGATTAGGCAGAGCGTAATACAGGATAATTGAGTGTCTTGGAACAGGCAGCTCGTCCCTAACTACCTTGTCATCTGTGTGCTGTTACAGGGCCCATGAGACCTTGGGGCCCAATAATGGTACATGGAACAGGCATGTTGAAAAGGCTCAGATGAACAACTGTGTGTTATGGAGGACAAACATCTCTAATTTCCTCCTGTCATCAGCAGATCCTACATCATTTCCATTTCACAATGCAGGTCCTTTCAACCTCTCATGTCAAATATTCTTAAAGCCCATTTCAGCTTTCATTTTTTAGATGTAGGCCTAATCATACTCAAGAGTACAATTGGGATGCTCAAACAATATATTGGGAGACTATGAAAGAGTTATTTTCTACCTGTGCTTGGAGATTGCTTGTTGATTGCCTTTTTTCCCGCCTCAAATCACATTTGTGCCGCTTTCCAGGCTGTGATAATCCTAGCCAAATGAAAGCATGACCAGTTGATAATCCAGGTGCTTGAATGTCCTCTGAGTGTCCCAGTTAAACACTCTGGGATGTTAATGAACCCTCATCTGCATGAAGCGTTATCTGGGATGCTGCTGAGGACATGAACAACTGGCTGCACTGCTCTCTGTAGTCATTCAAAAATAGAATAAAAAAGGGGATCTATTTACATTTATGGTCTTATTGCATGGGTTCAATGCACCTTAAAAACAAACCCAAAAGTTAGATTGTCATCTGCCGTCTAAGTTCTCCAGTATAGACAAAGCAAGCCTTATGTAACATGGACTTCCATTGTTCTCCCAGTCGTCCATATAAGTTCACGCTAGGCTTTCCGGCTTTCTCTGCTCCCCAAACTGTCTACTACTGTATGTCCAACACATTAAAACTGTAGCGATCTTTTTCAATCCCAGATCTGATGCTGCATTTACACTAATGCCACAGTAACCTGTGGCATCAGCCGTTTTACACTATTAATCCATTTACACTTTTCCTATACTTTGGAATGCATGTGATTTTATTGGTGGTGTACGGCAGGCGGTGAGGTGCGGTGCAGCGCTGCCTGGGGAGGCAGCAGGGTTTTTTGCCTGCTGCATATTGATGTTTTCAGCTGATGATTTATAGCCTCCGCTTAGAGATCCTGCTTGGCATTAGTGGAGTCACATTCAAAAACACCAACCCCCAAAATAGGCTTAGACATTGACATTCTCATTGGTAATTGATGATAGTTTGCGGACAGTGCATGCCATGCAGTTTTGATTGTGTTTGTACAGTGTACTGTGTTTGTATGTATGTGAAATTAGTGATATTAAGAGGCAGTGGAAGAACAAACAGATAACAATAATGAATCTATACATTAGAAATAGTTACCCTCTTTGTATAGCTTTTACATTTTAATGTAAACAGAGCAACTTACAGGAGCAATTAGGGTTAAGGGCCTTGCTCAAAGGCACATTGACAGGTTTTTCACCTATTCGGCTCAGGGATACGAACCAGTGGTTACTGGCACAACGCTCTTAACCGCTAGGCTACCTGCCACCCTTCACCTCTGAAGACAATAGGGTGCACATAGTGTGAGTGTACTTTCATTTTTAGGAGAAAATAGAGCATAGATGATAACAGAAGACAAAAGAGAAACAGAAATTCCATACAGTCGAGTGCAATAGTCAATTGCAAGTGTGTCAGGGGTCACAGTCAATTTCAAAAGGAGCATTCCTTCTGTATTAGTCTAGAAACCTTCCTGCTCTCAATCATCAAATCTCTCTGTTAGAGCAGGGCCAGATTTGATCAACATAGACCCTGTGTAAGTCCCAACTGTACTTGTTTTTGTGAGGGGTTGTATAACAATACAAAGGAACACACGGACTGTGAATTAGTTACTAATATTCAGGACCTGGTGCTTGACCAGAACTACACAGGACAATAGTGTGTCTTCAAAAAGGGAAGAAAAGCAGTAGTATGTGTGTGTTTGTGAATGTCTGTTTGTGTGTGTGCACATGTGATGTGGTTGTGTATGTGTATTCATCAGTGGCTGTGTGAAAGACCTGGGGGTTCCTGAGGAGTTGAGGGCTCTCTTCCTGTTACACTGTCACTGTGCCCCTCTCTCCCAACACTCAGCCCAATGCTGCCCTGCTCTCACCCCATCCCCATTGCTATTCATTGTGACAGCTGTCTTTTTCTGCTACACTGACACAGACGGCGCTGTCTTAGTTACCGGGAGCCCGAGGACTCCCGCACCAGCCATCAGATTGAAAGCCTCATTCATTCCCCTCCTCAGGGTCTGTTTAGCACTCTCCTTGATGAACCGGCAGCTGCCACCAGCCACAAGCCTTACCCTTTCCAATCGCTTTGTTAGCTTAGCCCTTCACGGTTGGTACAGTGCCCATAGCAAAGTAGTCTGTTGGGTATGTACGTTCTCAAAATGCTTCGTTTGTAGACATAATAGTTGATGCAGAGTTCTGGTTTTGATTTCATGCCCTAGACTGGATGTGCTATGAAGTCTTGGTAGGACACTGCCAATATACTATTAGCGTATCTTTTCTTGAAAGGCCCATGGCTGTTCCTCCTTGGCTCCTTCAGTATTATGGAGACCAGTGTGAAAGCTGTTAATTGACGTGAGTAGAGTTGACATCCCGGGCAACGCAGCACAGGTTTATTCTCGACTGGGACAGAGCAGCCCATCATTGCCTGTTATTAAGCACCTTGTGCTTGGCTGCACTCACTCGGTGTGAGAGAGTCAGCGGTGGAAGGAAACCCATGTGTCTGGTGGCGGAGCAGCAGAGGTAATGCACAAGGCTGCATTAGTCTCCCCCTCCAACAACCTCCCAACAGGTCAGGCCAGGACTCTGGGATCACTCTACTCTGCACAGCTCTTCAGCGGGGCCAATATGTCTCTTCCTGTTAACAAGCCATCTCTCCTGAGCGCAATGATACCCCCCCCCCCCCCCCCACACACACACACACACACACACACACACACACATACACAGGCGCGTGCACACACACACACACGGACAGATAGATATACACAATCTAGGGAGCTCAAGTAGCGATGCAGTCATTTAATTTGATCAGCTCTACTGGTTAACATCATGATGATGTTAATGCCATTCATTCACTTCAGTAGGTAGAGACAGGAGCAGTGGAATGCATTTTACAAATTTCATATTGAACACACTCCAATTCCTATTCAGGTATTATATGTATCAATATGTAATGCTTGGTTCATAAACCAGCTGATTTACCTGTTTGAAACTTAAACCAGACAAAAAAGTCCATGATTGGGAGAAAGGTCACGGTGCTCACAGGAGAAAACTGCTCTGAGCTCACGGCAATATTGGGCTTCCTCTGCCTTGTTGGAACCTGTTTCCCGGATGATAGAGTAAGCGTGATATGCTCAGTGTTCTGAAATCTGCCCTGAGCTGGTGCTTACCCTTGGAAACTCACATCCATCAATTCCATCCTAATGAGAGCTGTTCCGCCTTTGATGGAATGTTCCTTTCACTGAGGTTAGCAGGTGTGACTCTACCCACACCCCGCTGTATTCATATTAAATTACAGATGCACGTGCCATCACACCTCTTCGTTCTCATTCCATAAACTATCATCTTGTGGATAATCTCTACAGCAACTGAACAGGAGAGGACTCTGTTCTCTACATTTGGGTTTTTACTGAAACTGTAGTGAAACGTCTGTATTTAGTTGTTATACTGAGTCGAACACACAGGAACTGTTGTCCATGGTCCTCAACAAGATATACAGCTGCACCATTGAGAGCATCTTTTGATTGGCTGCGTCACCGCTTGGTATGGCAACTGCTTGGCATCCGACCGGAAGGCACTGCAGAGGGTAGTGTGTATGGCCCAGTACATCACTTGGGCCGAGCTCCCTGCCATCCATGCCCTCTATACCAGACGATGTCAGAGGAAAGCCCTAAAAATAGTCAAAAACTCCAGCCCCCCAAGTCATACACTGTTCGCTCTGCTACCACACGGCAAGCGATACCGATGCACCAAGTCTGGAGCCAACAGGACCCTGAACAGCTTCTACCTCCAAGACATAAAACTACCAAACTACCCGGACTATCTGTATTGATTATTTTTGCCGTGTGATTCTTTTTGCAATCAGTTGTGTTGTGACAAGGTAGGGGGGGTATACAGAAGATATCCTTATTTGGTAAAATACCAAGGCCATATTAATACAAGAACAGCTCAAATAAGCAAAGAGAAATGACAGTCCATCATTACTTTAAGACATGAAGGTCAGTCAATCCGGAAAATATCAAGAACTTTTCAAGTTTCTTCAAGTGCGGTCGCAAAAACCATCAAGCGCTATAATGAAACTGGCTTTCATAAGGACCGCCACAGGAAAGGAAGACCCAGAGTTACCTCTGCTGCAGAGGATAGTTAACTGCACCTCAGATTACAGCCCAAATATATGCTTCACAGAGTTCAAGTAACAGACACATCTCATCATCAACTGTTCAGAGTAGACTATGTGAATCAGGCCTTCATGGTCAAATTGCTGCAAAGAAACCACTACTAAAAGACACCAATAATAAGAAGAGACTTGCTTGGGCCAAGAGACACAAGCAATGAACATTAGACTGATGGAAATCTGTCCATTGGTCTAATGAGTCCAATTCGTTTTATTTTGGTCCAGCCGCCGTGTCTTTGTGAGACGCAGAGTAGGTGAATGGATGATCTCTGCATGTGTGGTTCCCACCGTGAAGAATGGAGGAGGAGGTGTGATGGTGTGGGGGTGCTTTGCTGGTGACACTGTCTATGATTTATTTAGAATTCAAGGCACACTTAACCAGCATGGCTACCACAGCATTTTGCAGAGATACGACATCCCATCTTGTTTGTGCTTTGTGGGACTATCATTTGTTTTTCAACAGGACAATGACCCAAAATAAACCTCCAGACTGCGTGAGGGCTATTTGACAAAGAAGGAGAGTGATGGAGTGCTGCATCAGATGACCTGGCCTACACAATCACCCGGCCTCAACCCAATTGAGATGGTTTGGGATGAGTTGGACCGAGTGAAGGAAAAGCACCCAACTAGTGCTCAGCATATGTGGGCAATCCTTCAAGACGGTCGGAAAAGTATTCCCCATGAAGCTGGTTGAGAGAATGCCAAGAGTGTGCAAAGCTGTCATCAACGCAAAGGTTGGCTACTTTATTGTGATTTGTTTTGGTTACCACATGACTCCATATGATTTCATAGTTTTGTTGTCTTCACTATTATTCTACAATTTATAAAAGAGTAAAAATAAAGAAATACATTTGAATGAGTAGGTGTGTCCAAACTTTTGACTGGTAACGGTGACTAACCCCATTCCGTACAAATTTGCGCTACCGTGGCAAATGACGCTGCAATGAAAAATAAAGGGACTGTAGTGACTGTGTTTGCATCAAAATCCGGGGTGTGAATTACATTTCTATTCAAAATCAAATCAAATTGATTTATATAGCCCTTCTTACATCAGCTGATATCTCAAAGTGCTGTACAGAAACCCAGCCTAAAACCACAAACAGCAAGCAATGCAGGTGTAGAAGCACGGTGGCTATGAAAAACTCCCTAGAAAGGCCAAAACATAGGAAGAAACCTAGACAGGAACCAGGCTATGAGGGGTGGCCAGTCCACTTCTGGCTGTGCTGGGTGGAGATTATAACAGAACATGGCCAAGATGTTCAAATGTTCATAAATGACCAGCATGATCAAATAATAATAATCACAGTAGTTGCCGAGGGTGCAGCAAGTCAGCACCTCAGGAGTAAATGTCAGTTGGCTTTTCATAGCCAATCATTAAGAGTATCTCTACCGCTCCTGCTGTCTCTAGAGAGTTGAAAACAGCAGGTCTGGGACAGGTAGCACGCAGGGGGAACAGGTCAGGGTTCCATAGCCGCAGGCAGAACAGTTGAAACTGGAGCAGCAGCACGGCCAGGTGGACTGGGGACAGCAAGGAGTCATCATGCCAGGTAGTCCTGAGGCATGGTCCTAGGGCTGAGGCCCTCCGAGAGAGAGAAAGAAAGAGAGAATTAGAGAGAGCATACTTAAATTCACACAGGACACCGGATAAGACAGGAGAAGTACTCCAGATATAATAAACTGAGCCTAACCCCCCCGACACATAAACTACTGCAGCATAAATACTGGAGGCTGAGACAGGAGGGGTCAAGAGACACTGTGGCCCCATCCGATGATGGCCCCGGACAGGGCCAAACAGGAAGGATATATCCCCACCCACTTTGCCAAAGCACAGCCCCCACACCACTAGAGGGATATCTTCAACCACCAACGTACCATCCTGAGACAAGGCTGAGTATAGCCCACAAAGATCTCCGCCGCGGTACAACCCAAGGGGGGGCGCCAACCCAGATAGGAAGATCACGTCAGTGACTCAACCCACTCAAGTGAAGCACCCCTCCCAGGGAAGGCATGGAAGAGCACCAGTAAGCCAGTGACTCAGCCCCTGTAATAGGGTTAGAGGCAGAGAATCCCAGTGGAGAGAGGGGAACCGGCCAAGCAGAGACAGCAAGGGCGGTTCGTTGCTCCAGAGCCTTTCCGTTCACCTTCACACTCCTGGGCCAGACTACACTCAATCATATGACCCACTGAAGAGATGAGTCTTCAGTAAAGACTTAAAGGTTGAGACCGAGTCTGCGTCTCTCACATGGGTAGGCAGACCATTCCATAAAAATTGAGCTCTATAGGAGAAAGCCCTGCCTCCAGCTGTTTGCTTAGAAATTCTATGGACAATTAGGAGGCCTGCGTCTTGTGACCGTAGCGTACGTGTAGGTATGTACGGCAGAACCAAATCGGAAAGATAGGTAGGAGCAAGCCCATGTAATGCTTTGTAGGTTAGCAGTAAAACCTTGAAATCAGCCCTTGCTTTAACAGGAAGCCAGTGTAGGGAGGCTAGCACTGGAGTAATATGATTCTAGCAGCCATATTTAGCACTAACTGAAGTTTATTTAGTGTTTTATCCGGGTAGCCGGAAAGTAGAGCATTGCAGTGGTCTAACTTAGAAGTGACAAAAGCATATATTAATTTTTCTGCATCATTTTTGGGCAGAAAGTTTCAGATTTTTGCAATGTTAAGTAGATGGAAAAAAGCTGTCCTTGAAACAGTCTTGATATGTTCGTCAAAAGAGAGATCAGGGTCCAGAGTAACGCCGAGGTCCTTCACAGTTTTATTTGAGACGACTGTTCAACCTTCAAGATTAATTGCCAGATTCAACAGAAGATCTCTTTGTTTCTTGGGACCTAGAACAAGCATCTCTGTTTTGTCCGAGTTTAAAAGTAGAACGTTTGCAGCCATCCACTTCCTTATGTCTGAAACACAGGCTTCTAGCGAGGGCAATTTTGCTGCTTTTAAGTTAGCTTTGCAACAGTATCAAAAATGAATTTCAGATTGTTCTTATTTTCCTCAATGAAGTTGGAAAAATAGGATGATCGAGCAGCAGTGAGGGCTCTTCGATACTGCACGGTACTGTCTTTTCAAGCTAGTCGGAAGACTTCCAGTTTGGTGTTTCGCCATTTCTGTTCAAATTTTCTGGAAGCTTGTTTCAGAGCTCGGGTATTTTCTGTATACCAGGGAGCTAGTTCTTATGACAAATGTTTTTAGTTTTTAGGGGTGCAACTGCATCTAGGGTATTGCGCAAGGTTAAATTGAGTTCCTCTTTTTGTCCTCTGACGTCCTTGGGTAGGCAGAGGGAGTCTGGATGGGCATCAAGGAATTTTTGTGTTGTCTGAGACTTTTGATGCTCCTTGGTTGGGGTCTGAGCAGATTATTTTTTGCGATTGCAAACGTAATAAAATGGTGGTCCGATAGTCCAGGATTATGAGGAAAAACATTAAGATCCACAACATTTATTCCATGGGACAAAACTAGGTCCAGAGAATGACTGTGACAGTGAGTAGGTCCAGAGACATGTTGGACAAAACCCACTGAGTCGATGATGGCTCCGAAAGCCTTTTGGAGTGGGTCTGTGGACTTTTCCATGTGAATATTAAAATCACCAAAAATGTGAATATTACCTGCTATGACTACAAGTTCCGATAGGAATTCAGGGAACTCAGTGAGGAATGCTGTATATGGCCCAGGAGGCCTGTAAACAGTAGCTATCAAAGTGACAGGTAGTGATTGATTAGGCTGCATAGATTTCATGACTAGAAGCTCAAAAGAGGAAAACGTCTTGTTTTTTGTAAATTGAAATTTGCTATCGTAAATGTTAGCAACATCTCCGCATTTGCGTGATGCACGGCGGATATGGTCACTAGTGTAACCAGGAGATGAGGCCTCATTTAACACAGTAAATTCATCAGGCTTAAGCCATGTTTCAGTCAGACCAATCACATCAAGATTATGATCAGTGATTAGTTCATTGACTATAACTGCCTTTGAAGTGAGGGATCTAACATTAAGTAGCCCTATTTTGAGATGTGAGGAATCACGATCTCTTTCAATAATGGCAGGAATGGAGGAGGTCTAGTGAGATTGCTAAGGCGAACACCGCCATGTTTAGTTTCAAGTGTTGATTAACATGGTATTGGCCCGAGAGTATTGGACTAAAGTTGAAAAAACTGACCACCCTAAAAACCCGATTCAAATCCGACACAAACCTGTAATGACACATTATATAAACTTTTTATAGTGTCTTATTTACATTTTAGAAGTGATAAGTTGGACAGATGGGAAAAAAAGCAGTTTCCCCACACAACATCACTATCACGCAGTAGGTTTCGCTTCCCAACCCTCCATTTTTAAAAAGACCCAACGGAGCTCATTGCCTTCTTCAATCATGCAGAGACGGGCAGCATGAAGGTCCCGTCATTGATTTTGCTGGAAAGGGGGGGAAATTGTGCTTTACAATGGTATTCATATTACAGTTGACCTGGAAGGATTACAGCTCTAAAATAAGGTAAATTGTACGGAATAGCGTGATGTACAAAAGTGCGTTAGTTACCGTTACTCTACATATCTACCTCAATTACTTCGTACCCCTGCACATCGCCTCGGTACTGGTACCGTGTGTATATAGCCATGTATTTATTCCTCATGTTATTATTTTTCTATATTTTTGTCTCTTTGTTTGGAATTGCCAGTAAGTAATAATTTCACTGTTACATGCTGAACAACCGCTCGCATTACGTTTGCGAGCTTTGCAAAATAAATGTACACATACAGTTGAAGTCGGAAGTTTACATACACCTAGGTTGGAGTCATTAAAACTTGTTTTTCAACCACTCCACAAATTTCTTGTTAACAAACTATAGTTTTGGCAAGTCGGTTAGGACAACAATTGTTTACAGACAGATTATTTTACTTAGAATTCACTGTATCACAATTCCAGTGGGTCAGAAGTCTACATACACTAAGTTGACTGTGCCTTTAAACAGCTTGGAAAATTCCAGAAAATGATGTCATGGCTATAGAAGCTTCTGATAGGCTAATTGACATCATTTGAGTCAGTTGGAGGTGTACCTGTGGATGTATTTCAAGGCCTACCTTCAAACTCAGTGCCTCTTTACTTGACATCATGGGAAAATCAGAAGAAATCAGCCATAAAATTGTAGATCTCCACAAGTCTGGTTCATCCTTGGGAGCAATTTCCAAACGCCTGAAGGTACCACGTTCATCTGTTTAAACAATAGTTCACAAGTATAAACACCATGGAACCACGCAGCCGTCATACCACTCAGGAAGGAGACGCATTCTGTCTCCTAGAGATGAAAGTACTTTAGTGCGAAAAATGCTAATCAATCCCAGAACAACAGCAAAGGACCTTGTGAAGATGCTGGAGGAAACAGGTACAAAAGTATCTATATCCACAGTTAAACGAGTTCTACATCGAAATAACCTGAAAGGATGCTCAGCAAGGAAGAAGCTACTGCTCTAAAACCGCAAAAATAGCCAGTCTACGGTTTGCAACTGAACATGGGGACAAAGATCATACTTTTTTTGGAGAAATGTCCTCTGGTCTGATGAAACAAAAATAGAAATGTTTAGCCATAATGACCATCATTATGTTTGGAGGAAAAGGGGGAGGCTTGCAAGCCGAAGACACCATCCCAACCGTGAAGCACGGGGGTGGCAGCATCATGCTGTGGGGTTGCTTTGCTGCAGGAGGGACTAGTGCACTTCACAAAATAGATGGCATCATGAGGTAGGAAAATTATGTGGATATGTTGAAGCAACATCTCAAGACATCAGTCAGGAAGTTAAATCTTGGTCGCAAATGGGTCTTCCAAATGGCTTAAGGACAAGAAAGTCAAGGTATTGGGGTGGCCATCACAAAGCCCTGACCTCAATCCCATAGAACATTTGTGGGCAGAACTGAAAAAGTGTGTGCGAGCAAGGAGGCCTACAATCCTGATTCAGTTACACCATCTCTGTCAGGAGGAATGGGCCAAAATTCACCCAACTTATGTGGGAAGCTTGTGGAAGGCTACCCAAAATGTTTGACCCAAGTTAAACAATTTAAAGGCAAAACTACCAAATACTAATTGAGTGTATGCAAACTTCTGATCCACTGAGAATGTGATGAAAGAAATAAAAGCTGAAATAAATCATTCTCTCTACTATTATTCTGACATTTCACATTCTTAAAATAAAGTGGTGATCCTAACTGACCTAAGACAGGGAATTTTTACTAGGATTAAATATCAGGAATTGTGAAAAACTGAGTTTAAATGTATTTGGCTAAAACAGGGAATTTTTACCAGGATTAAATGTCAGGAATTGTGAAAAACTGAGTTTAAATGTATTTGGCTAAGGTATATGTAAATGTCTGACTTCAACTGTACATTTTATTCAATCATTGCATCCAAACTGCTTGCACGTGTCAACGAGCGTATGTGTTGCCAGGCACAAAAATTTAACTTGGTTTGTGACCCTTGACGCGCTGCAAGTCCCACCTCTCCTATCTCCTCATTGATTTTTAGGAGCGTATAGCCACGTGGGTGATTGAAAGATTAGGTCCACACTCCTGTCCAGTTGGTGGTGGTAATGTGCCTTAAAGTTGGTTGCCAACCGCCATACAAAGTCAAAAGAAGAAGAAGAGAACTGAAGGAGGAGAGATTACTAGAAACTAAATCAGTATACCCCTTTATCGGTGAATGAATTGTAAAATAACATCCCAACGTTTATATCCCATAACAAATTAGTTAGCAACAGCAAGCTAGCTAGCTAAATTGACATGAATGTTTAATGCTTTTCGACCTGTTAATATAGTTAATATAGTTGGTTCATTTTGATATTTCAACTTGCGTTTCCTGATTGTGTCTGGTGTGGATGGACAAAATCAACATGCGCATGATGGCGCACGCGCCTCTTGGTCTAGTCAGCATGTGACATGTATTGAATACTTATCTAATGAAGATATATTAGTGTTTTATTTTTCATAAAAATATTGACTTACACATTTTATAATTTGTCTTCCACTTTGACAGTACAGAGTATTTTTGTGTAAAATGACAATTAAATCAATTTTAATCCCACTTTGGAACACAACAAAATGTGGAAAAGATAAAGGGGTGTGAATACTTTCCGAAGGCTCTGTACCTAGGTATTAATGGGCATTCAGACTCTCATGTCCAGGCAAGAGTAATGATGTCACATTCTTTCGTCATTACCAGGATCCTAGCAGCCTTGACTGCATATCATTAGTATTATGACTCGGGATCGATCTGCCTTTCTAATTATTATTGTTGTAAAATGTTAGGAAGAGGAAATGTGGCCCATATAGTGCATCTCTCTCCCTGACATTTCCACCTGCCTCATCTACCTCTTTGCCACAATGAGTTTGCAGTCTGTGGAAAAACTTTGAAGTGGATTGAGATAAATATAAAAAGGCACAACCACCGAAGAATAGGCCTTTCGCTTTCATTCCACAGATGTTTTTTCGCTGTCGCTTTTTTCATCCCTTATAGTAAATCCATAATTGGACATTTTCTCTGCTTAGCTGTCAATCTGACTCATAATGTACTTTCCATTTTCTCTCTTGCATGGTGAGGGAAATGGAGCATTGTCTCATGTTCAAGAGTGAAGCATGGTCAGAGGACTTATCTAAATTGAATATCTGCTTTGTTTTGGGTTATAATGAGATTGACACAGTGAACATGGGGGTCCTTTCCGTAACTGACGGCTCATCTTTTTGAATGGGTGACAGATAACAAAAAAATATGATTTGTGAAAGCACTTGACAAGCCTGTGTAGGAATATTCCACCCTAACAATGCATCAATAAAGAAAACAGCATGTGCCTATGATTAAAGTGATTGGAATTTCAGCTCAGGCTTACAGTTCTCAGAACAGGTTTCTCAGAATAAAGGGTGGGACCTAACACATTTATTTGAAAAGTTTAATGTGTTGTTAGTTGACAGGACATGCAATGTTTTTGTAAAACATTGATTTTAAGAATTTTGTTTGTGGGGTGAATCAACTGTTAATACAATTAAGCAGATCCCTCTGGGTTTCATAGACATTTATATTGTATTATTTATCTTATAGTTCTATTTGTATATAGTTACTACTTCCTTAGATAATAAGACCCTCAGGGTTGTACCTAGTTGGGCTTGTATTTGGCTAGTGGCAGATCTACTCTTTCAACACAGCACCTCTGCTGAAGCCCACTGACACTGCATGACAAATAATGCCTTCAGGAGGTTTTTGCTGGCTTTTCATTCCGGAGGTATGATAGCACAGCCAAAATGGTTATTAAATTGTGTTGTTCCTTTAACTTTAACCTTGTCTTTTGATAATGCCTTCTTTTAGAGGAAATTAAAGTTTGGGAGGTGGGAGAGCAATTGAGATATAAGAACAATGGTCTTACCTGGTAGTGTGATGGTGGTATTATTAGGCTATGCTATGCTATGCTATTCTGTCATAATGTTAAATCCACTGTGGTCATCAAGGTCAGTAAAGTGCTGCTCTATTTTTATTAAATATTACGTAATAATAAAAGTTTCTTATTAAAGAGGAGATCATATTTAACCTCAAGGTAAGGTTTACTATAGCAAGACAACAGCTCACTATAGACCTACAACATGTGTCAGTTTGGTACAAGACACTACATAATGAGGAGACAGATTGTATTTATGAGCATATTAAACATGGCTGTAGCTAGATGACTGACGGGCAGACAGACTATTGAGAGATCCTACCACTCAGGTTGACTGGAGGGACACCAGAGCAGTCTCTATCACTGTCGCAGCCTCTCAAGACAACATAAGGCCACACACACACAAACTAAGAGACCAATCTCATATGTCCATCCAACACACACACAGACCATCAGACCATCTTGTTTTCAAAGACAGCCGTAGGCTGTTTCTGTTTTTCTTTGTTTTTGTTTTCAGAGAGGAACATTTGGCCCTATTTAGATTCGGTAAACATGTTGATGAAATGCTTTTACTGTGTCGCACAAGTTCCCTCTAAATTTCATCCTAGATTAATGAAAAATAATATGTGCTGGATGAGTACCCAATTGGATTTTATGAGCATACCCAAGTTAATTTATTTTCTCTCTTGAGGTTTTAAACATTTGGTTGACGTTTTAAACATTTGGGATTGTTTTTCCTCCTAAATGAAAACTAGTAGAAGATACATGTGCTTAGTGTACTCACAAGACATCTTGCTAACAGGATTGCTAATTAACAGTAGATAAAACAGAGTAGGTGAGAGTCTCTGAGTAGGAATAGATGTGTTAGTTCTCACATGCGCTTGTGTTGCAGTAGTTCTGCCAAGTGCCTTTGGTGAATATACCTTGTTGAACTGGACTAGGTTTTCATGGAATCTCTTTTCTCAGTATCACCAAAGTAGCTTAACATGTTTCGATAATGCTCACAGGCCTCCCTCATAACAGTTTTATTGGAAATAGAAGGCAGCCCTTCATTTGAACTTACCTGATAAGGCAGTGATCCATATGTTGTAAAGGTAGCGTTGTATAGCTTGTAAAAGTATCAAATCGTTTTTGTCATAATATCATGATCACAGTATATCCACCTTTCAAATAAAGAGTTACCGATTGTATCTAGGCTCTGGGTGGCAGAATCTTCAACAAAATCATGGCCTTTTTCTTTGTCTGTCTGGTTTGAAAGGAGCTTGAATGCAAAAAGAGTAACTTTGAATCATTAGAGGGAACATACAACAGAGAGTGTGTTGTAGGGAGGGGTTTGTGTGGGGTAAAATAGATCTACCTTCAGAGAGAACTATTAGAGCTAAAGATCGCTCAGGCCGTCTCAGAGCTCAAGCCTTTTAAAAGGTTGAAATGGGTTCTCATGTCTCCATTATCGGCAATTGCCATTGTTTGTTTGTTTTTAATGTAACATGAACCCCTGGTGAAGCTCAAGGCCTTTTTACAGCTCGATATGCGGTTATTGTCAGGCTCCATTCTGCTGAACTGCATGCTGACACCCCTTTCAACCCCCTCTCAGGGAAAGCACTTTGACGAGAGGGAGCACTGACTCTGAGCGCTTGGAGATTAAGTGACTTATAATGAAAACTCACTGGCTTTAGTTACTGTACTGCGCTACTGCAGGAAACGATTGACACACACCAGGAAAAAAGGTGAAAATAAAGTGCAGTCTATCTGGTAATCTACACAGTCTTACTATTGGCTTTGTCAATAGACACCCGTTAGTGGAACCTGTCTCAAGCACAGGGCTTGCTAACTGAGATCCATTGTGGACCTCTACCTGCTACAGAGAGAGAGCTTTGGAACACTGCTGCTTCAGTATCGGCCTAGTGTTTGTGTCCAAGGTCATCTGGCTCATGGCTGAGACTGTGAGCTCTTCCCCCAGTGATGTTAGACCCTCATGACTGAGCAGACTGCTATATTTAGGACACTTTGGCTCAGCTGGCCATGGTTCTTGGTTCCACAGTACCCACATCCCTCCAGGCCTGTCATACTGCTCAGCACAGGGTGGGTGACTCCTGGGTAATTGATTGAGCTGGCTAGCCAGTCAGAAATCACTCTGATTAAATTCCTCAGACTGATCAATGACTTATGTGGACTTTTGGCAGACAGACATCAGTTTGTCCTGTGCTTTCTCTAAAGACATATGAGGAACATTATCTTGTTCGCCTTTTACCTTGGCCTTACCTGTAGCTTTACTGCAGTTGGGTTTGAATCCAAATAAGCAGAAAGTAACGTAAAATTGTAATAATGATTAATTCTAACCAAGGCATATGAAGATGTAGCTTAATTGAAACTGCCTTTAAAATACATCAAAAACCTTCCATGATTACTGCAATGCTTGTTTCATTGAAATTCCATTCCTCCTGTATGTTATCCACCTGTTATAGATTGATTCACCTCTTTCAACACCAAGTAATCAGTTTTCCCAACTTCCAACTTTCCCTTCTGCAGTACACAATGGTATATAGGGTGTGGAGCGCACAATGTTTTTCTCTCACTGTGTCAGCCCAGTGGTTGGCTTGGCAGTAGGGGCCAACGACTTTGGAAGAAGTCCATTTCTCCGGATTAGATTGTTCCAGGGGGAGTCAGGAGGAGGTGAGAGAGCCAGTCAAGAGGAAAGACTAGGCAGCTCATCTTCCCCAGAGGCATTTGAAATTACCCTGCTAGTTTTATAGTCCAGCTTAGACCAGACTCTCCAGCCCCCGGAAGAAAACTAGTTCAACCTCCTCCAGTCCTCAGGCCATTCTTCAGCAGTATTGCATTTTCTACGCCTCAATGAGAAGCATTTTGGTACTTTTATGCAAAGGAAAATGTATGAGATATAGGGCTAGCTAGCACTCTGTTTCACTGCCATATGGATAATAGTTAAACATCTGGTCTGGAAATCCTTAGGATCCCAATCTCTGTGGTGGGTGTTGAGGAGTCGCTGACAGACAGGGTTGTGTGCCCTCCCCCTTAGCTCCTGTGTCTGGCAACCCTTTGCGAAGGTCATCTCTAGAATTGGAAAATGCACTTTGCGAACGAAACCGATGCAGGCCACAGATACCGCAGTGTTTATCTAATCTTGTATCAGCTGCTGTAACGAAGTACAAACACAAAGTCCTGAAATCAGATGGGAGCTTAGAAGCTTTTTTCCTTTCAAGGACTTGATATATTTCGTCGAGGCAAGTCGGCTGGGGTTGATTTTGCTCAAAACACTCACAACTGTAGTTCATGGTGAAGGTCCCTGGATTACAAGCCAGCTAACTCTCCCTGCAACCCTACTCCTCCATACCTTGGTGTTCTGATTCACATCCCCTGATTTCTCCCTGTTAAGCAAATGAGTGCTCCAGAAATTGACTGCAATTTCGCTGGGTTGCTGGGGACCCTGAGTAATTGTCTGGGAGCTGAAGCAAGACCTAGACTCTGGGCTGAATAATGATGGTCGTACATTGACTGAGGTCTTAAATTAAGGGTACTTATCTTAATTGAACATCTGAAATAATGTTTTATTTACAACAAAGGAAAGGTGCAAGAGAAATTAACCGATTGCTAGTGCTGTCAAGCGCTCGCCTCTCCGTCATTTGCTCTCGTTTGCAGAGCTGCGGTACATTACTGATGAACTGGCTATGGCTCACACGTTTGCAAAAGTCAAGGTCATTATGGAATCAGGTTTGAGTTACTGTAGGGGTCACCCTGTTCAAGTGTTGATAACTGGGAAATAATCATCTTAAATGGTTGTACTCTGTATGTGTTGAATATTATTACACTGGTATTGTATAGCTTCTAGCTGTAGTTTTAGGCTCATGTTTTAGTTATGAGTGCATGGCTGTTTGTCTGCAACCAGTACTGATGGTGGGAGGAAGAATGGTGTGGCCAGACATATTAAGTAACGTGGCAAAGGACAAAGAAAAATATCCATTACTTTTACAGTTGATTATAATGCCACTGTTTCCCATCAGAACTAATCAACTGTATTGTACTGCAGTCAATGTGATTTCACTTTCATCAAGGTGATTATGCTGATTAAACCACAAAATGTCATACCCCCAGTAACACCTTCTGTAAAGTAATGTCACTTGAAGATTTATATATTGGATATTTGACCAAAACCACTTCTTTGTTACTGCAGTGACAACATTAAATTACCAGTTGAGGAATAGATTGGTGAAGACAGCATTTAGCACACAGAAATCCTAATAATTGTATTACAATTTGAAGTAATTACACATATACATAAATGCACAAGGCCTATTCAGTGTGTTCCTCTCAACAGCAATTTTAACAGCTATTTTCACTCTTAATACATTCAGTAGGAGAAAAACCCCAAACACAATTGCACTTAGGGCCCCCAAAAGTCTAGGGCCGGCTCTGATTGCATGTGTGGGTATGGATGCGGGTACACAGACCCGTGAGCCACTGCGGCCCCTCGTAATAAGTTCAGAGTTCTTGTGGCCCCCACCCCCATTGAAGTTGCCCATCACCTTCTAATGAAGTATGCCAATACACATTGGTGTTGGGCAGTGTATGTCTGGCACAACATTATCATCATGAACGCAATCAGCAATTAGATTATTGCACTCTGCACAAGAACTTTGATAGAGTTACATTGCACAGTGGGTTATGTATTATGTATGCGTTTCCTCACAGTATCACTTAGACATTTGAACAATATTCCATCCATCTGAAGTTAGAGATCAATCCTGAACTTTTCCCCTTTGACTGTACTGTCAGTCATGTCTGTTCCCTGTAGAGGGTAGTATATCAGAAAGCAGAGGGAGGCTGCTCCATGCTCCAGCAGGATGGAGATAAGAGCAGAGGAGTTAGTGGGGACGGGGAGGGCCCCCAGACCTCACCCCTGACCACGGCTGATAGATGGTCTTCAGTTCAAGGATAATATTACTCTCACACACGGCTCTGACAAGGGGAGACTCATTGCAGCTTCTTCAATTAAATAAAGGTTAAATAAAACAATTAAAATTAAAATCATAGGGACCTTGATTGTGCTTTTTTTTCAGCTTTTCAAAACTCTTGAGGGACAATTCTAACCCCACTCTGTTCTTAGGACCAACTTCTGGATTACAACCCCAAATTTCTTACTGAGATTTAAAGGCCTCTTCCACTCGTCCACACGTTCACTACTGTTAGTGCTTGGAAGTACTTAGGGCTGTGTTTTTTCCCCAAGTGGTTTCTCTTACTTAACCTCTAATAAATAATGTTTTAGTGTCAGAGTGTATCCTGTGTGGTGTGATACTTGTTTTTGTGTCGAAAAGAAGGTGAAAAAGTAGCTTCTCCCTGACTCCCACTCCCATCTCCCCATCTCCCTGTGCTCCTTCCACAACTTCCCCTGGAGTTTGCAAACTCTCATGGTGACAAATGGAGCATCTCTGGCTCTGCGTTTGACTCCAGGTAGATATTTCTTCATTCTCTGTCAGCCTGGGCTGTTACAGTGCTTCTTTAGACTCACAAGCTAATGAAGTAGCAGATGCTGGCAGTCTCCCCACCCCCTCCAGCTCACACGTTTTTTTTCTTGTGGCTGCGATCTCCCAGCTCGGTGCTAGCTACCTCCCACCTGCCTATTTGTTCCACCTGAACCAAATTAAATCAGATGGAACTGTCAAAGAATGATGGAGGCCCACCTGAGCAGAGGGGCCCTGGAGCACCACAGCCATGGAGCCCTAGGCCTCCCCAGGCATGAGACACTGCCTGTTGAAACTCCTATAAAACAACCTCTCTGAAAAAACAACCCTAACTCAAAAGCAACAAAGACGTAAATAAAAGTCTAACTGTGTTTCGATTTATTTGTTTTTCACTTGTATTACTCCTCCTCGCTTCTACCCATTTACATAAATAATGTTGATTTCTACAGTCTGAATGTAGTGCTATGATGAATTCCTGTGAAGAATCACATAATGGGGAAGGGAGACAGTGTCCTGAAATGTGCCCTCACACTGATCACTTCTAATTCACGCCCACTACCTGCTCTGCTGCCTTAAGCAATTTAGGCATGACTAGTCAGGCTTGGCTTAAGATCACTGTGTCAAATCATTTAAAAAAAATCTTAATGTTAATTATGTTATCGAGCCTAGAAATTCATGGGATGATTAATGTCAGATCATTACTTTATTAAGGGAGGAACACTACTGAAAAGGTTTGGGGGTTGGAAGAGGAATATAATTATTATCGATCACCCCCCACTACTCACACCCCCCCCCATATTGAGTTACTGGTCTACAGTGCTTAAGTCATTTGTAATGGGCATTCGCCATCCTATTTTGTGATGGCTGGATAATGTGATCAAGAGCATTTTAAGCTGCTGTTATTATTCCTCTGAAATATATCACACTCAGAAGCCTCTTTCCTATTTGATTTGATTAGAAGAGTGAACTGCCATGCTAGTTTTGTTTGCATCCTGCTGCAGACAGTTGACCTTGACATGGCAGACTTGTCCTACAAGTTCTATCTTCTCAAAATACACGGTGTATGACTCAACATTCTGTGGGAAACAAACAAACAGCACTGCCAAGCTCTTCTGTTCTCTCTGACTCAGAAGAACACTCATACAGTGCCTTTGGAAAGTATTCAAGCCCTTGACTTTTTTCACATTTTGTTACGTTACAGCCTTAGTCTATAAAAATGATACAAAAATCATCAATCTACACACAATAACCCATAAGGGCAAAGCGCAAACAGGTTTTTATAAATTTTTGCAAATCTATTAAAAATCAAAAACAAATACCTTATTTACATAAGTATTCAGACCCTTTGCAATGAAACTCGAAACTGAGCTCAGGTGCATCCTGTTTCCATTGATCATCCTTGAGATATTTCTACAACTTGATTGGAGTCCACCTGTGGTAAATTCAATTGATCGTACATGATTTGGGAATGCACACACCTGTATATATAAGGTCACACAGTTGACAGTGCACGCCAGAGCAAAAACCAAGCCATGAGGTCGAAGGAATTGTCCGTAGAGCTACGAGACAGGATTGTGTAGAGGCACAGATCTGCAGCATTGAAGGTCCCCAAGAACACAGTGGCCTCCATAATTCTTAAATGGAAGAAGTTTGGAACCACCAAGACTCTTCCTAGAGCTGGCCACCCAGCCAAACTGAGCAATCGTGGGAGAAGGGCCTTGGTCTGAGAGGTGACCAAAAACCCGATGGTCACTCTGACAGAGCTCCAGAGTTCCTCTGTGGAGATGGGAGAACCTTTCCGAAGGACAACCATCTCTGCAGCACTCCACCAATCTGGCCTTTGTGGTGGCCAGACGGAAGCCACGCCTCAGGAAAAGGCACCTGATGGCCCGCTTGGAGTTCCATAATAGACACTTAAAGATCATGAGAAACAAGATTCTCTGGTCTGATGAAACCAAGATCAAACTCTTTGGCCTGAATGCCAAGCATCACATCCGAAGGAAATCTGGCACCATCCCTACGGTGAAGCATGGTGGTGGCAGCATCATGCTGTGGGGGTGTTTTTCAGCGGCAGGAACTGGGAAACTAGTCAGGATATCGAGAAAGATGAACGGAGCAAAGTACACAGAGATTCTTGAAAACCTCCTCCAGAGCGCTCAGAACCTCAGACTGGTGGCGAAGGTTCACCTTCCAACAGGACAACGACCCTAAGCACACAGCCAAGACAACGCAGGAGTGGCTTCGGAGCAAGTTTCTGAAGGTCCTTGAGTGGCCCAGCCAGAGCCCGGACTTGAACCCGATCGAACATCTCTGGTGAGACCTGAAAATACCTATGCAACGATGCTCCCCATTCAATTTACAAAGGAGAATGGGAGATACCCCCTAAATACAGGTGTGCCAAGCTTGTAGCGTCGTAGCTCAAGAAGACTTGAGGATGTAATCACTGCCAAAAAACAACAACTATTTAATCAATTTTAGAATAAAGCTGTAACATAACAAAATGTGGAAAAAGTCAAGGGGTCTGAATACTTTCCGAAGGCACTGTATGCCTAATGTGAAATTAGAATCATAACTGATTTTGGCTGACTACTAGAATATTAGGTAGTATACTAGTAGATAGTAGTTAATAATACTATTATTAGTACTTTTAGGATTGAATTACTATTTTAATTTGCCTTTGAAAACTGTGGTACTTACACAGTATTAGATTTGCTGTAACTGTCTGAACTGAAAGATAAACATCTTCATCTCAGGAGTAGCCAAGAGCATTTCCATGAACAATAATAAATGTGAAGATATTAAAGTGCTGTCAGGAAGCATTGTCTCTGAATACCGCCACATATTGTTGGAATACACTCACACTTACAGCTCACAGTTGCCGCTGACAAACTTAGTAACACTCAGTGTGCAGTGTGAGGTTCTGTCAGAAACTCTGGCATCAAGAAACATATTTATTTCCTCCCTCCCTCTTGTCCCAGGGGAGCTGTTTAGTATGAAGGCAGTGGTTTGTGGCAGTGAGGGTTTTGCACATTTCGAAAATCAGAAGTGTGCACGTGGAAGCTGAGTGTTAGGTGGTGGTGGCAGTGAAAGGCGAGCCCTTCTGTGCTCTGATGTGTGGCAGGCAGGACTGGGTGCGGCCGGCCGGCTGGGACATAGGAAGGAGGTGACAGCTGAGTGCTCGCCCTTGGGCTCCCCAGACACTGGCACGAGGAGGGGGAGAGCTGCTCACATTCTGCTGAACCAGCAGCCATCGCTCCCCACTCACCACTGCTCTCTTCTCCTCTGCTCTTTATGGTGGAGCAGCCAGGTCACCTTCTCTGGACAATGTAATACTGGGGCGATAAAAAAAAATGGGGGAAATTAAGTGGTATAACTTGAGCTGGGCTGAGGCTCAGGGACAGTGGGGCAGATGTACAGCTGCTGAGGACACATCAGTCTGCAGGTCTGACAACTAGAGCTAATGCCTAATACAGCAAGCTTAATATGTTTCTGTTGTCTGGGATAAACACACACATAAATAAGCTTTGGCACTTATGGCTCATTAGCAAGCAGGTCACCTTTTTCAAGCTGCGAGTGTGATTCATTTAGATTGGAACAATAAAACAGAAAACATAGCTTCAAGCTGAGATAACAGGGACCGAGAGGGACAACAATAACAACAACAACATAGCTTGACTTGATCACAATATGGAATCATTTCCTCATTGTATTCTAAAAATTACAGGCTTATGGCGATTTTTGTTTTTACCAAATATTTAGCAATTAGACCTTTTCAATAGGTAGTTTTGTTTAAACCCAATAAACTCAGTAATAATGTAAATCAGATGCCTGTTTGTTTTATAACGGGCAGACATACTATATAGGTTGTTGTTGAGGATTTTGATAATGGAGGTGGTGGTCAGGTTTACTGATTTAACTAGAAACATTAGCTGGAGTGTTTGAAAGGAGACATGTTTTATATGTAGGCCTAGGCTAATATAATGTATTTTGTAGCGGATAATACCTTCTATGTATATTCCTATCACTGTTCTGTGCATTGGCCTGAGGTAGTCTGCCCAGTACAGGCCCCAATATTCTATTTTTAACTTTTGTCTCCCTGGATTGTTGTTTATGTGCTGTTTGTGCAGTTGTTTCCCCTATAAGAAACTGTCTGTGTGAGTATTCTTTGAAACAGTACAGTGTGTTGAACTGTTTTGCTTATGTAAGACACTCTGACATGTCTAAAATAACTATTTGGGTGTTTTTGCTGTGACTGGCGTTTTAGCGTGGTTTGCATGCTGGAGCTCTCTGTGGAACAGGATGATGGTCTGTGGCAGCCAGACAGAAAGGGAGGGCTCTATTGGGACTCTTAGTGTCTGTATAGCAGAACTAGTGCTAACCATAAAAGGTGGCCACTTCATGCACCTCATACAAGCCTGTTTTCAAGTAAATTTTTCATACTAGTACATTTAAGCCCCGGTTAAAGTTAGGTTTTTGAATTGTAGAGGTAATTCTGAAGCGTTATTTAGCTGTTTCTATTATTAAGTTTAGTTTTTGCGTCTTTTACTTTTGGTTTTGTACACCAGCTTCAAAGAGCTGAAAATACATTTTTTGGTTCCGGAAAATGTATTTCATAGCGGTTTAGATGGTATAATGATTCTCTACACTATACTTCCTTGTTTTGTCACATAAACTGAAATTTGGCGAACTACACCATATATACAAAAGTATGTGGACACCCCTTCAAGTTAGTGGATTCGGCTATTTCAACCATACCTGTTGCTGACAGGTGTCGGGAAAAAAAAATCGAGCACATAGCCATGCAATCTCCATAGACAAACATTGGCAGTAGAATAGCCATACTCAAGAACTTTCAACGTGGTACCGTCATAGGATGCCATCTTTTCAACAAGTCAGTTCGTCAAATCTCTGCCCTGCTAGAGCTGCCATGGTCAGTTGTAAGGGCTGTTATTGTGAAGTGGAAACGTCTAGGAGCAACAGCGGCTCAGCTGTGAAGTTGTAGGCCACACAAGCTCACAGAACGGGACCGCCGAGTGCTGAAGCGCGTAGTGCGTAAAAATGGTCTGTCCTCGGTTGCAACACTCACTACCGAGTTCCAAATTTCCTCTGGAAGCAACGTTAGCACGAGAATTGTTCGTCGGGAGCTTCATGAAATGGCTTTCCATGGCCGAGCAGCCGCACACAAGCCTAAGATTACCATGCGCAATGCCAAGCGTTGGCTGGAGTACCGTAAAGCTCGCCACCATTGGACTCTGGAAATCCTGTTCTCTGGAGTGATGAATCACGCTTCACCATCTGGCAGTTTGATGGACGAATCTGGGTTTGGCGGATGCCAGGAGAACGCTCCCTGCCCGAATGCATAGTGCCAACTTTAAAGTTTGGTGGAGGAGGAATAATGGTCTCAGGCTGTTTTTCATAGTTCGGACTATGGAAGCATGTCCCCGCAGCAATGTTCCAACATCTAGCGGAAAGCCTTCCCAAAAGAGTGGAGGCTGTTATTGTAGCAAAGGGGTCACCAACTCCATATTGATGTCCATGATTTTGGAATGAGATGATCGACGAGCAGGTTTCCACATACTTTTAGTAATGTAATGTATTAGAATATTAGCAACCAGGAAATGGCGGAGTGATTTCTGCATAGTGGATCTTTAAAGCAACATAGTCTAGCTACATCCTATCATAACAAAATAATAGTGTACTCCAAAGAATCAGTGTTTCATTTTGTACTGATAAATCTGTGAAGGAATCTGTTATCTGCCTAACACATGCTGTACTATGAACAGGAGACTGATTGGAAAAAACAGCATGGAGCCAACATCCTTCTGAACACCCTGTTGCTGAGAGATTGTGCATCAGCCAGCCAGGTCCACTCAGTGACTGCAGCAGAGCAGGCTGAGTGCCCAGCCCAGCCTGGTATCCACACAGGGCTCACATATGGCTTGGACTCAGCTCTACTGCCAGATCTCCAGTGTTGGGAGAGGAGAGGGTGAATCAGTGCTGGGTATTGTGTGGGCTGCAGCTGGCCCATTGAAACCTGGCGCTGCCTCCTGTTTCATCACAGTACTGTCAAACTCACTTACCACGGCTGGTAATGGTATTCTATCTGAAAGTGTTCAAGTTGTGGCCCAAGGTACACATGGTTGTGTTTGCCGTCTGTCAGTCATCATAAGTCTTCTCACACCAGTTATTTCTTTATTTCACCAGGCAGCAGTGTGAAGGGTCCTCACGCAAGTTATTTCTTTATTTCACCAGGCAGCAGTGTGAAGGGTCCTCACGCAAGTTATTTCTTTATTTCACCAGGCAGCAGTGTGAAGGGTCCTCACGCAAGTTATTTCTTTATTTCACCAGGCAGCAGTGTGAAGGGTCCTCAACTGGTGCAAAACATAGCTGTGTGTTGATGTGAGCATCTGTGGAGGTGCAGGGCTGAAGTGAGTGTTGAGGGAATAGCTGGAATGGAAGGGAGCATCAAAGAGCTTTGGTTATACAGTAGTTGTAACATTCATTTTCTTGCCATTTTGAGTTAATTTACCTCGCACATTACTATATTACAGCATTGAAAGTGATACAGTGGAATACACACATCATAATCTGTAAGTCGTGACTGGTTTTCTAAGGCAACAGTGGGGCGAGGGTCACAATAATGTTTTTGTGCAATCACCTCCACGTAACCTCTCTGGCCCAGCATCCCCACAGCCACTGCCAAGCTGCTGTCTGAGAGGCACACACACACACACACACACACACACACACACACACACACACACACACACACACATACACATACACACACACACTTTTGCCCATTAGAGCTGTAATGTGAACATATAAACATCAATGGCTCCCCCAGTGGCAACTTTTAAGATTATTTTTGAATTCTCTGTGTTCAGGGAGCTTTATGCTGTTTACTTCTATAATAAATAGATACATCAGCTGGCATTGCTGAAGCCAACCATCTTCTGTTCTTTTATTAACCCATTGGTAACCTTGCTCAAGCAGAGGTTTTGACTCGGCACAAAATAATCTTGGTGCAATGCACATAATTATGGATTCCCTGGAATAGTGTCGTCAGATGAGTAATCTCTATCTGTTCCAAACGAGATGCAGATTTACCAAATGTATTGACCAACTGCAGAAGGAATAGTGTCGTCAGATGAGTAATCTCTGTCTGTTCCAAACGAGATGCAGATTTACCACCTGTATTGACCAACTGCAGAAGGAATAGTGTCGTCAGATGAGTAATCTCTGTCTGTTCCAAACGAGATGCAGATTTACCACCTGTATTGACCAATTGCAGAAGACACTTTTTTGTACTTCTGTAATTATTTGGTATTTTTTTTGCCAGACATATATTTTTAGACTGCTGAAAATGCCATGTTTTATATGACTAACATTTCCTAAGCCTGAATGCATGTATATTTCCTTTACTCCTCTTCTTTCCTCCATCCAGACAGTTTTGTATTTCAGCTTTTATTCCAGAAACAGAAAAAGAAAGCTCTCTGACAAAATGGCTTCAGTCTATCTCAGTATATATGGTATTTGAACCCAAAAGAAGGTTATCTGCGGATTATGAGAAATTAGAAATAAAATGCATAAATGAATCAAATGAGTGGCAGAAGCTAAATAAGTTTGGGCAGCGCTTCGCCCACTGAGTGCTCTGGCTGGTGGGGTCGGGTACAACGGGGAGAGGAGGGTGCTGCTGTTGGTAGCTGGGATGGGGCTACAGAGTTGACTAAATATAGATTACAGTAATTTACTTTCAAACAACTCATTTTCTCTGCTTGACACGTCCATTAACCCAAGCTAAAAAAATCATTAATTTTTCACCAATGAAGACATTAGTCATTTGAATGACTTTCATTACTGTCTGCTGCACAGGCGAAAGGGAGCAAGATCTCACTGCCCATAGCCATCTCCAGACACATGCACACACACAGAGATAGAGACTCACTAGCTTCTCTATCGTGGCTTATCGGGGGCTTTATTGTTCCACACAATGCTGGGTAATTAGGTGTCCTCTGCTATGCCTGGCTCTTTTTTTTTAATTGTTGAGAAATAGACCTGTCAGTATTTGGGCACAAGAAAATTCAACAAATGGTAAGCAGTATGGTTTTCTTTGTATCCTGGTGGTGCTTTGCATTGATTTCTCTTTTTCTCTTTAGTTTTTCTCTCTTCTCTTTCAACTTGACCTCTACCTCTAAATGTGTGGCAGAACTCTGAAATTGCATGTGTAAAAAGACGACTACCACTGTTATTCAACTGAACTGAACTGATGAGACTCGTTGGCAGAGGAAGCAGTGTGAATTATCGCGCTATATTAACAACAAAGATATTGATAATGCTCATTAGTGTCAAGCTCAAATCATCATTTCATTTTTCCAAATGTTTTGTGGCTTCCTTGCTCAGTGATATACTGCAGGCTGGGCTTGAAAACAACACCAGTAGCATACAGCAACATAATGTGTCCTTGTGAATTTCAAGGGCACTACCTCAATATGGTTGAGAGGGAGAAATCTCTTCAGGTTAATCCCTACATTCCTGACCTGTCAGCACGATGTCACATAAAACCAGGAGGAAGGGAGAAGGTGCTAGAACACTCAGCAGAGATCCAAACACCTGGCTCAGTCCCAGCCCTAACCCCCCACAAATACAGAAAAACCCTCACAGACAGGACAGACAGACAAACAAATAAGAAGAGAACATAGGGCTATTAAACAGCCGGTGATGGGGTCATGGTTTTAGGAACAAGTCCAACCACAAGCTTAGACAGAAACAAAACAATATTTTTTTTATTGAGGGAGTAACTGCAAGGTGTTGTGCTGAACAACAAATAATTGCCCTCAAGTGTTATACCCCTACTGCATCTTTTGAATTACTTTAATGCATCTAACTGCAGTAACACTTTAGACAACTTCAGATCAGGTACTCGTTGTACAGACCGATAGACACAGAGAAGTCACACTTTCAAGCCATCTTTGTTAAAACGTTGAATGCAGGCATAGATGCTTAAATTCCTGCTGGAGAACTATGGTTAGTCTGTCTGACGACCAACTAGACATTACTGAGCTTCATAGTACCTTGGCTGAAGGGCTCTGGCTTACATTGGAGAGTATATTATCTGGATATGATGGGGGGGTCATTCATAGCTGTCATGCCTGGCTGATATATTTCCCTACCTGTCAAATCCAGCGAGGGAAAGAGGAGTGAGACACCACCTTCACCCTCTCCTCTGGTTGTGGAGTGTCATGTCAAGGTGACCTCCTGTAGGAAATACTGCAGCATGCAGATCAAAGAGAATCCCTGTTATACAGCACTTCTCATTTACTGCATTTTCGACAGATCAAACACTCAAATATGTGGTGACAGGGGTTGAATATTGTACCTTAGAAAATCACTCTGAAGCCTCTTCTAAAGCAGAAATTCATTGTACATTTGTATTTTGTCCAGCAGGTAAAACATTAAATGTTCAGTAACCATTGCATAGTTCCTTAACTATAATTATGATTACATTTTAGTAGTTTAGTGAACTTGATGTAAAAATAGCATAGCATGGCTATTCATAGATTTTAACATTCTGAATTTGTCAAAAGAAGACAGAATGCATTAGGGTCTGTTGTATAAATAGATAATGGATCGGAGCGAGATATTATATTTATCCAACTCAATAAAGCAAGACGAGGAAGATAATTCTATCCTGAGTCACAGAGATAATGATATCTGGCTCCAGCCCATTACAGGCTGCAGCTCTCTTTAAAAACCCTCTGCTCTCGCCATATAGAGAGGCTGGGCTGTTAGGAGACTCCTGTGGCCTGCCTAAGCCCAGGACTGCTTGAGTCAGCCCTCTGCTGTTCCATGAAAGTCACCTTCCCATGCTCTCCATCCCCACACTGGGGTTAGGGGAGGGAGGATTTATTTGCGTAGTTCCAGAATTCCAGGGGCCAGGTGGGCTCGTTACTCATGTCAAATGGAAGTTGTGAGTAAAATGACAGGCCTTACGACTGGTTGCTGCCATCAGATTAATTTCGCCCCCTATTAGCATAACGAATAGCTCATTTCAAGTCATATTAAAACACTGCAGATCAATTAGCCATAAGAGCTATAACCTTGGCCCAGGGAGTGGTGGTGGGAAGTCTGAGCTGCTACCTGGAACTCTGTCCCTGTTCTGATGAGCCCTTCCCAGCTTTCCTTACATCTCTCTCCCTCCACTGCCATTCTCCTGCCCTCAGCACACATGTACTGTAATCCTAGCAAACCCCTTAGAAATGGCTACTTTCAGCTGACTCCCTATGGCGTTGTGTGCTTACACCATCACATTGCCGTTTTCTTTAACTTTGTCTTCTGACATGGAAAAGTGGTGTCTGTCTCTTGGTTGAATGTTGCACTTAGTAGTAAAAATACAATTTATTTGAACAAAGTATACATTTGTCTCAAATCCACATTTGAGGGAGTGCTCCAAAAGGCTTAGCCAGTGTGTGACAAACAAATGTGAAGACTAGGCTACTTTGTTAAACTTTGTTATACTTTGTGTTTGGTGGTCCTCTTTGGTCTGAAGCACTAAACTACTAAAATCACTTGTACAACTTTGTCAGCCATTCCATTCCAATTTGTACCTCTTTGAATACGGCTGATAAGAATGGATTATTATGAGTTTCTTAAAGGCATCTACATAATCCCTTGACAAAGCTTTGACGTCTTTGCATGGTGTTCTTCACTTAAAATGTAACGCTAAATGATGTGTTTTGTGCTCGTGCTACATTTGACTCTGTAAAGTCGTTCTAATCAAGACTTCATAGACACATGATTTGAGTCCCTGCTGTTCAACAGATCTGAAATTCTCTGAAGCAGCAGTTCACTTCTTCCAAGGTCCCAGCCCCTCTCTGTCTGATTGCAATAAAAACACCTGTGATTGGATTGTCTCTGATTGAAATGATGTGGGTCTACCAAAGTGATGGCCCCACGTTCCACAGAACAATGGAGGGTTTCACTTTTTTTAACCACACGTTATGCACCACCATCTCAGAGATGTTCATCCACTGAAAGCCAAAAAGTGGCATTGACTTTATGTGTGTGCCATGTGATTTTATGTGATACTGACAGTGATTTGATGTTATTTCTAAACAGCAAACGGAGACCATTTGTCTTGCAGTCATAAACAGGACTTAAGTAAATGTTTGTAATAGGCTGTTTCTCTATCATTCATAACACTACAGGAGAATAAATATGTACAGTGTGGAGCTGCATAAATATAATTTGCAGAATGAGATTGATACCACACTGGCATTAGTAAATGAATTACTGTAGTTATTGAAAACCACGCTCTTGCACATTACTCTTCTGGTGTTGAAAACAAGAAGGGTTCAATAAAAAGTGAGTGTTTAATGTTTAACTTCATGCTCTTCCAACTAAATCAGTGTTTGATAAAGAATAGTTCTCAGGTTCATCACCAAAGTCTATTGGGAAACCTTTTACAGTGTTTAGATGCATTGCAGTATGGTACAGTATTTATGGAATGATGCATGGTGGGTAATAATGAGGTATGAGAAAGACATTCTTCAAGTAGAACAGTATTATGGTATAGATAGATTATAAGTTAGGATTCAGTAGGGCATACATACTCGAAGACATGGGAAATATTACTATTATTCAATATTATTCATTGAAAACAATGTAATGAGCAGGCTATTCAGACTCAGTTGTGGAGGAAACTCACTTTGAACTGAAGTTCAACTACTGTAGATGTGGAAAGTTTCACAGTAAAACTGGATCATCAATTTGCTTTGGAAAAAAATAATGGGGTCAGTCAACAAACATCACTTTCCTTTGAACCATCAGTAACAGTCTCTTTCATTGCACACTATTCTCTAATGAAACAGAAGTGATGCCTAGAAGGCTCTGCATGAGTGGTGAAAATCGCGGTTGCCCTCGTCTACGATCTTGTTTTGGCTTGTGCTGAGCCTGGAATGACAGCCATTTGTGTTTGCAGTTGATGTAGTAGTGACTCCCTGGGCCCTCAAACCCATTTTTCCTACCTCTGTGTTTGGGGCGAAGGGAACCTGACATCGTCCCACAGGTTCCTTTAAAGGTGTATTCATTTAATCTTTTCTTAAAAAGATTTTGGTGCGAGGTCACAGATCAAATCAGGGCTGCTTTCCGACTCAGTGACCATTTAATCAAGCTCGAGTCCATTTGCAGTGCTCTTTCACGCTACCTTTTGTTCATGGTGTGCAAAGGTGATGTCATTCAACACAGACCTAAGAATCCCATTCCTCCAAGCTTTAGAGGTTGGGTGGGTGACTTCCACTCAACCTTTAGAGCACAGAGGATTGGTGTATGTCCGTCCTTGCTTGAAATGCGTCCCTGAACATTTACTTCTACTTCTTCTCTGACTGGCAGTATTTAAAGAGATCGTTCAGTACATTTAGACTTTAAAGCATCTATCTTATTACATTATGTTCACAGACAGGTGTCCTGTTGCCTGAATCTGATTTCATTATTTGGATGTTCCTTGCATTAAAACTAAAAAAGGGTTTTACCTGATGATTTATCAGACGGAATAATCATCAGACATACTCAGACATACTCTATTTGATGACAAGGTCAGGTCAGGCAGAGGTCGGTAATCTAGATTAGGGTCAGAGGCACAGGACGGCAGGCAAGCTCAGGGTCAGGCAGGATGGTCAGGCAGGCGGGCTCAGCGTCAGGACAGGCAATGGTCAAAACCAGGAGAGCGAGAAAAAAAGAGGCTGGGGAAAAGCAGGAGCTGAGAGAAAACATTGGTTGACTTGACGAACTGGCAACAGACAGAGAACACAGGTATAAGTACCCAGGGGATAATGGGGAAGATGGGCGACACCTGCAGGGGGGTGGTGACAAGCACAAGGACAGGTGAAACAGATCAGGGCGTGACAATGTGATTAACCTAATACATGAATCATTTAAACAGTTTTTTGTCGTTCAAATGACTTTTTTAACCTATTGTGATTGATTATTGTTTATTTAAACTGCCGATCATAGGCCAACAGAACTAATTACATAGTTTTAATGTATATTTAAAGCATTGCTAGATTACTACAACTGTGGAATGGGGGGGAAATTATTTGATGTACCTTTTTCAGTTTACTTTGGGTATTTCATAGTTTAATCTTTGTCAGCATGGGGAATTACTACTGTATGCATGTACATGTTGAAAAACATTTGTTCTTTTGAGGATGTTCCTCATAAAAATTGTTAACACACAATCTATAGATATTTTCCGTTTTAGCATGACTGATGTAACATTTTAGCCCTTCAACAGACATCCTCATTCATAGCAGCTTGCAATCAGTCCATTTCAATTTGAACGCTGGATAGTGGTACAAATACAGGGATCACAATCTCTTCAACAGTAAGTACCTAGTCATAACATTCAGTACCATACACTTTTTCTATAAGGTGCACAAACACTGGTTGTAAAAAGGAGAGTAAAATGCTGGATAACCTGCACACACTAAGCGTATCCATTCAGCAGCACGTTGTTGATGGTGTGGCTCAGCGGTTGTGTTGCTCCACCATACCAAGGCTGTTTGTGTTTAAGACATGAGAAGTCAGCTCTCCTGTAATCCCCTTATGGCAGATAGGGAATAAACCAGTCAAATCAATCTGATCTCTAAAGTAAACTGTTAATGAGCAATGATTACATACGACTGAAACAACCAAACTCATTTTTTCAGCTGCTCATATGTGAGCTTTACTTTGATTTGTTTCCTTTGAGTTTCCATAAGAGAGATATTAGTAGTCGGGCTGCAAGTGTCACATATAGGTGTCTCAGCCATTGACCAATCATGTGCTTGTAAAGCAGTTAGCTAAAGCTACTATACACAGAGGGTGCGTTCGTAAATCCTCTCTAGACTGTCAGTGTTTGCTCTGAGCCTTGTCATATTGTCCATTCTGAAATTCAGAGCGTTTTGCTCTCGGATTGTTCAGAGTGCACTGTGTAGACTGATGAGGAAAAAATCTATTTAATCCATTTTAGAATAAGGCTGTAATGTAACAATATCTGGAAGAAGTCTGAATACTTTCTGAACGTACTGTATTTCCAGACACAAATGAGAGAACACGTCATTCATTTTACCAGCAGAGCTGCTAGAGTGTTTTATTGTTATCAAGAGGGTTAATGACTGTAACTGTGTTACTGGCAACAATTTAATTCCGTTTTTTTGTCGATGTTTACTTACACCTGTCATAACAACCGAGTTTAGGGCGTTCGTAAATTCCCCTATTTATTCTGCGCTCTGGCACTCTCACACCAGAGTGCTCTGAAATCGGAGTAGGTTGCCAGGGTGAATTTACGAACGCAGCCAAACTGATGATCCTTATTCATATCCAAGAGTGACACACCTCCTTCCTATCACTATGGCAACTCAGATTCATCAACATAACCTTTTTTTGTTTCTCTCTTGCGCTCTCTCCTCTTTCATTCTGTGTAAACTTTCCTCCCTCCCTCTTCTTCTTGTTTTATCTATGTGGTGGATTCATTAATTTGATCTCCTGGACTGATATTCTCTTTAGCATCTTTATGGGTTTTACTCCTGCATTTAATTAGGCCTCTCTTTTATACTGAAATATGAGAGGAGAAGACTGTTTAGATTACTTTATCTATGCATTTATCAGATCCTTTTGGGCACAAATGTTGTGTTGATTCATTTGGTATGGTACTGTAGCATCAATTAATTTAAATCTTGGCATGTAAGCCAACATTCATCCTAACTTTGTTTTGTCTGTTGTTCCCACCTTTCTGTGACCTTACCTGCAGTCTTCCTCCACTAATATGTGCAGTGCTAGTATGTGCTGCACATATGGAAGTAATGAAATGACGGTGATCCTACTGTGCTCCTATTTCAGAGGGAAATCTATATCGGAATACAATGTCAAATTTGTTCTTGTTATCTTTTTATGTTATATTCAGTCAGTTAATATCATGCAGCATGATAGTACTTTAGTTAGTTTAATACAAATGGCATGCTGTTACGTCCGTTGTTAGAAGGAGACCAAGGTGCAGCGAGGTAGGCGTACATTATACTTTTATTTTAAATGACACCAAAAAACAACTAAATGCAAAACGAACGTAAAGCTACATACAGTGCAGAAAGCAACTACACACAAACAAGATCCCACTGAAGGTGGGAAAAAGGGCTGCCTAAGTATGATCCCCAATCAGAGACAACGATAGACAGCTGCCTCTGATTGGGAACCATACCCGGCCAACAAAGAAATAAACCAACTAGAATGCCCACCCAAATCACACCCTGACCTAACCAAAAGGAGAAATAAAAAGGCTCTCTAAGGTCAGGGCGTGACACATGCTGTACCCTGTCGGGACATGGGTACAATATTTTAGTTTAAAGCCTTTCAATCGAGAGATATTCCCACTCCCAGCGACCGGAGGTGAAAGACTGCATATAAATCAGCATTACATTCTCAACTCACTAATCCCTTTCTTTAACACACGTATGAGTATGGTGTGTCAGTGGAGAAATACTCATCAAGAGGTTTTATAGGATGTCTTTTTATCATGGGAAATGCAAACTATCATAGCTACAAGAGCAGTACAAATTGAAAATGTTTGTTTTTCTCCTGTAATTCCCATTTAATGGTATATCCCGCAATGAAATGTTAACAACTCTTCAGTAGGGGCAGCTCATACGCAACAATTTAAAATGTAAACCATGTTACACTATGATTGAATCAAGCATTCCACTAGAACTAGATAACTTCATGAGTGGTGTCATAACTAAGATACATAGTGGTCTGTTTATAGGTGGATGAGGGAACATTTGTTCTAAATGTAATAAGAAACAGCTACAGTCATTCTTTAAGGTATGGATTTGCTGTAAGGTGTGCTGGTTGTAGGTTTCGAGCTTGAAGAATTCTTGGATTTTCAGTTGTGTGTGCTTGTGTTTATTGATTTGTTTTCCTGGGAATCGATGGTGGGTGTGGTGTTTTCCATGGTTATCAGACTGTAATCAGTCAACTGCAGGAAAACCATCACTTTTTGTTACGCATGACGTTGCAAAGGTTACTCTGCGTTAATGCGATCATGCATTCAATAAAAAGCAGGCATTTTTGGAGTCATGATGCATTACATTAGCGGAGTGCTATAAAGGCATCACAAAAAGCCATTAGACATCTCAACACATGTTTCAAGTGATGAGTCTGAGTCTATTGTCCTCTTTCTTGTACTTCTGTACATTTAACATTTACATTTGCGTCATTTAGAAGACACTCTTATTCAGAGCGACTTACAATTAGTGCATTCATTTTAAGGTAGCTGGGTGAGACAACCACATATCACTTTACTCTGCTCTCTTGCTTTTCCAAGCTGTTGACACAAGCAGATGCAGCAGAGTTGTCCGTTTCGATCCTTTTTCATAATCTGCAAACAAAGAGGCCCTTGGCGCTAAAACCAGCATGGCTCCATAATAAACTGTGTGCCATGTTTTAACTGTCTCCCTCAGAGGCATGTGGGCAGACACGCAGCGTGCATGTAGATGAGCCCTAGTCTAGAAGATTGCTTTTTTACAGCCTCTCAATCAAAGCCAGAGTGCAAACACTGCAGCAACAGATGGGGGCAGAGTGTACCTCCCGCATTACAATACTCTCCCACAGCCATTGTTGCTGTAGGATGTGCCGAGACACAGAGGGGTTAAAGAAGAAGGGGAAGGAGGGAAATAAAAAGCATGGAGCAGGCCCTACAGAGGCGGCTGATAAATGAATTAGGGTGTTACCTCACAAGTGAGGAGTGCACAGCAGCCAGATTGATATTCTTCAGAGATGTTTAGCCATTCACACTGAGCTCTCTCAGCAGCCGCTGCTGATCCGGCAAGGCTGTGGGGTCCAAGTCCCCTGGGGATCACTGCATTAAAAACGTTGACCTGTGACATCACTTCCTGCCAACGCAGCACTGTTGTCATGACTGTGATGTCCTTGGACCCCCTTGTTGTTGGTCCTGTTTACCAAGGTTTGCTCTCTTTTCCCCCCTTCAAATTGGTGTCTATGTTATTTTGGGGTGTGCTATTGTCAAGGCCTTTGACAGTGAGGCGAGGCCGAAAATATGCCTCTGCCAACGGTGCTGGACACTCATTAACCTCCCCCTCTCCTCTCCATCATAACGGCCCTGACATATCACCCTCCAGAGTGTCATGAGCAATAAAGCCATGCTACTTACATTTTTTAATTTGGGCTTCTGTTGATGTGTGAACAGCTGTAAGACTGAATGGCACATCTATCATCTTCCCCCTCAGAATGTAGCAGGGTCAAATGCCATCAGTTACTATCACAGGAAACCCCTGATGCTTTTATTTATTTGGCCTTTTCTCAGATCTGCATATTCATGTGCGTAGTAGAGAGATGAGAGAGCACCTGCTGGTGTGGGCTCTGTGAGATGTCCAGCCCTGTTATTTATAGCCAGGATCCTGGGTTCACTCTTAGATGTTGGCACTTCCCCTCTAGACAGTAATGCATTATTCATCTCAAAATGACTAATATTTCGCCCCATGGCTCTTAGCAATGTGCCAGGATTGACCAATGGCTGTGTTGTAATTAATGCAGACCGAGCGAAAACCAAAATAACATATTTACTTTCATGCTTGATATTTTTTGCGCGCTTGACTGAAACACTTCCAGTGGCTAAATCTAAAATACTCAACTTAACCCACACACCCAACACCAGGCGTAGAGATGGCAAGACCAGATTGGTTCTCTGCAATGCCCATCTGCCTCCTCACAATATCATTGGTTTTTGACCCCGAGGTTGCTAGGATTTGAAGTTCAAGCTGTAGGATGAAGGTTTAAATGTGGACAGATCAGTGAGAGGGAAGGTAAAGGCTCAAACTGTTTAGCAGCTCCATTGGATCACCTTCAGGTAAGCATAGGAACTCATTGTGTGGGGATATATAGACGGATGACTAAACCAGTCAGCATACATACCCCAGCCAGATCAATGGAAACCATTTCCAGAAAAGTGCTTCTCTGTCAGGGAATGGATTCAGTGTGAGAGTGGTTAGTTAAAAATATCCCAGGACGCCATTAGCTGATGCTTTTCAGCTTGTGTGTGTGCTAAGCTCTGTGATGGTATACTTCAGCCTTCATTCCTGTCTAGATGTTCATTGCAATGATGGCATGTTTGGTAATCACACCACCCGGTCTCTGCTGCAGTGCAAAAATAGATAGACAAATAAACATAATTAAATACATCATAAACATGTCTCAGCACAGGAACAGGATTCCAATCTGGGAGAAATTTGGGCCCTCCGAAGATTTCATTGGAATTTAATGAGCCACAGAATATAAATGAAAAATGTGAACATGTCTGATTAACCTCAGCATAAACTGTGTAATAGGTTGACAGATAGGCTAGAGATCATTTGCTCAGGTACCATTACAGTGGCTTCCACTGCAGTCAGGAGTAGGAGGTGGCCACGTTTCACAAGCTCAAATTATTGATAAAGCTAGTCAGAACGCTCTTTTGCATGTTATTAGACTGCAATCAAAATAACATTTACATGTTAATTTATGTATATTACCCTCTTTTCTGAAGAGATGTATCAGCTCCCTATACTTAAATAGAAATGTATTCCACCATTCAGCATGTCTCCTAGTCTCCTAATTTTTTTTTACTGAAAAGTCATAGATCAAATGTGGTCATATAAAACATAATTGCAACATCAAATTGATTGAGTTGCAACATATGTCTTAGCCCAGTAAATTTCCATTAGGCCTAAATGTACAATCTGTAGTTTTATTGACATGGTAGGACTGATGAAGAGGGTTTTTGCATGAGCAAAAATTATTTGTAAGACTTACAAGACAAGACTTATAAGTGGTCTTCTTATTGTTCTGACATTATAGTCTATGTCCAATCACGTTAGTACATTCTTGGAATTTTATATGAGTTACACAGTTTAGTCCACTCCTGTTCTCTATTCAGGTTTTAGCCCAAAGGAGGGTTTAGATGCAACTTTGCTTATTTAAGGACTTGACCCTGGAAAATACCCCCAATTAGTGGGAGAATGAAACCATTTAATTGCATTAACATAATGCCTTCTAACGATCATTATGTCCACCAGAATAGTCATGATAATAAAGTAATTACTATTTTGAGAGCACAATTAGCCTCACACCTTTCAGATGCTATAATTACAACCCATACATATAGATGGGTAGTCTCTGTGACTTGGCCTGTGGAGAAGTTGGATGTAGAGTCAGCAGATAGGTTGTCAGAGACCAGCCTGTCAGTATAAAGATGTTATGGTGTAGTGACATGGTAAGAATGCCCTTCAAGAGACAAATTGGTTTTTCTGTTTGCGTGAATATTTGTGTTGTTTTTCACACTTTCTCCATTAGAAAAGCTTTTAGGAACAGAGGCAGTTGAAATAGAGAGAGTGAGGTGGTATGAGGGAGAGAGGGAGGAATGAGAAAAACAGATTGGTTTTCATGCCTGGTAGTCAGCGGGCCTGTAAATCTCCCAGGAGCGGTCCGGAAGACAGCAGAAGGTTGATAGTCATCCATCACTTCTGACAATTCCAGCGCTCTGGAGTGGGCTTGACGGGGGACCCTGAGCAAAAATGCTGCAAGAGATGCAAGAGATGGAGAGAGCTGCTAGACTGAGCAAATTAACTCTGCCATGTTTAAAGCAAGAGGAACATCAGTTGGCTCTGAATTAGGTTTATTCATTTCTTGATTTGACCATCTTCTTGGTCCTCGTCCTGCAGCAGGAGACTGTTGTCTGTAGAGGCTGTCATTAGTTCTAGCCTGGCCGTATGAGGTGAGTGGACCTGTAGGACTGGCAGCTCCTCTAAATCATACAGGAGGGAATCATAGAGGGGAAATGCTTCAGTAGGAGAGAAATAGCCAGGTATCCTCAAGAGACCAGAGATTGTACTTAATATTTAGAGCATGTGCATTTCTCTTGCCAATGTGAATATATTAAAAGCATGGGCTGTCAGTATGCATCGCTCTGCTCTTTACTTGTGTGGATGTTAGAGAAGACACATGTTTGATAGGGGAGGGTTGTGTGAGCACAGAGATACTTTGTGGCACACAGATATCAATATTCCTCATATTTATCTGGTTGAGGGTTTATCCATCTGAAAATTCAGCAGGCGAGAAATGAAGACCAGGCTAATAAAGATAGCTGCATGCTCACAGCATGCGTCAAAGCTCGCTGTGTTTTATTGCCTGAGAGCTATCAAAACACTCTGCCGATTACATTGGAGGCAGTGGAGTCTTTTCATATCTGAAGCAGTGTGGCAAGCTGACCATGGAAAACACACACACACACACAATCAATACATGTAACGCATTCAAAGTATGCATACATATTCACACTGTATATAAACATCTATAGGCTACATATGGTAACTTAGTTATATGCTGTATATATATGCTTGAAAATGCGCCCATAGCGCAGTAGTGCCGAGTCTGTTATACAAAGTATTTTAGCAGTTTTATATTATTATTGCCTCAGCTGTAAAAATGTCCTCAATAGGTTAATGGAATGCTTTTTGAACTCAGAGGGTATTATTGTCTCTCTATGTCTGACCTTCTACATTGTCTGGAGGATATTGAGCTTGACTGTCAGACACTCAAAGGAAAGGCCTAATTAAACTTGTTTGAATCGTACATGGCCATACAATGGATTTATAGATTGCCTTTCACGTAAAGACCCAAAGCGTGAACTTCCTGGTTCTCTGGTTAAATAATAGATACCAATACAAAAGGCTGTGAATGCCTATCCAAACAAAAGGTCTGACGGCTGCTTTAAATGACTGTCACCGTTTCCTGTAATCTGATAGCTCTGAAACAAGACTTTTGAATACATATTTTTTTGAGAAGTAGAAGGAAATTAAAAGCTGACATTTAAAGGCTACCCAGCAGGTCTTCAGATCAATAGTTAGGTATCTGAGACTTCACATTACTTTATTTTACAGAGGACATTTCCAAACAATACAAAACCCTATTTTTGTTTTGCCCATGTGAAGCTCAGGTGGTGACAGGAAGACAACAGGAGATGCCCCTGACAGTGTAATATTTTTAACCTGAGGTCAGCGTCCCCTCCACAGGCCGCCACCCTGAGCTGACATTGGCAGCTTGTAAGCGTCCTGTCAGGTCTTCCAAAGCAAAGAGCTCTCCTGCTCCTGCTAATCCCCCACAGGAGACAATCCTGTCCCTCTGCATCTTGAACTCATGGCCATGCAGTTTTTTTTATTTTTTTTACAACCGGTGTGATGAAGAGAGGATAACCACAGGTCATGATTGTGTTGCATTAGACAGGACCTTCACCTCTGGGGCCAATAGAGTAAAGCCTTAGGATTGCAGTGTTCTGACTGTGTGAATCCTCAAAGGCATACCCCATAGCACTAAACGTGTGATATGTAACCCTTGCCGTATCTTTAGGCTGAGGTCTAGCCCTATGTTTTATAGGGAAGAACTGGTGCCCCTGCGTTTCCCCTCTGTATTCCTGTCTGCCGTGGCATCAGGGCTGTCAGTTACTTCATTGTGAATCTGATGTAGGCCTGGTGGTGATGCTTTTCCAGCGATCGACTGATCAAAGCCTGCTGGAGAGGAACAGGTAGGCTGCCACGAACAATAAGCCTGGGTGTCTGTGATGACTGGAGACACTCTTTTCACGCCATTTCGCCCGGTGGGTGGTGCTTTAGATTTCAGCGTGCATACGGGTGCACACCATATACAGTCATTGGTGCACACATTGATCGAGAACGAGCCAAGCACTTGCTCAAGTCTGGATGGTAGAATCTACTCAACACACCGCTAAGCCATAGAGTACTGGTTGGCTAAGCCTGACTACAGTAATGGATCTTATTCTGTTTCATCAGGGAGCCACAAAGATTAAGTAAACAATTGTAATCGCTGAATTCACGTTATGTTTGCTGTTTCATGCAGCCACAGAATTGAAAGAAGCTAAACAAATTATTTTGTATTTGAATTTCGCATTGTTTTAAGTAGAGAGATATCATTCACACAAAGTAATGAGACTGGGTATGTGAGTATTCCTCCAGGATAATATGGTAAAGTTGGCCTCATGTATAGGCCCTCAAACAAATAAATAAGACCAAGGACATACAAAATCCATCAGATTAACCGGGTTTAATTAAGCCAGCATCGCTGATACCAAATTCATTATTGTTAAGAAAAAAAATAATGATTGCATTGGGAGAGATAGAGAGAGATGCTCACACACATAGAGCTAATGCTACTACTGTACAACTCACACACGTATCATGCATATCAATGTATTTATACATGATCATTGATCGTACTGACCTGAAGTATTGGTTGGCTTTTTTTTTGTAGTTCACATCAGTCACTGAAAAGGGAGGGGTAAAGGGTAGGCTCAGTAGTTCTGATCTTGTTCATATAAACGCAAATAATTAATCTCAATGATTGAGAGTATACAGGTATTATTGCATGTTGACTAACCATCACAGTGAAATTAGATTAAATCTAGTCATATTTTTAATTCAGGTAAATTTAGTAGATTGGCTTGATAGCGGCACTGACATTGTTGGTTGGCTAGTATGCTAAACTTGACATTACACATCGTTCACTTTTGGGAAAACTGGTCCAGCCACTTGGTAGCTAGCTATCGTTAGTTCAAATAAAGCAATTATGTACTAATATGAAAATGCAATTGTAAACAATAACGTATAAACCCACCCTAGTGATGTTGGTGAAGAGGTTAAGAATGAGGTCCCACGCGGAGGGTTCTCGTTGAACATGGACGCGCATCGGACAGTCCTTGCACTTTTAAATCCACACCCACTGTAGCACCGCCCACTGGGCGAAATGGCGTAAAAAGAGTGTTTCTAGTGATGACTGAGGGGCTCTCTGCTGTGTACCGTGAGCCAGACAGACACAGATCCACTGGTTCTACAGTCCTGTATGTGTTCCACAGAGGGCATCGAGTCACTTCCTGTTCTCTCCCTAGACCACTTAACTCTACTTAGTACCCATGACCCTTGATTCTCAATGTAAACAAAATAGTCTACCATTCAACTCTGAAGTCTGAATCATGATTCATCATGCCTTGCTGCACTTCCCTGGATCTCTCAACTTGCACTTCTAGCTAGCTAGATCACATGTTGTGTATTTTTGTTCCACTGGTAGAGGGATTGCGTTGTCAGTATAGACTACCACCCCATTAAGAATAGTCTCTTTAATATTTCAGTGCTGGTTTCAGTTAAGGAGCTGGGCTCAGTTCAGGAGCTGGGCTCAGTTCAGGAGCTGGGCTCAGTTCAGGAGCTGGGCTCAGTTCAGGAGCTGGGCTCACTGTGGATTGATGTGTATCAAAAGACAGCATTTTGCACCCAAACGCTGTTTGACATATAGCTATTTTAGTGTGGAGCCTGGACTGGGTTATCAGTGCCTGGCCTGGGAGCTCTGAGTGCTGTGTTTCTGTAGAGGTCAGTGGTTAGGTGAGGGCCCCACTTCACATTCACTACCCTGATGCCTGTCAGGGGCGGGAGGTAGCCTAGTGGTTAACAAGCTGACTATGTGAAAAATCTGTGTCCTTGAGCAAGGCACTAAACCCTAATTGCTCTTGTAAGTTGTTCTGGATAAGAGTGCCTGTTAAATTAGTAAAATGTCAAATGTAAAAATGTTTTGGGGGAATTGTTGGGGAAGCTACTCTGAAAATATAGTTGACCAAGATACCAATTACTTCACACTGGAAGAAGTTGAGCTACACTAAAGCTATCTTTTAATAAAAGATAGTTTACTACATTCAAACTACTTTCTGATAAATTATCATAACTAAGTCTGAAATGTCATAGACTACACATTGCAATAATAGATCACTCTGGGGTCAGATGTGAACATAATATAATATGTTAACTTAACACAAAAAGTGACAATTAGGCAGGTCTGATTTAACAAAAGAAGTGTAGTTCAAGTAGTTAGCTACACCGCTAAATGGCAAAAAAGTAATTTACTGAAAACACCAAGATTTGAATTTAGTTCAACTACCACCAAGATACGACAATATGTAGTTGAACTATATTTAGTTCAAAACTCCCCAACACTGCTTCCTTCTCTACTGCTTACAGTCAACACATTGGAGCTAGATCAAAACATTCAGAAATGTATGAGATAGTACTCAACGTAGAATTTCTTGTTTTTTATTCATTTTACACTATTTTGCCAAAGGTTTCGCCAAAGGCAGAAATCTTCAACGAATGGTTACGTAGTGGTTACACGGTGCTTGTATCTTGGTGTGTGCTGCAGGGTGACAGAGAGACACCTGTTTGGGCTCCGCTCTGGCAGTGACAGGGACATAGGGGGGTTTGACATGCTTCATGAAGATGACAGCTCAGACAGCCTGGATGTTAATCTGTTCAAACTGTTCAATGTGTAATTACATTTCCAGGACAGTGCTCTCCGCACCTAGGGAGACGGGCACCCAAATTGGTCCTGGGTGTAGGCAGAGTTTATAACAAGAGTGGTGGGCCTACAGCACCCAACCGCCAGTCAGTCTTCCTGCGTGTGATGAGTGGGCTCCAGGCGGCGTAGACCACACAAACCACTTAATGACCCCAAAATAAAAATACTCTCCAATTTGACTCCTCTCGTCCTCATCTCAATCTCCCATTGGCCTCAATTTATGATGCTGTAGGACTCTGCAGACTGGCGAGGATCGCTGGAGAGTCACTCCTCATGATAGCTAACACAGCTAACACCGCTAGCACAGCTAATACAACTAGCACACCTAGCACAGCTAATACAGCTAACACAGCTAATACAGCTAGCACAGCTAACACATCCAGATGTGAGCCGCAGCATCAGCAGTACCAGCAGTTTTTGGATGTGGAAGATTAATGTGTGCATAAGCACAGAGAGGCAATCACGGCTAGTGATGATTTTCCATGATAAAGGACAGGGACACACATGAGCTATGATGCAGTGTAGGGTACATGTGAGAGGCTCAGTGTCAGGGAAGTGGATGATGAATGATGACCCTCCAGTGTAGATCTGTCACACTCATGCCACTTCTGTTCCCAGTTAATGCCAGTGAAGGGTGAAGGTTTAAAGGCTTAAGAAATTCAACCCCCCAATGATGTGATCAATCTGAGAGCCAAACCTTACAGCAGCATCAGCACTGTGCTGTAGGCCTATATGCTGTGGTTTGGTCTACTATTTTTTGAACAGTTGCTCAGTTTCTCCATCTACATGTTGTAAATAAATTCCCTCACAGGTAAGCTGGCTGGAGGATTAACTTTCAGGCATGCATGCTGTTGCAATGAGTTTGGACTATAAAACAGTGAATCTGCCTAGATACAACACCATTGTGCATCATGCAATGAAATCAATAACAGGTCTCTATGTTTACGGGTCTATGACTTCAAAGAACACAGTCTTCTCTTCCTTGTGTGAGTCTTCATGTGATCCAGTGTTGAGCTTGAAGAAGAGGGAAGGAACCTCTTTAATCACCATGTCTTAACAGAAGCACAGAGACTGTTGCAGCCTGCCTGCTTTGGTGGAGTACAGAGCTCCCCCTCGGAGTTCAGACGCTTAACAAATAGATTACAGACATGAGACACAGCCACTGAATAAGACAATCTGAATTGGAGAAAAAGAAGAAAGATGACCAATGTAAGGCAGAGAATGAGGATGTATTTGCCTGAGGAAAAGCTGAAAGTAGGCTGGCAACAGATGTGCAGGGCAGTAAGGTGTAATTGAAATGCCAGCAGCGATGGTCTTATCTCCACGGTACAGGAGCCTGCTGCCAGTCTGAACATCAGTTAAATGTCATTTTACCTAAGTCTGAATCAGCCTGCCACAATCCCTGCTCCTGTGATGGCAAGGAGGGAGGGGGTAGAGGAGGGGGTGTTGTAATAGGATTTCAGTAGCACACAGTTCACTTCCACCACCTGGACTTAGTTGGTAATTTGATATGGTCCATCAATAGGATTCATTTACTGCATGGTGATATTATTATCATTATTTATATATTTATTATTCTCTCCAACCTACCTATTTCTTCCCCTGATTCTAATCAGGGATCCTGGCGGAGGAGGGGGGTCCCAGTGCATTTCCTGGGAGAGTAGGACATATCCCTCACTCAGCCATGAATGAGGGTTTTAAAGCCAAGCTGGCCCCATGGTAGCCTGCCAGTTTCAGCATGATCCTCTGCTAGGCCACCGCTTCACCATGCTATCTGTTGACAGACATGTCTTTTCATCTCTACTTTATAGTGTGTTGTACTATCATGTATTGAAGCTCACTTTCTTATCTCTACTCTGACATAATAATCAGTCAGTATATACGATTGATGAGTGGTGTGTTGGCATCACGTTCCTCTATTTCCCTCTCAGTGCTCACCTTCTGATATTTCTACCTTTTCATATCATCCCCCTTCTCTTGTTCTTGAATTCTTCTAATGGAATGTTCACGTTTGTCTTTCAGAGGGTGATTTTCAACATTGTCAACTTTAGCAAGACCAAGAGCCTGTATAGAGATGGCATGTCTCCAGTGGTGAAGTCCACCAGCCGGCCTAAATGGTACGTTCACGGTTTTCAAAATAAAAGATGTAAACTGCACATTTTGTAACATGACATGCGATACAAGGACCTTCATGATGAAAGCTTAAACCCACACATTAACTGAGGTTTTACTTTAACCTGAAACCTTCATGTTTATGATGATAGGAAAACCTACATGTAGTCAACCTCAGGCCATAACAGATCGATCCAGCAAAGCTTGTCCAAACTGTCAGAATCAGAGTCATCTAACAGGTGCATAAAGGGGCTGTTTGATCTCACTCAAACACATCTTTACCAACGCAGTAGGTAGTGGTTGAGGGCAGATTTCTAGATTCTAACTTTTTCCAAAGTACCACTTGCTTGTTTATTATTTAGTTGTGTTAAAATTGGTCTGCTACAACCTGTTCAACCTGTACCTCTAGTTTTCCAGACATTAAAAATAGTGTTTGAAGTTGTGAGATTGGATATGTTGCTAAAGATGTTCCGTTGCCATGGCAGCGATGCCCTGGTAGTTAGAGGGACAGTGACAGGGATGTTGATTAGAGAATTAGACATGAGGCAAGAGCAGTTACATACAGTACATAACGCTTTGTCGTAGACTTGGACCTACATAGGCTGTTGGTTTTTTTTTAGAGGGAGGATCAGCTTAATATTGCGGAAAGAATGTTACTTCCAATGTAATTGTCTGCCTCATTTCCAATCCCCCATATTTTTTGGGTAAATATATATATCCATACACGCATGCATACATATGCACATATATACATACACATACCTATATAGACATAATACTTTTTTATAGAATATACCTTTATTATTATTCCCCGCAAACCCTACCGCCGATCCCCCAATTGGAGTAAACTAATAAACACTTCTGCTTTTACCTTCAATTTATACATCTTATACACATTTTACAGACACAGTCTACTTTACAATAGTTCTCTCTTGTTTGTTCTTAGTCCTTCCTCTATTTCTGATGTCCATCCAGTTAGATTTATATTTGTAACTGTGCTATTTCACAAAAGTTCCGAACCTATATACATTTTACAGATCCCCTATGCTTCACATTGTTTATCTTGTTATTAGTCCCACCCTTCAGCTCCACTCAACCCCTCCCATCTGTCTCTCAACATCATCCATTTCGGATTTCTATTTGCCATATATTTTTCAACTGTGCTGTGATGCTTCACAAAATAATTGAACCTTCCTATTCTCATAGATTCTACAGATTGTAAATAAAAAAATAAAAAATTTTGCTAAAATAATCATTATATTATTGATTGATTGACTATGGCTTTTCAAATCACCCAGTATTGCTATCTGTAGCGTTAGTTCTAGGCAAATGTTGAAATTCTTCAGCCATTCCTGGACCTGTGACCAAAAACGAGCTACATATGGACAATACCAAAATAAATGATCTAATGACTCTGCCTCCTCACAGCAGAATCTGCAGAGCTGGGAAGATTGTATCCCCCATATATATAACATTCTATTAGTTGCAAGAATTTTGTATAGTAATTTATATTGAAAAATTCGAAGTTTTGAATCCGGCGTTGTTTTGCGTATCAATTCATAAACCATGTGCCATGGAATGGGTACATCGAAAATCTCTTCCCAACTATTTTGGTCCTTAAATGAAATTGGTATGTTTTTATTTATCACACCTTTCTTTAACCATTTATGTTCTTTACTACAGGGCCGACATACAAGTTCCTTACTTTTTTCCCCTTCTACTTGCCTCTTCAATTTCTGGGGTAATGCTGCAATTAATTGGTTGTAATTTTAGATAGAGCAGACATTTCCATATGTCTGTGTTAGCAGCATGTGTGACATAACTCCACCAGTCCTATTTATGATATCATTCACAAAAAGTATACCTTTTTTAAACATTTCTTCGATAAATACAGTTTTTTTAATCAATTTGTATATTTGAATTTAACCACAATATTTGTTGTACTATTTGTTCCGTCCTTTCAGGTGGATTAAACTGAAATTGCAACCAACTTTCTAAGGCTTGTTTAAAAAATAAAGATATTTTGGAGATTATTTCCTTTTCAAACAACTGAAAGTGAGCAGGTGTAATCTGAATAAAGGGGAAAAGGCCCTTCCTGAATATAGGATGAGACATTCGTACCAATTGACTAGAGAACCAGTTTGGATTTAAGTATAACTTTTGTATGACTGATGCCTTTAGTGAGAGGTCTAATGCTTTAATATTTAATAATTTCATATTCGTTATATAAATAGGCCCTTTTCATTTTATCTGGCTTGCCGTTACAATAAAATTGTTCATATAATTTAAAAAGTAGGTCACGAGGTGTAGGCAAAGCCATAAGCAAATAGGTCAACTGTGACATGACTAAGGAGTTAATCAGGGTGATTTGTCCACAAATAGACGGGTATTTTCCTTTCCATGGTAGCAAGATCTTATCTATTTTTGCTAACTTTCTATAAAAATGTATTGGAGTGAGATCATTTCTTTCTTTTGGGATTTGTATACCGAGTATGTCCACATCTCCGTCAGACCATTTAATTGGTAAACTACATGGTAATGTAAAATGTGATTTTTTTTTGTGATCCAATACATAATATGGTACATTTATCATAATTTGGTTTTAATCCAGAGAGGATAGCAAAAGTATCTAGATCCTCTAAGAGGCCGTGGAGAGACTCCAATTGTGGTTTTAAAATAAAACATGAATCATCAGCGTACAATGACACCTTAGTTTTTAAGCCACGGATTTCTAATCCCTTAATATTATTGTTTGATCTAATCTTAGCAGCTAACATTTCGATGGCAATAATAAATAGATATGCCGATAGTGGACAACCTTGTTTTACTCCTCTAGACAGTTTAAAACTTTCTGAGATGTAGCCATTATTTATTATTTTACACCTAGGGTTACTATACATAACATTAACCCATTTTATAAGAGATTCCCCAAAAGTGAAATATTCTAGGCATTTATATATAAACTCCAGTCGTACTTTATCAAAAGCCTTTTCAAAATCAGCTATGAAAACCAGGCCTGGTGTCCCCGATATTTCATAGTGTTCTATTGTTTCCAGTACTTGTCTTATATTATCTCCAATGTATCGTCCATGTAAAAAACCTGTCTGATTAGGATGAATAATATCTGACAATACTTTTTTAATTCTATGCGCCAAGCATTTTGCTAGGATTTTTCACAACACTGAAGTGTAAGAGGCCTCCAATTTTTTAAATGGACTGGATCTTTATATATACCACTTGGGTCCTGTTTCCGTAATAATGATATCAGACCTTCTTGTTTCATGTCTGATAATCTACCATTTATATAGGAGTGGTTAAAACAAGCCAATAATGGTCCTTTGAGTATACCAAAATAAGTTTGGTATACTTCCACTGGTATGCCATCCAGCCCTGGAGTTTTCCCATCGTTAAAGGCCCCAATTGCCTCAAGCAGTTCCTCCTCAGTAATTTGGCCTTCACATGAGTCTTTCTGTACAGATATTAATTTTACATTATTATTAGGGGAAAAATCCATACAATTAGTTTCAGTTAGTGGAGATGGAGGAGCCTGAAATGAAAACATATTCTTAAAGTACTTTACTTCCTCTTTCAAAATATAATTTGGTAAATCATGCGTGACTCCATCATTTGTAACAAGTTTTAATACATATTTTTTTGGTAGCATTTCTATATCGAAGATTGAAAAAGAATTTGGTGAATTTTTCCCCATATTCCATCCAGTTCGCTTTATTATTCTAATATATTACACTTGATCTTTCTTGAATAAGTTCCTACATTTATTTTTGTTTTTCCTCTAACTTATTCTGTGCCTCTATAGTACCGTATATGGACTCTTTTGATCTAAATTGCTTTTGTTTTATAGATGAGTACTGAATTGCATTGCCTCTAAAGGTACATTTAAAAGTGTCCTATGCTGTACCTATGTTATGTCTGAAAAAATAACTTATAAATTCTTCTGTCCTAGTTCTAAACAATTTATCATCTAGTAGGCTTTTATTAAATTTCCAATATCCTCACCCACGTGGAAATTCTGTAAGAATAATATATATGCCAATTATGTGACGATCCGACCGCATTCTATCCCCTATCAACACTTTTTAAACTTTTGGTGCCAGAGAGAATGGTATAAGAAAGTAGTCAAGGCGACTTGCTTAATTAAGCCTCCGCCATGTATATCTCACTAGGTCAGGGTATTTAAGTCTCCATATATCCACTAATTCCAATATATCCATAACATTCATGATTTCCTTAAGTGCCTGAGGGTGATAGTTTGTAGTGTGATTTCCTTTCCGGTCCATAGAGGTATTTAAGACCATATTAAAATCTCCCACCATAATAATAGAGTCTAGTGTTGCTTATAGACTTGATAAATTCTTATATATATTTTCAAAGAAGCTTGGATCATCATTATTCGGACCGTATTGGTTAATAAGCCATATCTGTTCATTGTCCAATAACCTATTTTAAATAATCCATCTACCTTGAGGATCTGTTTGGACAATTTGCACATTTGGATCAAAATTATTGTTAATTAAAACCATCACCCCCCCAGTTATTTTTCCACAACACTTCATTCAAAACTGTTGAATGGGTTTCCTGTAAACAATAGATATTCTATTCCTTCTCTTTTAGCCAGGTAAATACTGTCTTTTCTTATTATCTGCTAGGCCATTACAATTGTAACTGGCTATACTTATTTCACCACCTATCATAATGAGACACAACTTTCAATTATTTTTATCAAAATATATGTTTGTAAACGTGCCATTAAAAACTAACATGATGACTGAGTGTCTATATAGCTGTACCATGATCTTTGCATTTCTACTAAGTAAACCTCCAATTGGTCCCTACTATTCCACCCGCTAAAAGCCCTCCTCATCCTGAGTTGGGTTGTCATCCCAATGCCCTGCAGACCACCCTCGACCCCCTGTATCGCATAACCCATAACCGACTGGGATCCATCCTTTGAAAAGAGCACACAGTGCCATTTACCGAATTGAAGTAGATTAACTGCCAAATGCATTTCCATCGTCCTCACCTCAATTTGTATTATATATAGCTGTGGATCATCCTCTATTGTCCCTAACATCTTTTACTCCTTTGCAACAGTTGTTGGATACACACATACACCCACACACACTCAACCCATAACCCCACACAACCATAAACTCACTTACTCAACAATTGCACCACCCCAGAGCCCAACTCAAGAAAGGTCTTGATTTACAAATGCACTTGCAGTTGCAGCTGCACGAGAAGGCCTGCAAGACCGCACAAAAAATAGGCAAAAATGTAGAGATTTTATTTACCATTGTCACATCCTAGATGATAGAGGTCAAATGTACACCTTTTCCCTGAAACACCCACAATACGGTTACCAATATTGACCATATTCCCAAGCATCCCATGCAGTCCGACTTGATTCTGTGCCACTAGGGTCACAATAATATACCCCCTCTCTGAATGTCCAAGTGTGACCCCCTCCCCATGGGTTACTGCAGCTTGTGTTGCCAGTACTGCCACTGCCTGGGTGGGGGCACCCCACCGGAATCCCCACCGGCTGGGTACAAGGTCGTGAAGGTTCACATTAGCAGCTTTGAGAATTTCCTTGTATATTATGCTCTCCCTTTAGGGGGCTTTGGCTTTGCAGGACCAACCCTGCCAATCAGGCTCAGAATCTAGAGGGGGCAGTGCTGCTCTAGGTCTCTGACTGCATTTTGGCTGCATACGGACTGCTTACAGCAGGCACATAAAACAGTTAGGGACTTCTCTTTAGTATCTGGGTCATTCAGGTGGGTGTCTAGGGTATAGGGTCATGGGCCGTACCATTAAAATAGGATCATAAATAAATAATTAGATATAATTTATTTTAAAAATGTAGTTCCCCATGATAGGACAATAACAAATCAAATGTATCATCTATTTTAAAACTGTTCCACCATGATAGGACAATAAATAAATAAGACATATAATTCATTGGAAAAGTATATCCATCATCTGAAAAACATTGAAAGCCCTCTCATACCCCGGCCCACAGCAATACATTGGCTCTGAGATATGCAACCATTTCATTACTCACTCACTCAACTTACAAACATAACAAATCAAAATAAACATACACCATCCACACATACTGTGCTTTCTGTTTACTTAGTTTTTATCTTCACTATGTTGGATTAGTGCTTGTGTGTTCAATTAGTTATATGTGAAGATATATAGAAAAGCTATATTTTTTATTGTATTGTTACAATCCATAACCGGGCTAGAATTGTATTTATTTTCCTCATCTATGAGAACTTTGCAATTTTTAAAATAACCATGGAGTAGACTTTGTGTCTCTGAACAACTGGTTATCAATATATAGTTTATCAACGACGAGAGCTACTCGTTTCCCTTTTAATCAATTTTCTTTGAAAATTGGATAAGGAACTTTGCGCCGTTCTGCAGTGTCCTTCGGAAACTGATCATTCATGCCAATTTTGGTCCCAGCAAGTCTTTTACCTACATAGGCTTAATGTTCTCCTGTACCTGAAAACTTGTCCTCTGTGTCACACTGTTCTGTGTCAAACATAAGGCCCCTTCACAGCTAGCTCAACTAAAATGTCTGTTGTCATTCAACGGGAGACAAATCGTTTTTATGAACAAAAATAATATTGAAGAAACACTGAACCAAACATCTTGGTTAGATGTAAAATTGTGGGACTAAAATTTCCTTGGCTAAAACGTCAACATTTATGACAGATTTCTTTAGTTATCTTAGATTCATTTTGACTATTTTGAGGACAAACACTATTGCCAATTTCTTCTCAATTTTCAAGCGAAGGTCTTTTAAGGGAGTATGCGAGCGCACTCGTTCGGTTCACCTAGCCGAGTTCGGCTAGGCACCAGCCGAACCAAAGCATGTGGAAGGCTTAAGACTGATGCATTAGAATTCCAAAACGGATGTGTCTGGGCCCATTTGCATGTGAACCGTTGGGTGCTTATGTGATGGCTGTCGGAGGTAATAGTCGGAGACTGATGGATGCAGAGGTGGGGCGGGAGGGTGTCGTGGGGCTGGCCGCTGTCTGCCAGACACACCGAGGCACGGGGCGTGCCCGTTCAACAGGAGCCTTGACATCTGTCATAAGGCGATCAAGGGCAGCCATTGAAACACCAGGCATCTGCCACAGGAAACTGTCGACGTCTGCCAACCCCTGGTCACAGGCTAATGGGGAGAGACAATGAGAATGAGATGCCAGAGAGCAACAATAAACTACTTTGCATCTCACAGCCAGATTCACACTTTTTACATGCCATGTTACCATAGGGCTGTTCTGACTCTTTGAGCTCCACTTTCTCTCAATGTGTTCCGTTCAATGGCTTTGTGTGCAAATTTGTTTTATCTTGATCAGGTGGGAAACTTTATGGGAAAATGTAAAAAATAAAATACATTTAAAAAAAGATAACTTGTTGTGCTGTAAGAAATGCTATTACTCTATTCTACCTTGTTCTATTCCTGTTGTGAGAGAAAAAGTGGATACCAATCAATATTTTCTACAAGATGTGTTAAAGGATACAATGGGGAATAGATGTTTTTGGCTATTGATGTGGCTATATGTGGAATTGCAATGACCCTGTGCCATTTATGAAAGGGGAATATCCAACTGAGCCCACTTCTGCCTACAAATGCCACAGTCCACCTCATCAAAGGGCTGCGTGGGGAGGCCATTTCCACAACACCAGTCTCCCCCCACTGCCACAACCTCAGTCCCCCCACTGACACAACCCTAGTCCCCCCCACTGCTACAACCCTAGTCCCCCCCACTGCTACAACCCCAGTCACCCCCACTGCTACAACCCAAGGCCCCCCCCACTGCTACAACCCTAGTCCCCCCCCACTGCCACAACCCCAGTCTCCCCCACTGCTACAACCCTAGTCCCCCCACTGCTACAACCCGAGTCCCCCCCCACTGCTGCAACCCTAGTCCCCCCACTGCCACAACCCCAGTGCCACAACTCCAGTCCCCCCCAGTGCCACAACCCCAGTCCCCCTGCACTGCCACATCCCCAGTCCCCCTCACTGCAACAACCCCAGTCCCCCTCACTGCAACAACCCCAGCCCCCCTCACTGCAACAACCCCAGTCCCTCTCACTGCAACAACCCCAGTCCCCCTCACTGCAACAACCCCAGTCCCCCACTGCAACAACCCCAGTCCCCCTCACTGCATCAACCCCAGTCCCCCCCACTGCATCAACCCCAGTCCCCCCCACTGCAACAACCCCAGTCCCCCTCACTGCAACAACCCCAGTCCCCCCCACTGCAACAACCCCAGCATAGTGGGAGGCCAATGCTGGGAAGAGGATAAGACAGTGTTCAATGTTCTAATGAATCTGTGTTGTTTCTGGAGGATCTCTGACTGAATTGCAAGGATAGAGCACTGCTTCTCTGTTTTCTATGAGATGACAGAGGTGTGACAAACTCCAAGAGGGCCTGCTTAAACACTTACAGTGCCTTGCAGAATTCCCCTTGGATTTCTTCACATTTTATTGTGTTACAAAGTGGGATTCAAATGGATTTAAATGCAATGTTTTTGTCAACAATCTACTCAAAATACTATGTCATAGTGGGGGGAATTTTTTTTTTTTAAATTACATAACTAAAATATAGTTGTTGCATAAGTATTCAGCCCCTTTGTTTAGGCAATACTACCTTAGTTCAGGAGTAGAAAGTTGGCTTAACAAATCACACAATAAGTTTCATGGACTCACTCTGTGTGAAATAATAGGGGTTGACATGATTTTTGAATGACTAACCCTTCCTCTGTCCCCCAGACATACAACAAATGTCAGGTCCCTCAGTCAAGTATTACATTTCAAGCAAAGATTCAACTACAAATACCAGGGAGCTTTTTGAAATCCTCACAAAGAAGGGCAGTGATTGGTAGATGGGTAACAATAACACATCAGACATTGAACGTTTCTTTAAGCATGGTCAAGTTAATAATTATGCTGTATGTATTAAACCACCCAGACACATTAAAGATACAGTTGTCCTGAACTGAGCTGCAGGACAGGAATGAAACTGCCCAGGGATGTTATCATGAGGCCGTAGAGGATTTTAAAACAGAGTTCAATGGCTGTGATGAGAGAAAACTGAGGATGGAGCAACAACATTGTAGTGACTCCACAATAATGACTTGAATGACAGAGTGAAAATAAGAATACAAGTATACAGAATATTCCAAAACATGCATCTTGTATGCAGCAAGGCACTAAAGTAATACTGAAGAAAAAAAAACACGACAACATAATACACTTTTTGGCTTAAATGCAAAACCTTATGCTTGGCGCAAATCCAACACACCATTGAGTAACTGCCTCCTTATTTTCAAGCATGGTGGTGGCTGCATCATGGCATGGGTATGCTTGACATCGGCAAATAGTGGGGAGTTTTTCAGGATAAAAAGAAACGTAATGGAGCTAACCACAGGCAAAATCCTAGAGGAACTGCTTTACACCCGACACTGGGACAGGACAATAACCTACAACACAAGGCCAATTCTACACTGGAGTTGCTTACCAAGAAGACAGTGAATGTTCCTGAGTGGCCAAGTTACAGTTTTGACTTAAATCTGCTTGAAATTCTATGGCAAGACTTGAACATTGCTGTCTAGCCATGATCCCCAACATCTTGACAGAGCTTGAAGAATTATGAAAAAAATGATGGGCTAATATTGCGTAATACAGGTGTCTAAAGCTCTTAGAGACTCACAGCTGGAATCGCTGCCAAAGGTGTTTCTAACTTGTATTGACTCAGGGACCTTCAAGTGAAGGTCTTTTAAGGGAGTATGTGAGCACATTCGTTTGGTTTGGCTAGCCGAGTTCAGCTAGGCGCCAGCCAAACTGAAGCAAGCTGACGCCTTAATAAATGCATTTATATATTGTATGCTATTGGAAAAATTATATTTTGGTTGTGTTTATGGGCAACATCAAAATACGAAAAAAAAAAAAATTCAAAGAATACAATAGCATTTTCATTCGTTTATGTTACCGTAGGCTATCCATTGCCTCCTGCTCACTGTGGAGCACATTATAACGGTGGTTGCACATTGGAACGGTGGTTCTTAGAAAAAGTTATATTTTGAAATAGAGCTCATCTCTTCAATTTGTATAGTTATTTGGCAATGTTAAGGGTTTTGGAATCCTCAGAATTAGCTCTTTCTGATACTATATAGAAATCAAAACGTCTTACCTGTTGTGACTCTAAAGGAGGATTAGAAAAAGTTACGTGTCCTCTTAAAACTGCTTATATCACATTTGGTTTGTGTTATCAAAATTCTTACAACATATGTGTGTTAAATAGACATATTTAGGAAAAGTCAAGGACGGAGGGGGGCATGATTTTAAAAATGGCAGAGATATTTGAATTATTATGTCATATTGAGTCAAAATGACTCACTCGGCTCTTCTAGCGTTACATTGTGTGTGAAACAGTGAGGGAACTATGGTCAAGATGAATTCCCAGACTTGGGAGAAGACTAATAGGCTACATTTAACATTGCTGTCACTCTTAATAGTGGGCGGGGCCTATTGTTACTTTGCAGTCGCTAACCCAGTGTTATCAACAAATTAGGTGGTGATACTGTTGATATTTTGAATAACAAAACTCCCTCTTGATTCATGGTTGAATAAAGTTTATTCCGTTGTCCCCAGCTGGAGCTGTTAGGCCTATTAGGTAGACTAGTTACTGTAAGCCTATTGGTTTTAAGCTGTTTAATACTGCACTAATCATTTAACTCTGGTCATGTTTTAAGTAAATAAGCTCTTGTGGCCAAATATTTAAGGGACAGGCACAGCATGAGTACCTCAGTATTCTAATACCTTGTTTAATCAAGGCTCAGTAAAACTTTAGAAAGGCTTTTTAAACCCATATGAAAGAATGAATACAACTCGGTGAGCTTACTGAGACAAACATGACATCGTTTTTTTGGCCATAATTGGTCAAGATGCTTTTAAAAGAGCTTCCATTTGCTTTTCATCATGACAACAAAGCAGGCTCAAAAGTAGCAATCTTCTTTTGACATTGACAGATATGAAATAAATACAGTGCATTGGGAAAGTATTCAAACCCCTTGAATTTTCCACATTTTGTTACAACCTTATTCTAAAATTGATTAAAATGTTTTTTCCCCTTATCAATCTACACACAATACCCCATAATGACAAAGCAAAAATTATTATATATATTTTTTCCAAATCGATAAAAAAAAATAAAAAAAAGATTTCACATTTACATAAGTATTCAGACCTTTTACTCAGTACCTTGTTGAAGCACCTTTGGCAGAGATTATAGCCTTGAGTCTTCTTGGGTATGACACCTATATTTGGGGAGCTTCTCCCATTACTCTCTGCAGATCCTCTCAAGCTCTGTCAGGTTGGATGGGGAGCATTGCTGCACAGCTATTTTCAGGTCTCTTCAGAGATGTTAGATCGGGTTCGGGATCTGGCTGGGCCACTCAAGGACATTGATTCTTGTCATGAAGCCTCTCCTGCGTTATCTTGGCTGTGTGCTTAGGGTCGTTGTCCTTTTGGAAGGTGAACCTTTGACCCAGTCTGAGGCCCTGAGTGCTCTGGAGCAGGTTTTCATCAAGGACCTCTCTGTACTTTAATCCATTCATCTTTCCCTCGATTAGTCTCCCAGTCCCTGCCGTGGAAAAACATCCCCACAGCATGACACTGCCACCACTATGCTTCACCGTAGGGATGGTGCCAGATTTCCTCCAGATGTAATGCTTGACATTCAGGCCAAAGAGTTCAATCTTGGTTTCATCAGACCAAAGAATCTTGTTTCTCATGGCCTGAGAGTCTTTAGGTGCCTTTTGTAAAACTCCAAGAGGTCTGTCATGTGCCTTTTACTGAAGAGTGGCTTCTGTCTGGCCACTACCATAAAGGTCTGTTTGGTGGAGTGCTGCAAAGATAGTTGTCCTTCTGGAAGGTTCTCCCATCTCCACAGAGAAACTCTAGAGCTCTGTCAGAGTGACCATTGGGTTCTTGGTCACCTCCCTGACCAAGGCCCTTCTCCCTCGATTGCTCAGTTTGGCCGGGCGGCCAGCTCTAGGAAGAGTCTTGGTGGTTCCAAACGTCTAACATTTAAGAATGATGGAGACCACTGTGTTCAAATCATATCAAATTTGATTTGTCACATGCACGAATACAACCAACAATGCAGTTTTAAGAAAATAACTAAAAAAGTAGGAGATAAGAATAACAACTAATTAATGAGCAGCAGTAAATAACAATATCAGGGCTTTATACAGGGGATACCGGTACAGAGTCGATGTGCGGGTGCACCGGTGTCGAGGTATTGGGGTAATATGTACATGTAGTTAGAGCTATTAAAGTGACTATGCATCGATAATAACAGTAGAGTAGCAGCACCTTCAATGCTGCAGAAACGTTTTGGTACCCTTCCCCAGATCTGTGCCTCAGCACAAGAGAGAGAGAGAAATGGGGAATAGATTACATTTGCTGTATATATCAGTGAAAAAGTCACACTTTTAAAAAATATTTTTTGAATTTTACCCCCTTTTCGTGGTTTCCAATTGTTTGTAGTTACTATCTTGTCTCATCGCTACAACTCCCGTACGGGCTCGGGAGAGACAAAGGTCGAAAGCCATGCGTCCTCTGAAACACAATCCAACCAAGCCGTTTCTTAACACAGCGCGCATCCAACCCGGAAGCCAGCCAATGTGTCGGAGGAAACACTGTGCACTTGTCGACCTGGTTAGCGTGCACTGTGCCTGGCCCGCCACAGGAGTCGCTAGTGTGCGATGAGACAAGGATATCCCTACCGGCACAAACCCTCCCTAACCCGGACGACGCTAGGCCAATTGTGCGTCACACTTTAAAAAAATATTTTTTGAATTTTACCCCCTTTTCGTGGTTTCCAATTGTTTGTAGTTACTATCTTGTCTCATCGCTACAACTCCCGTACGGGCTCGGGAGAGACAAAGGTCGAAAGCCATGCGTCCTCTGAAACACAATCCAACCAAGCCGTTTCTTAACACAGCGCGCATCCAACCCGGAAGCCAGCCAATGTGTCGGAGGAAACACTGTGCACTTGTCGACCTGGTTAGCGTGCACTGTGCCTGGCCCGCCACAGGAGTCGCTAGTGTGCGATGAGACAAGGATATCCCTACCGGCACAAACCCTCCCTAACCCGGACGACGCTAGTGCCCTAGTCCACTGCGCCACCCAGGAGGCCCTTTTAACCCAGAAGTTGAAGCCTTAATTTCTATCCACAGGAGCAGTTCTGCCTGGGGCCCCTGGTTGTGCTACTGGGGGGCTAGGTTGTGTTCCCCTGTGAGAGACAGCAATCAGATAAGAACCCATTGCCAAGTGCAGGGATCCATCGTAGACCTGAAGGTGCAGTAATAAGAGGAGATAGAGCACTGTATTTTGATTATGTTACAGCAAGCAGTTTATGCCAGGTGATAAATGCTAGCGTTGAGGGAGCTGACATAGCTGGAGCACCTTGTGAGCTGCTGGCCCATTCTGACACCCTCCATCAGTATTAGTTTGATCAGAGTTGGGAGAGATGGGGTGATGGACAGTGTGTAATGTTTAGGAGATGTCAGCCAGTGAGTTAATGTTATGTGAATGGCCCCGGGCCATTGTTATCCAAATGGGACTTTTTATTGGAAGCCCTCCCACTTCTTGATATATCTCCCAAGTGAACTTCACTGCTCTGTAGTTAAGTGGATCGAAGCCAGTGTACAGCTCATGTGTGGGCGTGTGGAGTCAGCCTCTTCTCAACAGGTCTGTGGGCTTTTTAACATTCTGCTCATCCACCCCCGAGCTGCATGAGGAAGAGCTTGCAGACAATTGAACCGGCTGACTTCTGATCTCTCCTGTTTCCTTAGAGGAATATAGGATTTCCCTGGGAGGGGTCGGGCTCAAGCTATGACATGACTCATCTCTTTGCAGTGTGATTCTCTGATTTTTACCATCGCAGAGCTCCCCACCACCAGCCCAGCAAAATCCACCACTAGCAATAGCAGCAGATAATCACATCTTTCCTTTGTTTATTCTCTTGACTACTCCTCTCTCTATGGAGGAGCTCTCCTCCTCCAGATTGTTGTTGCATTACAAATGGATGTGGAACTGTGATGAGAGGATGCAGCCATAGAACTGGCATTCTCAGTTGTTTGTGTGTTGTGTTTGCGTAAGCTCAGAGAGTGTGCCATATTTTCCTCTGCTTTTCTTTCCAAGGTGTTGACCTTCTGGACAATGCTGTCTGCCAACGGGCCCCCTTGTGTTCACTTATTTGTTGGACTGATAGAGCAAAGAATTACTAAGCATCCTTTTTTCTCCAGAGCAAATAAAAAAAAATCTGTGTGTGTAATGTAATTCAGCGCATGGCATCCAAGCTTTTTCTAGTTGGGAGCATGCTGAATGGCAGAGTGGCTCAACCCACAGATGCTGCTGGGAGCTCCCAGGTTGAGGGGAAGAGAAGGAGATAACTTCTGTCTATAACAGCTCTCATTATGTGAGCTGAAGCAAGTGAGAAAGCAGCATAGATCCGCCACAATATAGCACCACCTTTTAGACAGGGATTTATTGTGTTTTGCACTCAAACTTATATGTTTTATTGATAATTCTCTTCACGTCCAGAATTCTGTCAGCTGTAATTAACATTTCATTTTTTCAGCACTCAGCAGATTTCAAGTAAAAATAGACAGCCCTCTTAACTGAGCAAACAAATTAAGAGTTGGAGAAAGGAAAAGTAGAACAAAAACAGTGACAAAAGTTAGAGGTAGCCAGCCTTGGACAAGGGTTTTATGAAAGAAAAATAACATACACACTAAGTGTTCTGTTAGTAGCAGTGCTCCGTTTTCAGTTGGTGGGGCAATTTTTATTTTGTACAAAATCCTTTCTGTGAGCATCTGATGCTACAAAATAGTAAATTCTATTTGGAGATGTCTCCAGCTCCATCAGGGCTCATGTTAGCGGTAATTGCTCTGTCAATCACAGCAAGTCCTGCTGCGCTCTGGACCATTTAAGCCCTGGGTAAGGGAGGCTGGCCTCAGTGGGGGAGACAGACAGACAGACAGCGTCTCAGGTCTCCCCTCTGCATCTCTCCTCTCCCCTGCCCATCCGTCTCAAACATCCTGCTCTCCGATCATTACTGGCCACAGCAACTACCTTCGTCTTTATCACAGCCCAGACACAGTCGACAGTCCTAAATGTCTGGACATTTAAAAATAGTTTTAAAAAATAAATACAAAAATGCTCTTCAGGTCTCTCACAAGAGTATGTGCAGTATCTCATTTACTAACAATAAGGTAGTGTACCATATTAGCTAGCTATATTTTCACTCTAACTTGTCCTTGAAAAGTAGCTTGTTTAATTTTGTTTTTATATTTTCAGCAAAAAAGTTATGGAAGTTTCAATGAACTTCAAACAGTGGCGGCCGCTGACTGGAGGGGGAGGGGTGGGGGGTGGGAGGTGTTGGAGTTGTCAACAAAGCAGCATGATGCCAAGGTGTCGAATTAGCGGTAGTTTCTTTGAGAAGATAATAAAGTGCTCTGTGCATTTGAACAACAGCATTAATACACCTATTTCACTTTTGCGTGTCAGAAACCGGATGACCACTGCTGCACATGCTGCCACTGTTTTGAACAGATTAGTTATACTATTTAGAATGAGCAGCCAGCTCATGAACGACTGAGTGCACCAGGGAGAACGCAACAAGCATGCAGATGCAATAAGTGAAAACACATTATCTATCTGGGGATAGCTAGCATAATGTCTCAAAGCATGATAGCCAGTTAACTTTGATAACTTCATATTTCCCAGTTAGTCAGATATTAGTTTAGATAGACTTGAAATTGGGTAAGGGGAAAGGAGATACCTGGTCATTGACATGACATTGACATGTTTCTTCCGCATTTAACCTAACCCTTCTGAATCAGAGAGGTGCTGGGGGCTGCCTTGATCGACGTCCTTTCTCTGCTACCGCACGGCAAGCGGTACCAGAGTGCCAAGTATAGGACCAAAAGGCTCCTTAACAACTTCTACCCCCAAGCCATAAGACTGCTGAACAATTAATCAAATGGCCACCGCACTATTTACATTGAACCCCCCCCACCCCTCCATTTGTTTTGTACACTGCTGCTACTCGCTGTTTATTATCTATGCATAGTGACTTCACCATAGTCACTTCATGTACAAATTACCTCAACTAACCTGTACCCCCGCACACTGACTCGATACCGGTACCCCCTGTATATAGCCTCGTTATTGTTATTTTATTGTGTTACTTTTTATTATTTTTTACTTGTGTTTATTTGGTAAATATTTTCTTAACTCTTCTTGAACTGCTCTGTTGGTTAAGGACTTGTAAGTAAGCATTTCACGGTAAGGTCTACACTTGTTGTATTTGGCGCTTGTGACAAAGTTTGATTTGATTTGATGTCTTCAGCTCCCGGGGAGTAGGAGTTATTGGGGGATTAACTGACTCCCTTAAGTGACTTCCTGTACTCCCTGTTGACCCACGACTGCATGGCCAGGCACGACTGCATGGCCAGGCACGACTCCAACACCATCATTAAGTTTGCTGACGACACAACAGTGGTAGGCCTGATCACCAACAACGATGATACAGCCTATAGGGAGGAGGTCAGAGACCTGGCCGGGTGGTGCCAGAATAACAACATATCCCTCAACGTAACCAAGACTAAGGAGATGATTGTGGACTACAGGAAAAGGAGCACCGAGCACGTCCCCATTCTCATCGCGGGGCTGTTGTGGAGCAGGTTGAGAGCTTCAACTTCCTTGGTGTCCACAGCAACAACAAACTAGATTGGTCCTAACACTCCAAGACAGTCGTGAAGAGGGCATGACAAAGCCTATTCCATATCAGGAAACTAAAAAGATTTAGCATGGGTCCTGAGATCCTCAAAAGGTTCTACAGCTGCAACATTGAGAGCATCCTGACCGGTTGCATCACTGCCTGGTACGGCAATTGCTCGGGCCTCCGACCGCAAGGCACTTCAGAGGGTAGTGCGTACGGCCGGGTACATCGCTGGGGCTAAGCTGCCTGCCATCCAGGACCTCTACACCAGGCGGTGTCAGAGGAAGGCCCTAAAAATTGTCAAAGACCCCAGCCACCCCCAGTCATAGACTGTTCTCTCTACTACCGCATGGCAAGCATTACCGGAGTGCCAAGTCTAGGACAAAAGGCTTCTCAACAGTTTTTACCCCCGAGCCATAAGACTCCTGAACAGGTAACAAAATGGCTACCCGGACTCTTTGCATTGTGTGCCCCCCCAACCCCTCTTTTCACTGCTGCTACTCGCTGTTTAACATATATGCATAGTCACTTTAACTATACATTCATGTACATACTACCTAAATTGGCCCGACCAACCAGTGCTCCGCCCACATTGGCTAACCGGACTATCTGCATTGTGTCCCACCATCCGCCAACCCCTCTTTTTACGCTACTGCTACTCTCTGTTCATCATATATGCATAGTCACTTTAACCATACCTGCATGTACATACTACCTCAATAAGCCTGACTAACGGGTGTCTGTATATAGCCTTGCTACTATTTTTTCATGTCTTTTTACTGTTGTTTTTATCTCTGGGACCCACAGGATGACAAATCAGAGCAAGATTACTGAATGTAAGCCCATTATTTACCTTCAGAGGTGAATGTATCAAACCAAGTGCTGTGATAAAAGTTTTTTGTTGTCTCATCAAACAATATCATGGTATTTTTTCACTGTAATAGCTACTGTAAATTGGACAGTGCAGTTAGATTAACAAGAATTTAAGCGTTATGCACATATAAGACATGTTTATGTCCTGGAAGGTTGGATGTTACTTACAACGTCATTCTAGTCACATTAGCGCGTTAGCAACAACCGTCTAGGGATAGGGACACCAATCCAGTAGAGGCTAACTAGCTAGCAAGCTACCAGCTAGTTATAGCTAGTTAGCTAGCTGTTTATCAATGGTTATCAACTGGTTAATTTGACCAACAAATTGACCCGTCTAATTATACATTTTTCTTCTCAATATTAATGTAGCTGACTAATTAATTTGATATGCTCTGTGATACACCCGGTTTTATGCTGTTTTCGTCACATACAGTAGAACCTGATGAACATAGCGGAAACAATACAATTATTTTTTGTCCTACCAGAGAAAGTTCTAGCTAGTGTACTGTATCCCTCTGTCCTTTGAGTCTTGTTGGATGTAATAATATATGCCATTTAGCAGACGATTTACATGCGTGCATACATTTTAGGTATGAATGGTTCCAGGAATGGAACCCACTACTCTGGCGTTACAATTCATTCCACAGGTGTTCGAGGGGGTTGAGGTCAGGGCACTGTGTAAGCCAGTCAAGTTCTGCATGGACCTCGCTTCGTTCACGGGGGCATTGTCATGCTGAAACAGGAAAGGGCCTTCCCCAAACTCTTGCAACAAAGTTAGAAGCACAGAATCGTCTAGAATGTAATTGTATGCTGTAGCGTTAAGATTTCTCTTCACTGGAACTAAGGGGCCCGAAACATGAAAAACAGCCCCAGACCATTATTCGTCCTCCACCAAACTTTACAGTAGACACTATACATTCGGGCAGGTAGCGTTCTCCTGGCATCCACCAACCCAGATTCGTCCGTCGACTGCCAGATAGTGAGGCGTGATTCATCACTCCAGGGAACACGTTTCCACTGCTCCACCACTCCAGCCGACGCTTGGCAACTCGGTAGTGAGTGTTGCAACCGAGGACAGACAATTTTTACGCGCTACACACTTCAGCACTCGGCGGTTCCGTTCTGTGAGCTTGTGTGGCCTACCACTTTGCGACTGAGACGTTGTTGCTCCTAGACATTTCCACTTCACAATAACAGCACTTAAATATGACCGGGGCAGCTCTTGCAGGGCAGAAATTTGACAAACTGACTTGTTGGAAAGGTGGCATCCTATGACGGTGCCACGTTGAAAGTCACAGAGCTATTCAGTAATGCCATGCTACTGCCAATTTTTTGTCGATGGAGATGGCTGTGTGCTCAATTTTATACACCTGTCAGCAATGGGTGTGGCTGAAATAGCCAAATCCACTAATTTGAAGGTGTGTCCACACACTTTTGTATATATAGTGTATATTTTTTGGGGGGGAGGTGACCAATCACAAAATGGGCGGGCCGCGACTAACTTCAAATCTATTATGCATTCATGGCATGCACAAACATAGCACTATATTACGTGGCTCTTATTATATCCTATATAAAGTCTTAAATACAGGCATTCTTAATATAAAAGAGTTTGTAGAAAGGGTTACACCGTTATGCTTCCTTTGGAATGTTTTTAAAGAAGTGGCTGCTTAGTTACATATTTGTTTAGAGAATTTGACAATGTAAAAATATATAAATAAAGTCAAAGTTGAATGAAGTACTTGGCAGAGAAGCCCAGGACTCATTTGGTAATGGTCTTTGATTGCACTGGGAAGGGCCATATGAATTCTTAATGGAAAGTCATTTCTGATGTAAGAGCCTAGAGGATGCATTAGGCTGATTTGATATTTATTTTTTCTTTACTAAATGTTTAAGTTGTTTTGATTCAACAACCTTGAATATTGATTAAGGTATTCTTATTGTTTTGTTTTTGTTATTAAGTATATGACCTCCTCTCTTCAATGTTACTGGTGTCCTCGGGAGCGGTTTGAGTGTGCTGAGGGTCTCTGTGAGAGGTAAACTCTAGCCCTACTGAACACCAAAGGAGCAGTCTGTGTTTGCCAGGCTTTGTACCACAGAGAGGTAGTCTCCAACACACATAGAGCTCAATCACCAACCACAGAGGGAGGGAGAACGCTTGGCCACGGAACCTAGGAGACCCTCTCTTAAATGACACAGCATGCAGATCAACCGCATTAACTCCTATCAATCCCTACTGTCCAAGAACAAAACAAACTATTTTCAAATTCGCCCACTGCAAACCTGTCTGGAAGTAAACAGTTGGTGTTTAATGGTAACCAGGACAAGTTATTTCCTCCTGAAGAGTACAATAGCAGAACCACGAGAGAATTCAGACATTTTAAAAGAACGATAGAAGATAGACAGGAAAGGTTGCAGGGACTACTTTGATTCCCAACTCCGGGAGTCTGTCACTTGCCGCGCTGCTAAGCCACTCACACAATTAACCGTGTGGCATGCTTTTAATATTAGGCCCTTTAATTGTCTACAAATTAAGAGTGATGTAAAATAGCTAAGAGCTTGTGCTAATTAATAAGGGAATTGAATGCTTGTTAATTAAGGGCAAACAGGACAAGGACCGGCTCTGGTAATTTGAGCTATAATGCCAGGCCTAACGACTCATTTTCAAACAGTCGTGATTCATAAAAAAAAAGGTCAAACAGCCCGTTCTGCTCCTGATGAACCCCCCTACCCTGCCCCGACCTCCAACCCCCCCCCCCCCCCCCACACACACACACACACACACACACACACACACACACACACACACACACACACACACACACAAATATGTTCCTCTTAATAACTTTATTGGAAAATGTATTTCCATGTGAGCACAATATCTACTTACAGTAAATTGTGTATTTCAGTTGCATGTGCTCACATCTCTTGGTGCATGCATTCTGAATACTTTCATGTTTTGTTTAAATTGTTTTCTAACCTCCCTTACCCCATTTGGATATTCAACATTTTGCACAGTGGAGCCCATATAATTTATTTGACAACCCATGGATTCTGTAGGATTTTAAATTAAAACCTGGAATATAGGATTTTCAGTCAACATCATCTGTGTGATAAGGGAAATAGGAGGAAAGTACTGACATATAATTGTGTGTCACGAGTTCGATGAAGGAACATGGAAAGGGATATCAATCTGAGAGAATATTTAAAAAATAATATATTTGATGTGGCAATATTAGAGTTCAGTGGCACTACCTAAAATGTAAGTACCAGTCATGTACCAGGGCGATTTCTTGTACTGCAACCTGGGTTTAGCAGACTTTAGGCTTTGTCAAAAAGAAATTACAGAATTATATTTATTAGATGGAATGGCACCTCATTCTATTTTCAGCTTCCAATTCCATTTTGGAGGCTTCATTCACATGTGTATTACATTAGGAAAAATAGGAAATGGAGAGCAAGTGGGGGCTCCAATGGGAATAATCTATGGAGCTCCGTTGTTCAGAGGAACTCATTAGCATTCATGAAGAGATGAGGTAAAAGAGGATTATTTGAGAAATAATGTGTGAAAATGTAACAAATAGATTAATAGCCTTCCAATGAGGATAACAGGGTGCAATTGTGTGTGCTTGTGCAGGGGCGTCTTGCACCCCATAAATCTGAGGTGGCACAAAGTACGTGAGGATGGCTGGGGGGTGATGCATCCGTAAATTTGAGAATTTTGCATTTTTCAAACACCTGAAACAGATTTTTCTAGCAATATAGAGCCATAATCATTATGCTTAATTCTATGTAAAAAAAATAATTAAAAAAAGGGATATTTTTCTGCATTTCTAATCATACTTCTTGAGCTGTCTGTATCGTCCTGACTGGTGGTTATTTTTCTAAAGAAACTATATATGCTTCCCTCCACCATGATATCTGTTTCGGAAAGTATTCAGACCCCTTTACTTTTTCCACATTTTGTTACGTTACAGCCTTATTCTAAAATTGATTAAATAATTTTTGTGTGAAGCGCTTCCACTTGCTTTTCATCATGAGAACAAAGCAGGCTCAAAATTAGCAATCTTCCTTTAACATTGACAGATTTGAAATAAATACAGTGCATTGGGAAAGTATTCAGACCCTTTTACCTTTTCCACATTTTGTTATGTTACAACCTTATTCTGAAATGTATTAAAATGTTTTTTTCTCCTTATCAATCTACTCACAATACCCCATAATGACAAAGCAAAAAACGTTTTTGCAAATGAATATAAAAATAAATAAATGAAATATCACATTTACATAAGTATTCAGACCTTTACTGAGTACTTTGTTGAAGAACCTTTGGCAGCAATTACAGCCTCGAGTCTTCTTGGGAATGACACTACAAGCTTGGCACACCTGTATTTGGGGAGTTTCTCACATTCTTCTCCGCAGATCCTCTCAAACTCTGTCAGGTTGGATGGGGAGTGTTGCTGCACAGCTATTTTCAGGTCTCTCCAGAGATGTTCAATCGGGTTCAAGTCCGGGTCTGGCCGGGCCACTCAAGGACATTCAGAGACTTGTCCCGAAGCCACTCCTGCATTGTCTCGGGTGTGTGCTTAGGGTCGTTGTCCTGTTGGAAGGTGAACCTTCACTCCAGTCTGAGGTTCTGAGCACTCTGGAGCAGGTTTTCATCAAGGATCTCTCTGTACTTTGCTCCGTTTATCTTTCCTTCGTTCCTGACTAGTCTCTCAGTCCCTGCCACTGAATAACATCCCTACAGCATGACCCTGCCACTACCATGCTTCACCGTAGGGATGGTGCCAGGTTTCCTCCATACGTAACGCTTGGCATTTCATCAGACCAGAGAATCTTGTTTCTCATGGTCTGAGAGTCCTTTAGGTGCTTTTTGGCAAACTCCAAGCGGGCTGTCATGTGCCTTTTACTGAGGTCTGGCCACTCTACCATAAAGGCCTGATTGGTGGAGTGCTGCAGAGATGGTTGTCCCTCTGGAAGGTTCTCCCATCTTCACAGAGGAACTTTGTAGCTCTGTCAGAGTGACCATTGGGTTCTTGGTCACCTCACTGACCAAGGCCCTTCTCCCCCGATTGCTCAGTTTGGCCGGGTGGCCAGCTCTAGGAAGAGTCTTGGTGGTTCCAAACTTCTTCCATTTAAGAATGATGGAGACCACTGCGTTCTTGGGGACCTTCAATGCTGCAGATTTTTTTGGTATCCTCGACACAATCCTGTCCCTGTCTCTGTCTCAATTCATTCGGATTTTGCTCTGACATGCACTGTCAAAACTTTGGGACCTTATATGGACAGGTGTGTGCCTTTCCAAATCATGTCCAATCAATTTAATTGACTACAGGTGGACTCCAATCAAGTTGTAGAAAAATGACATGGATGATCAATGGAAACAGAATGCATCTGAGCTCAATTTTTAGTCTCATAGCAAAGTCAGAATACTTATGTAAATAAGGTATTTACAGTGCTTTGCGAAAGTATTCGGCCCCCTTGAACTTTGCGACCTTTTGCCACATTTCAGGCTTCAAACATAAAGATATAAAACTGTATTTTTTTGTGAAGAATCAACAACAAGTGGGACACAATCATGAAGTGGAACGACATTTATTGGATATTTCAAACTTTTTTAACAAATCAAAAACTGAAAAATTGGGCGTGCAAAATTATTCAGCCCCCTTAAGTTAATACTTTGTAGCGCCACCTTTTGCTGCGATTACAGCTGTAAGTCGCTTGGGGTATGTCTCTATCAGTTTTGCACATCGAGAGACTGACATTTTTTCCCATTCCTCCTTGCAAAACAGCTCGAGCTCAGTGAGGTTGGATGGAGAGCATTTGTGAACAGCAGTTTTCAGTTCTTTCCACAGATTCTCGATTGGATTCAGGTCTGGACTTTGACTTGGCCATTCTAACACCTGGATATGTTTATTTTTGAACCATTCCATTGTAGATTTTGCTTTATGTTTTGGATCATTGTCTTGTTGGAAGACAAATCTCCGTCCCAGTCTCAGGTCTTTTGCAGACTCCATCAGGTTTTCTTCCAGAATGGTCCTGTATTTGGCTCCATCCATCTTCCCATCAATTTTAACCATCTTCCCTGTCCCTGCTGAAGAAAAGCAGGCCCAAACCATGATGCTGCCACCACCATGTTTGACAGTGGGGATGGTATGTTCAGCTGTGTTGCTTTTACGCCAAACATAACGTTTTGCATTGTTGGCAAAAAGTTCAATTTTGGTTTCATCTGACCAGAGCACCTTCTTCCACATGTTTGGTGTGTCTCCCAGGTGGCTTGTGGCAAACTTTAAACAACACTTTTTATGGATATCTTTAAGAAATGGCTTTCTTCTTGCCACTCTTCCATAAAGGCCAGATTTGTGCAATATACGACTGATTGTTGTCCTATGGACAGAGTCTCCCACCTCAGCTGTAGATCTCTGCAGTTCATCCAGAGTGATCATGGGCCTCTTGGCTGCATCTCTGATCAGTCTTCTCCTTGTATGAGCTGAAAGTTTAGAGGGACGGCCAGGTCTTGGTAGATTTGCAGTGGTCTGATACTCCTTCCATTTCAATATTATCGCTTGCACAGTGCTCCTTGGATGTTTAAAGCTTGGGAAATCTTTTTGTATCCAAATCCGGCTTTAAACTTCTTCACAACAGTATCTCGGACCTGCCTGGTGTGTTCCTTGTTCTTCATGATGCTCTCTGCGCTCTCTGCGCGACCTCTGAGACTGTCACAGTGCAAGTGCATTTATACGGAGACTTGATTACACACAGGTGGATTGTATTTATCATAATTAGTCATTTAGGTCAACATTGGATCATTCAGAGATCCTCACTGAACTTCTGGAGAGAGTTTGCTGCACTGAAAGTAAAGGGGCTGAATAATTTTGCACGCCCAATTTTTCAGTTTTTGATTTGTTAAAAAAGTTTGAAATATCCAATAAATGTCGTTCCACTTCATGATTGTGTCCCACTTGTTGTTGATTCTTCACAAAAAATACAGTTTTATATCTTTATGTTTGAAGCCTGAAATGTGGCAAAAGGTCGCAAAGTTCAAGGGGGCCGAATACTTTCGCAAGGCACTGTATGTTTTTGCTTTGACATTATTGGGTATTGTGTGTAGAATGATGAGGATTTATAATTTAAAAAAATCTATTTTAGAATAAGGCTGTAACGTAACAAAATGTGGAAAAAGTCAAGGGGTCTGAATACTTTCCGAATACCCTATTCTTTCAAACAGGGCAAATCTGAGGGGGCACGTGTCCCTCTGCCCCCTATGGGCATGACACCTCTCTGTGTGTGTGTAAGAGAGAGAGAGAGAACAAGAAGCAAGGGTGGTGCAGAGACAGCTTGCTCCTGGCTCTCCATTCAACCCGTAAATGACTTACCTGGACAGTTTTATGTTTGCCTGGAGGAGAATTAAAACTGATTTCATTTCCCATTTTAGAGTATAGCTGTTCGTGTCACCACAGTACTTTCTGAAAGCAGTCTAATCTAAATGCTTTTGTCAGGGGAGATTTTGTAGATTGCAGCAGCCAGAGCTACAAATTGGTTGTGTCATCTTATAATGAACTATGTGAGTGTTGCCGTTTCTGCAGCCAATAGTTCCATGAATACTGCAAGTCAGTCCTCCATTTAGCACCCTCACTACCTGCTTTCCCGACTCCCGTTGTTCCTGCTGCAACCTAATAGTATAAGGAGCGTGAAATGTTGGGAGAGTATCACAGGCCACATCATGCGAAAGCTCATCCAAAAGTATTATACACTTGCCTTTTTTTGAGCCTGGCAGGAGTTGCAGTAATTAGTGGCCAGGCCTGCATGTTGTGGAGAAATAAGGCGGGTGTGCAGTTGATACGGGTTGCGATGCTGTGCAGGGGTTTATTGGGGCGTGCTCAGCACAGTGGTGAGGTGACCTTTGACCTGAGTGGGGAGATTATGGGTATCTCAGCGATTTCACAAAGCTCTCCTGTCAGCCGCTGACAGGACACATTAGGACACTCCGAAGGGTTTGTTGATATCTGTATTCTGTTCTGCAAAGACTTTATGTTATTTCTCGGCAGCGTACAAGAGAGCGTGGCAAATTCAAACAGCTCTGCTAAGTCAACAGCTTGACTAGAGGAGCCCAGACAGATGCTTCTGCTGCATGTATCAGCACAGAGCAGGCCTGGAAACCATTTTCCTCCCTTTTGAAGATGGGTCCTTGAAGAAATCCTCCTCGTACTAATTGCATTCACTCTCCTCGTACTCTCCCTTTCTCTCTCTCTCTCTCTCTTCTTCTAGTCCTCTCTCCTAATAGTCCTCTCTCCTTCTAGTCCTCTATTCTTCTAGTCCTCTCTCCCCCTCTCCCCCCCCCCCTCTCTCTCTCTCTCTCTCTCTTCTTCTAGTCCTCTCTCCTAATAGTCCTTTCTCCTTCTAGTCCTCTATTCTTCTAGTCCTCTCTCCCCCTCTCTCTCCCCCCCCCCCCCCCTCTCTCTCTCTCTCTCCTTCTAGTCCTCTATTCTTCTTGTCCTTTCTCCTTCTATTTCTCCTTCTCTCCTCTTCTGCCAGCCATCCACTAAAGTATCCTTCCTCAGACCACAGGCCCTGCTGAGCATTTTGCTCTCCATTTAATTAGCTGTCATCCCAGGAGCTTTAAGAAGAGGGGGGTGGCACAGAAATGTATTTGATTGCACAGCTCTCAAATATTTAAATATATAAACAATATATACATATGTGATAAGTTCTTGATATTCATCCATGTGACAACGGTTTTCATTCATGTGTTGTGTACGATTTTGTATTTAAATGGATATTTTGGTCTTGCTCTGGTGCTCCTCTGTCAGAAATGTGAATGAGTAAATGGAGTGTGAAGACTGGGGGATTGGGCTGTCTCACAAATCAGAGCTGGGATTTAATTATTGCAGCACAGAAAGAATCAAATTTAGTCTGAAAGAATAATGATTATTTATTCTGCAGTAGCACGGTTTGCTGTCCATGTACTGCCTTCCAGCACTCAGCTATAACCCATATATTGTGAAGAATCTATTTACATTTGTACATACTTTTTGTTGTTGTTGTTTATATTAAATGTAGCCTTTGAAGTTATATTAATTTAATACATCTGAGTGTCTTGTGTCATATTTGTTGTAAAGGATTACAGTATAATGTTCCTGTCATATTGTTGTACTTATCTCAGGCTGCAGTTTGCTTTATAATGCAAATAACAGCATTGGTCTTGTCATTCATTCAGAAAGGTAAAGAGTAAACAAGGCAGTCCTCACCACTCTGAGAGCTTGTTGAGATTGTAGGACTACAGCGTAGATTATTATGGATCTGAGGAAACAGCTAATCTGAATATAGATTGGTCCCATCTGTTTTGGGTTGACACCACTCGTATGTCATTTGGTAAGCATCTAAGCATTTGGGGCTGCTAATGCAACAAAAGGCACATTAGAGGCTGAGGGAGAATTTGTCAGTATTTGACTGGAAGGGAAAGGTGGGGCATCATGAATATCTCCCAGAGTGTGCTGAGAATATCCAAGGGCCATTACTCTGAGCTACAGGACACCAGGATACCTATAAGTCATCATATAAAAGTCATAGTATCCTCTAATGTGGTTCATTAAATCCGATCTTCAGAGAGATAGGCAGCACTATATGTGATGAGGGGATACTAGTTTTATCATTGCATACAAATCTAGCCGTGGTTCTACAGCACGTGTATCAAATTTTATAAGACACTGTTAACTCTTCATAACGTGGACGGTGGTGATCAGTAAGACTAGAGCGCTTCAACATGGGAGTCATTCCAGGTTTTAAGGCCAGCCCGCCCTGTGAGCTCTCTGTATTGCAGGCCAATGTCACACTGTGTCACCGCTGCAGGGTCTCCTGTTCACCAAAACAAACATTATTACAGTTTCACTCTGCCACTGCTGAAATGAAGAGATATTAAATGTGGCTGACCCTCATGCCTGTGTTGGATTACACAGGGAATGGAAAGCTACAGACCCCTCTTAAACTTTATTATTGTATTGCATTTATTTCTCTCAACAGATTTCCCAGTGGAAATGAAATGAAAAAGCAATCGTTTTCCTTTTTATTACTGTCTCTTTGTTTTTGGCCTGTGAAGTAAATTGCCTTGCTTTGAGAGGACAGAAGTCACACTTTTACCCCATTTGAAATGGGAAAACAACAATAACAACAACAACGCCAAAAATATACAGGCCTCAAAGTGAATGTGTTGGAGAGTGGAATGTGTGGCTGCCTGTGTGGCAGCATGTATTCTGTAAAAGGTGCCAATCATTGCCTTGGTGAGCCCTACATTACTCAGACTTATTTGTGATTCGATGAATCAGTCCATAACCTTCATGTTTCCAGATAGCAGTGTGGTCATGGAGTTGAACAGAGGTTGTTTGGAAGAGATTAGGAGCAGAGTATCTGTCTGTGGGAGCCCTTGGGGCCCGGCCCAGCCATGCTGAGAGAGAGAGAGAGAAAGAGCATCAGAGTGATCATGCAGAACGACTCAATCATTTATTTATGACCTTAATTAGAGAGAATTACAAGGCTGCTCATGGCCATAGGTCACTCACTATTTGTCTTTACACGTGTTCTTTAAAAAAATCTTTTGACTTAATTCTCTGTTATTTGTACATCAATACAGTGGTTCATGTGGATACTTAGTTGCATTTCTAAACATTTGAATCTTGGAAAGATTCCATTCAAGAGGGAATTTTAACCCCAAAATCTAGTTTCATGTTTTCTTTCCCAGTTTTTTGTTTTCTGAAAAGACCAAGTACAAAGTGTATTACAGTCATTCTTAAGAATAGTGAAATGTTTACTACCACTCACAGTATTATTTCATTAACATTTCCCATGAATTGCTATCATAAAACATAAACTATTCCACCCATCAGCATACAACATCCCTACTGTGTATTGCACATTCATTTCCCAAAGACTCAACAGTAGCTTGCAGTCATCATAATTTGAGAAGACTGGGATAATGGTGAAAGTGTCCTGTAGACCTTGATCTACGTAATTATAACTTTGAAATGTAATTAAGGAGGCGGAGAAGGAAACAGATTCCATAATTTATTGAACAATGCAGCCCAATTTTCTCATGTTGATTCGGCACCTTGAATGACTAAATCACATCCATGCAATCAGTCTGCTAAAAAACAGTGCTTGTTTGGAAACATGACCAGTGCTTCCCAAAATAGGCTAAATGTGTTAATTCCAAACATATCTTCTAGTTTAGACCCTCCCGATTAGAAACTAAATGCATTAGAGGTTAGTATTCAGACGGATTTATGATTTCTCTCACTTGAATTGGAAACGATTTTGCCAGATCTTTTTCCAGGTACAACAAAAACTATTTGCTCTGGGTTTAGTATACGATTTAAGTTTTCAAGCGCACAACGATTGCAGTGTCCTCCACTTAAGTCAATACATATTGATCAAAATCCAGTCAGTATCAGTAGTAGAATAAAGCACCACGCACAATGTGCCATGGCCCATGAAATAATGTCCCTTAAAGATAGAAGAGAATTCTCAAGCAGAATGTCAAAATAATATTTCAGTTTAATGCCTAACTTCCTCTTATTGCCCTTGCATATTCCACTGCTCTCCTCCTCCTGCCATATTAGAAGACCCTTTGTCGCTGATGTCTTTGTCTCTGATTGGTTCCATTAAAGTAACTGGTGGTCCAGTGAATTTTGCCGGGTTCACTCAATCAAAGAGTTACAAATCAACCCATTAGGTGACGCAGGGCCCCTGGCGAGTGTGTTTGAACAGGATCTGGAGCGTTTCTAGCCACCCGGCCCTGGCCCCCTAATGGCGTTTCTAATGATGTGTCCCTCCCAGCCTGCAGAGGCACAGTGTGCAGCCTTCTGTAGCACATCCTCCTCCGCTGCTCCTCTCTTCCATGCTTCTCACATCAGTCCTCTTCACTGGCGACTGCAGGGCACAGTGTCAGAAAGTTACACTGCTTTTGGCCTGTTTGCTCTATCTCTTTGCATACATCTAAGATGCAGTACCACATGTACCACACCAAGGTAATTCATGGATGTCATGTTGTTGGAGACATGTGGTTGTACTGTGCTCTGTGTGTTGGTCTACCCTCTGTGTGTTGGTCTACCCTCTGTGTGTTGGTCTGCCCTCTCTGAGCCATCAGTGTTTTGATTTCTCTCTGGTTCTGTGTGTTTTTCAATATATGAATGGGAACAGAAGTCATCATAATCACGCTGTCTTCCTTTCTTCACAGACAGAGCATACTCCCTCTAGAAGATCAATGTGGGAGTGTTAATTCTATCATTTAAGGAGGGGAAATTAGGAGAAAAATACTTTTGGGCAGTTTCCATTCAGCATAATGAAAGGGAAATATGTTATAATCAAATTAGACAGACACAGCAACATGATGATCAAGGAAATGGGATTAAATATCCCTCCTGTCATTGGTAAATTGTGAAGGGTGTCTGATCAGGTTGCAGAGCTCTTCTCTGTGTGTTCTGATGTGCCAGGTCTCTTAGAGGTCAAACAGAATAGAATAGTTCCCTCCTGTAGGCAAGACATGATGAAGACACTGGCCTACTGGTGCATGTTCTAGAGGGGTGAAATATCTAGGCCCCTCGCTGGACCTCCTGAAGGACATGATGAAGACACTGGCCTACTGGTGCATGTTCTAGAGGGGTAAAATATCTAGGCCCCCCGCTGGACCTCCTGAAGGACATGATGAAGACACTGGCCTACTGGTGCATGTTCTAGAGGGGTAAAATATCTAGGCCCCCCGCTGGACCTCCTGAAGGACATGATGAAGACACTGGCCTATTGGTGCATGTTCTAGAGGGGTAAAATATCTAGGCCCCTCGCTGGACCTCCTGAAGGACATGATGAAGACACTGGCCTACTGGTGCATGTTCTAGAGGGGTGAAATATCTAGGCCCCTCGCTGGACCTCCTGAAGGACATGATGAAGACACTGGCCTACTGGTGCATGTTCTAGAGGGGTAAAATATCTAGGCCCCTCGCTGGACCTCCTGAAGGACATGATGAAGACACTGGCCTACTGGTGCATGTTCTAGAGGGGTAAAATATCTAGGCCCCCCGCTGGACCTCCTGAAGGACATGATGAAGACACTGGCCTACTGGTGCATGTTCTAGAGGGGTAAAATATCTAGGCCCCCCGCTGGACCTCCTGAAGGACATGTGATGTCATAGCCTAAGGGCACCCACTTCCCCACAAACATGTCTGACAGCTCTTTGCCTTTTGGAAAAGGGACTGTCATTTGGGCAAAGGCCTGAGAACGGGCTGTTTAAGTTGAACTGGTTCTCATTTGTCAGGACCTGTCAGTGCTTTGGATATGTCTATCTCAGCCATGTCACCAGGCTGCACTGCTCTGAGATATTTTCACTAGTCACTCCGGAGAGAGAGGCTGTGGCTTTGCCCTGAGGCAGTTGTCGGTAGGGGAGTGGGTCTTCACTCACAGTGGCACCTCACCAGTTTTAGGAGCCAGCTGAACAGCTGGGAGACAGAGATTGCCAGCTCATCAAGGCAGTTTATCACAAAGCCAAAACGTTCAAGTGTGCTGTCAGGCAGATACTGAGCCCTTTACCTTAATAAAGTTGGGAATCACAGGAGGCCTTTATGTTGGAAAACATGTAACAGCATCATTGGAAGAAGAGGGTCTCATACAAGGAACTAATAAGAGTTGATTGGGTAATGGTGAATGATAGAATCTCTATGAACAGCACACACACAATATTCTAGTAAATATCAGCACCAGTGAATCCCACAGTGTAAATTAGATCTGTTAAGTATAATTATTTTTGCAATTTGCTCTTGGTTTGGAGGTTAGCATTTTGTAGTAAGCAAATGCTTTTCTTGGGTGAGGCTCAAATCAGTGGGTGGGCCATTAAAGGTAGATACATTTGTTTATTTTAGGCATTACACTGGGTGGGCAGAGATCAGTCCATCTGCAATATCCTTCACTGGACTGACCTACTTTACCACTATACAATCACTTTAACCGTCCTCCCAGTGTTTCACTGCTACGTTAGCAACCAGCAGTAATCTGTAATAGGCCTCTCTCCTCCTGCTGGGATAATGTCTTTTCGGACACTTTTCCCATTAAATTTGGTCAGACAGCTTGCAGGAACCCTCGGTGTTAGGTATTGTGCAAAATATGTTATATTACTCCCATAAACTAGCTAGAAAGTGTAAACGACTTTCAGATCGCCTTGCAGTCTCCCTCCTCTCAGCTCCCCTTCAGAAGGGAGGGAAATTATTGTGTGAAATTATTATTTAGCAAGATCCCCCATGTGCAACTTTCTTGTCTTGTCTTTGTGTGAAGGCAAACAACATATCTGTTTAGATAAGAAAGCCAACGCAACGCTTTTGATGTTTCTGTAGGGAATCACTGAGGCAGAGCTGACAGGGTACTGTATACCCAGAGATTCCAATGCAATATAGTTGAATGATCCTGCATAGTAGTCATACACAAGCAGCTCACTTTTGTATATAATAAGGATTGTAAACAGCATTTTCATTTTAGCAGACACTCTTATCCAGTGCGACTTACATTTTCATACATTTTCCTTGTGGGAATTGAACCCACAACCCTGGCGTTGCAAGCGCCATGCTCTACCAACTGAACCACACGGCTCATTTGTTTAAAACAAAGTAATGAGCCTGCAGCATTTGGCAGTGCACTTCCCTTTGGCCCTCATATAAAATGGCCTCCATCACTGTAATAAGGAGAGTGGAGATACCTCATCAGATGAAGATAGAAATAAGTAGACATGTCTCCTGCATCTAATGAGATGTTGCAGCCACACAGAAATGGGTATGTATCATTGCACCGATAAGAGATAAGATGAGTTTTCTTTCTGTGTGGTGGAATTCCGTATAGGTCGGGAGATAATATTATCAGCATCCTTAACTATAACTGTGACAAATGAGAGCTTTGATCCTGTACGATAAGCACCATATTCATTTGTTTAATTAAAACAGCTTGTCTCTTCGTGGTGAGGGGTCATTTTAAAAATGTTAGAATTAAAGCACGTAATTAAGTGGAGCCCAGATAAGGACCCCTGTGTGGTGGTTGCTTCTGCCAGTGGGGAAGGCAAACGTCATTTATCCCCTGTGCAATCCCACAAGGTCGTTCAGTTTATTAAAGTTAGCGGTGCGCAAGCACGATAAAATATCTGATGTACTTGTTGGAGGGGATGGTTAGCAAAGATTTTTTTATATCTAACCCAAGATAGACCACAGTCTGTCGTTTCCAATGGGAGCAAATTAATGGGCAGAACAAGCAAGGAGGTGGCCAGCCAAGCACGAGCTAGCAAGATCTTATTGGCGCGTTCTAGCATGTTTTTCTGTTACAGAACACCTACTCTATGAAGTGTGCGTGTGCAATAACTCCATTCACCCTTGCACTCCTTCTAAACAACGCACATTTTACAAACTTTAGGAAAGGGTAAAGTCTACAAAAGTTAGTCCAATCTGTTCGTAGCTGATTTTAGTTTTGGGAACAGAATACTGTATTGAGATCAAATGTTTAATTGATTAGAACATGTGCCACTGGGCTTCCTCTCATCACCATATTTGGTGGTGAGTGTAAATGCCAACCGGATGCTTCAGATTTATACATTTGGTTAAATATCTGGCTCATTGTTCCACCTGTGGGGTTAGGGTGAGTCGGTGCCCAATGCTCATATAGTCTATGGGATGGAGGCAATTAAGATGGCATGTTATCATGTCTTTGAGAACATGAGAAGGACTTGTTTAGCAACAAGCACGTTGACAAAGATATCTGTTTGGGCAATGGAGTGTAGCATTAATTATCACACTCTTTGATTAAATGCGTAGTCTGGGAATGAATATCATTTGTCTTACCAGGTTTCAACATGGGAGCCATAGAGGGTCATATTTTGTTTGACTCTGAACTATTTTTAGGCAGTTGAATGGAAGCCCACTTTCTGTGGCATCTATTACTATCTGGTCTCACAGGAAGGATTGCCTTCCGGCATTTCAACTAGGAAGCTTTGTGTCCTTTACATGTGTAGTCGTGTAATACCTCAATCTCACACAATTCAAAGAGTAATCCAGACATTCAATAAGTCCACTCTGCACGCTATCAATATTGTCTATCCCAAACAGACAGCCATGGAGAATGGCTTTCTAATACATGTCTCACAATCATTATGAATCATATCACAGATGTGACTGGTAGGTGTGTTTAGAGGGAGGAACCATCAGAGGCTAAATACGATGACTTAGTTTGGAGAAATCGGAACCAGATTCCGTCTTCTATCTCATAGGGATGTAGGGGTTACGTGTTCTTTCTGAACATGTTGTTTGAACTCAATTAAATGAAGGAGGTGGGGCTTCTAGACCTCTGTGTAATCAACTAGTTCTACTTTCTTCTGTGAACTAGTGAGGTTCCTCTAACTGGTTGTTCTTTTGCGCTTAGCAATATGCTAAAGCTGGTAGTTGTTTTGTTAAGGATTATAATTTTCCGAAGATACGTTTTTTTATTGTAGTGGATTTTTTGTAGTGGTTGTTTGTTAAACAGTGAAAGTAATGCAGGATTGAGAGTGACATGTTTTAGTCACTTTGACAAAGAAAACATTGGCCACAAGAATAGGTACAGTAGCAGACTTGTATAACCACAGTATCTTTATACTCACATAAAATTCACACAGTAGATTCCTGCTGTGTAAAATAGAAATTCCCAGTAAAATGAAGGAAACAGGTGAAGACTAGAGGATATATTTTCTCACAAAATCTCTTTAGCAACTTTTCTTGAGAGTTAGTCGTGCCATAAATCCATTGAAGCAGTTGGTGTTTGTATCTAAGCTAGACCTATATCTTATCTTTTTTTATTGCTATTCCTTCATCATCCTGTTTTTAGAACAGGTGATTTCACACTCCCTGTAGCCCTCTTAAGTCTCATTATCATTCTGTGTCCCTCTCTTGCCTCTTTTAGACTCCACTCCATCAAGGCTGCTGCGTACTACAGAATCACTGGCTTCAGATCAGGGAGGAATAAATCCTCTGGTTAACATTGCCAGCACTGCTTTTTGTTTGGTTACGTAAATCATCAGATGTGCACCTAGACATATATTTCAAAGGTCACTTCAAATGTGAAATCAAATGGAGTTGAGCCTAAAGGAGGGGAGGCTTGTTCTGGCTGTAGAAGGCAGGTCCAGGGCCAGTGGCAGCTAGTGGGGAGCTGGGGAGTCTGAGCTGAGGCACGCCATCTTCTGGCAAAGCTATACAACTAGGGAGAAGAGGCCAGTGTGATCTGCTGGGAGCAGAACACAAGTACACTCTCCACTTTTACTGGTCCAGTCCAGGTAGTAATTCCCTATAGGGATGAGAGTCAAGCCTACATTTGTCAGAGTCAGAGGTTGTTGTGTTTATCCTGTGGTACCAGTGGAGAGTTCAGTAGTCTCTCTAGGGCCTTAGGGACTGTGTGTGTGTCTCTGTAGAGGCTAGATTCTGCGGACCCAGAGCACGTCTTCATTCACCGGCACCAGCGGTGCCTGGGGTTGCTAACAGACACCCAGTGGCACTCCATGATTCAACAGCACGGTTTCAAGGCCGAGGAAAGAAATATCCAGATTTTCCTATTTCATTGTGTGTCAGTATGAAGAAGAAGGGCGACAGGTGTAATGCATAAAACGGCCCGCGGCTCCATCAGCCCTCTGACAGCTTTATGGGGAGAGGTGTTTCAATCACACAGCAGCGTCGACGTGCATCAATCTCCACACCACTGCACAGCATAGGGCATGGGGGGAGTAGAGAGAGAGAGGGAGAGAGAGAGGAAGGAAGACTCCTGACAAACACAGTAGGAAGATTACTAATAGACCAGCAGGACTCTAGGGAACCCGCACTAGTACAACAAGTTTGAGGACTGAAACGCACATATATTTGGACCATCTACCTTAGTTAGGTAGTAGGTACTTTGGCTGGAGCCGAACACTGTAAGCAGAGTGAACAGCAGCAGTAAGGTAGCTATCTCTCCAAGGTACCAGCTGTAATGAAAATGGGTGAGGACTGCCTAAATGACATTTGTGTTTGGATGCGTTTGTGTGTGTGTGTGTGTGTGTGTGTGTGTGTGTGTGTGTGTGTGTGTGTGTGTTGTGGGAGGTTAAATGAAAGTCACTGAGCACATGTGAAACGTCATAAGCAGACAATGAAAAATGACTGTGGCAAAACTCCTGCAATTTCACAGTGGGAGTACAAGCAGGAGAATGTTGGGCGATAATCACTGGGCTGGCACCAGTGGACTGCTAATTCATCCTGTCCTGGTCTCATCTGGGCCTGTTGTCCATTCTTCCAGCTCAGGTGCAGGCTATTGCCTCTCTCTGTGTAATTCTGAGTGGGGTTGACTGGGGAACCTGCTGTACTGGCCGATTGCTCTCAGCTTGCTCTGAACGTAAGCCTAGTGATTTCACCGAGCGGGCATATTGTAAGGCAGATGTGAGTGAGTGTGATTTGCTATGATTTGGCCATACGCGGCCCGCCACACACTATCTCTGCCAGGTCTGCTCCGAGTGGGGTTAACCCTTTATGCCCTAAAGGACAATGCAACTATAACAAACGTTGATTAAAGGAGGAATCTAATCCTTGGAAATATCATCTTGATATTATTACATTTTGCTCCAATGCTTTTTTAATGAGACGTCTTTTTGATGCATTTGTATTTAGTGAAATCCCCTCGAGCCTTGACCTCTGTGTTGTTTTTATTAACCACAGGCTGGCCCATTACAGTTTTGCAGTGTGTTAAAGAGATTTCTGCCGTGTTACAGTGTGGGCAGGAGGGATGCCATCATGGCAACAGTAATCTGCAGTCCAGCTCGCTGCTAGCTCACTAAATCCCACCCCACGTCCAACAGAAAAATAAATAAGTTATAGTTTCATTAATCCTCTCCCACCTTCAAAATAATAACCCTGTTGCTTCATGGAACATTGATGTGGTTCGTCCATTATTCATAGTGGAGGTCCTGTTCTTTTGTTCTGGAGAGGAAATGAAAGATGGGTGACAAGGGGTAGAACTGTCGGGAGGAGGACAACGTGCATGTTGAGGACGGCGACGCCTTCCAGGACGCTGCTAGGCATCACTCTTTATCTCCACTCTGGCCAACTGCATATTTCCTGCTGTGGGATATTTGAGTCAGTGCAGGGCGACGGCATGACAGTCTGCTGTGAAAGGGATGGATCTTTGTCTACGTTTCACGGCACCAAGGTGTAAAATGCCATTTGTCTTTTCATTATATGAGACTGTTGTTGAACCATGTCGGAGACAATTGTGGGTATGCACTCAACAGAAGAGTGAAAATTGGCATCATCCATAATGGGACTATTGCCTAGGGTTTTTGTTGTGCTTTTTGCATTGTGTCCTCATTTACATATTACTTGTATGAGAAAATGTGTTTGACATCGCTGATTTAGTAGGCGTAATCATGCTATTGCTATGGTCTAATTTGAATATTTAGTATTGGGGTTGCATAGAGGAAAAGGTAATTTGTGTTTCTTTCTTCCCATAGCCCTGTTTCTTAATTAAGACAAATCTTGAAAGCGTTCCATATTGATTCTGCTTCTCTCAAGGCCGCACTTTGAACTATGGTTAGTAATGGGGGAGATAATGGTTGTTTGTATGCAGAAGGTTTGGTGATAGTTTATTGCGGCCAGCAAATGATTTCCAGCAGCAGCTCCCATCATCTCCATGGTGTTTGATGGTGAGAGATGAAAGGAGGATGAGAAAGAGGGGTGGTTGGTGGGAGTCTGACAGGACTGAGGTGGGAGTCTTCCCATGTTTTATTATGATGAGGTGAAATGTTCTAATGCTGTTATATGACATGGAATGCAAACCATCAATCAGACACCGTGCCATTCTTCATGCCAATGGAAACAAAGCCGTGTCCTGAGGGAACCGTACAGTATGTTTCAAAGAGCTGAGGGGTTTGCTGGGATATTACCATATTTTGGTAAGACAACATGCAAAGACATTGTTTTTATCTTTTATAACATGAATATTCCTGTCACCATGTATCACCATGTTAGAGGTGTGTGGTCTTAATGGGTTCCTGTGTTATGAGGGGATGTATATTTGTGCTTATGAGACACTCGATAGAAGGAGAGAAAGCCATCTGCCTACCTGCTGAGTACTACTGTACATGGGTCACGGAAAGTACTGCTAGGCCAACATACAGTACAAGCATACACACTCACTCACTCACTCACTCACTCACTCACTCACTCACTCACTCACACACACACACACACACACACACACACACACACACACACACACACATATACAGTGCCTTGCGAAAGTATTCGGCCCCCTTGAACTTTGCGACCTTTTGCCACATTTCAGGCTTCAAACATAAAGATATAAAACTGTATTTTTTTGTGAAGAATCAACAACAAGTGGGACACAATCATGAAGTGGAACGACATTTATTGGATATTTCAAACTTTTTTAACAAATCAAAAACTGAAAAATTGGGCGTGCAAAATTATTCAGCCCCTTTACTTTCAGTGCAGCAAACTCTCTCCAGAAGTTCAGTGAGGATCTCTGAATGATCCAATGTTGACCTAAATGACTAATGATGATAAATACAATCCACCTGTGTGTAATCAAGTCTCCGTATAAATGCACCTGCACTGTGATAGTCTCAGAGGTCCGTTAAAAGCGCAGAGAGCATCATGAAGAACAAGGAACACACCAGGCAGGTCCAAGATACTGTTGTGAAGAAGTTTAAAGCCGGATTTGGATACAAAAATATTTCCCAAGCTTAAAGCTTCCAAGGAGCACTGTGCAAGCGATAATATTGAAATGGAAGGAGTATCAGACCACTGCAAATCTTCCAAGACCTGGCCATCCCTCTAAACTTTCAGCTCATACAAGGAGAAGACTGATCAGAGATGCAGTCAAGAGGCCCATGATCACTCTGGATGAACTGCAGAGATCTACAGCTGAGGTGGGAGACTCTGTCCATAGGACAACAATCAGTCGTATATTGCACAAATCTGGCCTTTATGGAAGAGTGGCAAGAAGAAAGCCATTTCTTAAAGATGTTCATAAAAAGTGTCGGTTAAAGTTTACCACAAGCCACCTGGGAGACACACCAAACATGTGGAAGAAGGTGCTCTGGTCAGATGAAACCAAAATTGAACTTTTTGGCAACAATGCAAAACGTTATGTTTGGCGTAAAAGCAACACATCATCCCCACTGTCAAACATGGTGGTGGCAGCATCATGGTTTGGGCCTGCTTTTCTTCAGCAGGGACAGGGAAGATGGTTAAAATTGATGGGAAGATGGATGGAGCCAAATACAGGACCATTCTGGAAGAAAACCTGATGGAGTCTGCAAAAGACCTGAGACTGGGACAGAGATTTGTCTTCCAACAAGACAATGATCCAAAACATAAAGCAAAATCTACAATGGAATGGTTCAAAAATAAACATATCCAGGTGTTAGAATGGCCAAGTCAAAGTCCAGACCTGAATCCAATCGAGAATCTGTGGAAAGAACTGAAAACTGCTGTTCACAAATGCTCTCCATCCAACCTCACTGAGCTCGAGCTGTTTTGCAAGGAGGAATGGGAAAAAAATGTCAGTCTCTCGATGTGCAAAACTGATAGAGACATACCCCAAGCAACTTACAGCTGTAATCACAGCAAAAGGTGGCGCCACAAAGTATTAACTTAAGGGGGCTGAATAATTTTGCACGCCCAATTTTTCAGTTTTTGATTTGTTAAAAAAGTTTGAAATATCCAATAAATGTCGTTCCACTTCATGATTGTGTCCCACTTGTTGTTGATTCTTCACAAAAAATACAGTTTTATATCTTTATGTTTGAAGCCTGAAATGTGGCAAAAGGTTGCAAAGTTCAAGGGGGCCGAATACTTTCGCAAGGCACTGTATATATATTTATAAAGCCCTTCTTACATCAGCTGATATCTCAACGTGCTGTACAGAAACCCAGCCTAAAACCCCAAACAGCAAGCAATGCAGGTGTAGAAGCACGGTGGCTAGGAAAAACTCCCTAGAAAGGCCAGAACCTATGAAGAAACCTAGAGGAAGCAGGCTATGAGGGGTGGCCAGTCCTCTTCTGGCTGTGCTGGGTGGAGATTATAACAAAACATGGCAACACACACACCGTGTTGTATTCCTTCCAAAATCCTATTTTCCCTAACCCCTAACCCTTCATCTAACCATAACTCTAAACTTAACCCAAAGCCTAACCCTAAAACTATACCTAAACCTAAACGTAACCCCTAACCCCAACCTTAATTCTAACCCCAACCATAATTGTAACCCTAAACCTAAAATAGCGTTTTTCCTTGTGGGGACCGGCAAAATGTAAAAATCAAATCAAATTGTATTGGTCACATACACATGGTTAGCAGATGTTAATGTGAGTGTAGCGAAATGCTTGTGCTTATAGTTCCGACAGTGCAGCAATTTCTAACACGTAATCTAATAATTCCACAACAACTACCTAATACACACAAATCTAAGTAAAGGTAAGGAATAAGAATATATAGATATAAATATATGGATGAGCAATGGCAGAGCGGCATAGGCAAGATGCAATAGGTGTTATAAAATACATTGCACCAATTGTGCAAGTTCTCCCACTTAAAAAGATGAGAGAGGCCTGTAATTTTCATCATAGGTACACTTCAACTATGACAGACAAAATGAGAAAACAAAATCCAGAAAATCACATTGTAGGATTTTTAATTTATTTATTTGCAAATTATGGTGGAAAATAAGTATTTGGTCACCTACAAATAAGCAAGATTTCTGGCTATCACAGACCTGTAACTTCTTCTTTAAGAGGCTCCTCTGTCCTCCACTCGTTACCTGTATTAATGGCACCTGTTTAAACTTGTTATCAGTATAAAAGACACCTGTCCACAACCTCAAACAGTCACACTCCAAACTCCACTATGGCCAAGACCAAAGAGCTGTCAAAGGACACCAGAAACAAAATTGTAGACCTGCACCAGGCTGGGAAGACTGAATCTGCAATAGGTAAGCAGCTTGGTTTGAAGAAATCAACTGTGGGAGCAA